>NW_027397080.1:11816694-11900734 GCF_003265705.2 Callorhinus ursinus | reverse complement strand
TCTTTCTTTCTTTCTTCTTTATTCTTTCTTTTCTTTCTTTCTTCTTTCTTCTTTCTTTTCTTTCTTTCTTTCTTTCTTTCTTTCTTCTTTTCTTTCTTTCTTTCTTTCTTTCTTTCTTTCTTTCTTTCTTTCTTTCTCTTCCTTCCTTCCTTCCTTCTTTTTCTTTCCTTCCTTCCTTCCTTCCTTCTTTTTCCTTCCTTCCTTCCTTCCTTCCTTCCTTCCTTCCTTCCTTCCTTCCTTCCTTCCTTCCTTTCTTTCTTTCTTTCTTTCTTTCTTTCTTTCTTTCTTTCTTTCTTTCTTTCTTTCTTTCTTTCTTTCTTTCTCTGTTTCTGCTCTGCTTCCCATCACCCCATCTTTGGGGGTGGTTCAGGATTCCCGGAGAGACACAGTAGAATCATGGGTGTCCCAGAGTAAGGAGAAAATAACCACACCCTGGTGGGCAATTATGATTCAGCACCTTGGCCAGCACCCACCATTCCCCCACCTTGCCTCTTCAAGCCCCCTTCATTTAAGCCTATGACATGGCCCTTTGCAACTGACCTCTTGATGGAGTGTTTCGGGATGGTGAACAGAGTCAGGACCCAGGCAGGATGAGAGGAAGCCAGGAATACTGCCCAGGTGTGCTCACAGTCAGGCTCCTGGGACGACCACTCCAGCTGAGCTCTATGCTGCCAAGAGACTTTATCTCTGTTGTTTTCTATTCCTGCTGCCACCCCAGAGAGAAAGACCCAGAACTAATGGCCTTGTTAGGTTCTGAGCAGGACAAACCCTGCATTAGATTTACAGAATCCTGGACAATCAGAGCCAGAACCTTGGCAATCAATTAACTGAATCCCTAGCCCCTCACCAAAAGTGATGGGGACACTGAGGCCCAGGGAGAGAGAGGCACTTGCTTAGGGTCACATAGTACCTTCTTGAATCTACCCCTGACCCTGAGAGACACAAGAGTCTTGGCTCGAAGTTGAGTCTTGACTCACAGTTGCACAAATGCACAATGGTGTGGAGGGAGGGTTAAGGTCCCACTTTGAATCCCAGGGGGACCCAGTTCTGCTTCTGCTGCCTGTCACTGAAGTAGTCCTCAAAGTTGAGAGGCATTCCCAGGGAGGTCCAGTGAAGAGTTTGGCTTTAGCTTTGGATGGGCCTGGGTCTGATTTCCAGCTCTGTTGAGTACTGGTTGTGGGTCCCCTGGGAGGTGATGTTTCTCCACTCAAACACTGAGAAAATGATACCAACCTCCCAAGCTTGTCTTGATGTTAGATAAGTACCAGCACTTTGTCTGCTGACCGCAAACTGGGATCCAAATAGGGATACAGTTCTCTCCTGCTCTGGGTAAGATCTTTGCTGATCCCTCTTCCTCCCCCAGACTGTGATGCCTTTGCCTCCCCTCTTTGCTTGCCTGTGTTAAATGGGGGATTCCTGGTATCAGCCTGAAACCCCAGATTCTTCCATTCAGGAATTTTTTGGAAACTTCATGCCTTTGGAGATGCCCTGATTTCCCAGAGTCCTGAGTTGGGTGTGCAAATTTGGCCCCTACAGTTACTCCCAGACACTGGGAAATGGGAAGTGAAGACTGGAATGTGGCCAGCACTTCTTGGACCTCATGCTGAGGCTGAGTGGGGGAAGGGTAGGAAGGACTGTGGAGGGGGTGCTTCTCCCCCAGAAGAGAGATCCACTGAGCAAAGATGGAGGGGCATGGCTTTGGGGGAGCCACAGAGATTTGAGAGCCTCAGCTGGGGTAGGGGGCTTGGGGATACTCTAGTCTCAAAATCACCTTCCCTCAGACTGGGTGCTCTCCATCAACCAATCAGAGACCTTTCCCTCTTTTCCTGCTAATTTCCCCAATCTTTGTTCATGCCCCTCTTTCTAGAACTCCAAACAATTCAATGACTATGATGATTCCCTCTCTGCTCTCCCTACTTCCAGGTATAAGTGAAGAGGTCTGAGGCCTCGGGGGGCATCCAGTGTGACCTCCCTCATTTGCAGGTAAGGTGATGAGGAGAGGGGCTTGAGGGTACAGAAAGAGTCAACACAGAACTAAGATGAGGCTCAGGACTCCTGTTTCCCAGGTTGCTGCGCTGTGCAGCTGTGGGGTCCCAGAGCCTTGCACTTACAGTGTGCACGGCTCATCTGTCCATATTCAGGCCCCTGCCGGACTCCTGGCCAGACTCCTTCCCCACTAGTCAGAGGTAGGATGGACCGCCTTCTCTACAGCAGACCTGGGGACATTACCGGCTGAGGTGGTCCCACTCTCCACACAAG
Organism: Callorhinus ursinus; assembly: GCF_003265705.2. Classification (NCBI taxonomy): domain Eukaryota; kingdom Metazoa; phylum Chordata; class Mammalia; order Carnivora; family Otariidae; genus Callorhinus; species Callorhinus ursinus. The sequence continues at coordinate 11,898,475 of NW_027397080.1, read as the reverse complement.
GCCTAAGGACGAAGATAGACTCCTTAAGGTCAGACTCCTTAGGGCACTGACTCTGGGAGGCAGCTGGAGTGAGAGGTAGGACTTCCCTAAGTGCACTGCACTTTGCAGCTTACCAATAAATCGTGAGATGGGTGTTATTATCCCCATTTTTCTTGTGGAAAAGCTGAGGCCCAGAGAGGTTAAGTCATTTCTCTAAAGTCATACAGTAATGGAGCCTGGGTTCAGGCCCAGGTTTGTGGAATTCAGGAGATCATGACACTGTCTCATGAGCTCCCCTTTGCTCCCAAGGCTACAACTAACCCCTCCTCCAGGCAGGCTGCCAGTCTTCCCTGACTACTAAGTTGTAATGTAAGTGCTGGCTTTAGAACTTAGTTCTAATCCAAGCTTGGCCCCTTACCAGCGTGGGACATGGGTATGTCACATCTTCTCTCTGAGCCTCATTTTCTACCTCTGTAAAATGGGCATAATATTATTACATACTCAGTAGGGCTGCTTTGTGGATTAGCCATGTTAATATACGTATACGTATACTGCCTGGGAGAGAAAAGGTGGGCCTTTTTCAAAATAAATGGAACTGACCACTGACATTCTGTAACTTTAATACAAATTCATCATAACTCACAAAATGGGCAACATTTAAAATAAAAATACTGCTGGGGGTGGCCCAGATTCTGGTAGATGTAGGGGCGGGACGAGATTGAGGATTCCTCCCACCTGAGAGGGATGCCAATGGGCAGCAGTTGCAAGGGGAGCCCCCCAAGTTCAGCTAGTCTGGCTCCTTTGGGATGAGTGTGGTCAGGGACCCCACGAGCTCCAAATCTAGGCTCTGCCCGAGAAAACAAAGCTGAGGCTTGAGACATTTCGGCTGCGCCTACAGATCCACCTCCTGGGGCTGTCACCCCTGGGCAGGGCCAGAGCCAGGGAGCAGGACAGCTGGAGGCTCTGCTGCTTCAAAGCCAAGACCTGGAGGTGAACCCCTGTGCACCGGCTTGTTCAGCATCCGCTCTCACTTCCTTCTGCGCCCTTTTTGTGTGGCTGGGCCCGGAAAGAAGAATCCATTTCCCAGACACCCTTGCAGCCAAAGTTCTGGGCCAGGTTTGTGTTTCCCCAATAGTGCCCCTCATCCAGATTGGGATTTGGGAATTAAATTGAGTGGGAGAGAGGCGGGCCTCATGACATCCATTTGCTGGCATGGCCAGCAGTGGAGGGAGCACAGCTCTGTGGTCCTCGGCTTCCTGATTCGGTGGCTTCCTGCAGATGGGAGCAGCGTTTCTGATCAGGACAGGCATGATGAATCTGGTGGCTGGGAGTTATTCCTGGAAATCCAGCAGAGTCTGCTCCTCCAGTCCTTCCAATGATTCTGCAAAGCCATCAGGGATGTGATAATAAATCCTGTCTAATTAAACCAGCTAAAGCAGCTCTTGTTATTTGCAACAGGATCCGAATGGAGACAGATGCCAAGCCTGATGGGAGGTCCCGGCCAATAGCCTGTCCCAGTGCTCAGGTCCTGAACGAGATGCGGCTCCCTGCACCCTAGCCTGGTCACAGAGGCCCGGATGGACCCTTATCCAAGCTTCTGGGGACCTCCATCACCCAGTGATGCTTGGCCTGCAGCTGCCTTTAGGCTACTGGTCTCTGCCTCGGGCCCGGGGCATGCCATCATCCTGCTTTTCCACCCGTGGGCTGGAAGGTGGTGGCACAGTGACTGTAACATGTGGGCTCATTGACCGGTGCCTCCCATCGGTCACAACATCATCTCTACCTGCAGGTCAGTAGGAGAAACAGGAACCATAAAGCTCTTGGTCTGGAGGTAGAAGAGGTGGTTCTCGGGCAACCCTAGGACCAGCTACTGCCTGTGTCCACTGTGGGCTGGGGTCAAGGGTAACATGGTCCATGGCTTAGTGAGGGGCAAGTCTTAGACGTGGGAGCATGAGAGGGTTCCTGTGTATCTTTCGGGCTGCCGAATGCTGGCAACACTCTGACACATCCTGAGATCAGGGCGTGTGGGCAGGAGGGAGACATAGGGAGGTGGTCCCCCTGCCCCCCACCCCCAGAGGATGGGGATGAGGGCTGGGCAGAGGCTGCCCCAAGGAGAAGCCACGTCACATCCTCGGACCAAAGCTGCCTCCCCATCAAGGTCAGAACTACAGGACATCAATGCTGATAGAGTTTAGGAATCATGGAGCATGACCTCCATTTTACAGACAGGGCAACGGAGGCTGAAGGGTAAACAAGCGGTCTGAGACCTCACGGTGGCCATGCTGGACCGGAGTCCAGGCCTCTCCTCCCCTGGGCCGCGCTCCTGCGGGTGGCCGCGGCGCAGGCGGCGTCTGGGGCTCCCTCCGCTGCCCTAGATGCGCACGGTATTGATCCTCAATGGCTGCACGTTCTTGCCATTGGCGTGGCTCTGCCCGGGGCTGAAGTAGGAGCAGAGCTTGCCCGGGAACTTCTCGCGGAAAGTGTAGAGCCAGGACATGTCGTCAGCATTGTAGAAGATGAGCAGGCCCTGATCGTAGTCCAGGAACACGCCCACCTTGTCAAGCTTGTCGCGGACGTTGAGCCGGGTCCAGGGCTCGGTGCAGGCGCTGTACTGGTTGCCGTCGTGCATGACGATGCAATAGAAGCCGCGGCTGGGCTGGATCTGGATGCTGCCCTTGCGGCTGGCTGCCTCGTGGGCCAGCCCGATCACCCACTGGGTCTTCTCCGCCACCACCACCTCCCAGTAGTGGACGCCGCTGCTGAAGGCCTCGGAGCCCAGCACCGACACTTCCACGTCGAAGCGCTTCGGGGAGTCCTGCAGCGGCTGTGGGTGCAGGTTGCCATAGGCCACGATGGTGCAGTCGTCAGACAGGATCAGGCGCTGGTGGGCAGTGCCCGGGTCCAAGGTCAGGGCGGCGGGCACTGCAGGGGACGGAGGAGGGAGAGGAGGTGAGTGGAGAGAAGGCTGTGGACCCACTCTGCCATCCTCCCTGAGGGCTGCGTTCTGGTTGGTCCCCAGGAGGCTGTGTGATGCTGAATCCTAGCCTGCCCTCACTGGTCCTCAGCTCCCTCCTCTGTAAAATGGAAGGGTGACGGCCAAGGTCCTTCCAGATTTAAACCTGGCTGCAGCAGAGCAGGGACTGTGACTGCCTGGGGCATGGAACACAGTGGGTGCTCCACAAAAGTTTGTTCGGTAAACTGCAATGAAATCCAGAATTAGGGAACTTCAGAGCTGAGAGAGCTTAAAGATTCTCCAGGTGCTGGTAATCACCCTGGTGGGGATAAGGACACGTGTGGGGGTGTTTGGGTTTCTCAATAGATGGGATCCGTGCATCTAAACGCCCTGAATGAAATGCACGGGGTAGTCCCACGACCCCCTTGCCACCCATAAATTTCCAAATGCTCAACCAGACATTCATTTCATTCATGAAAAACTTTTTTACAATGACCTAAAATTACATATTAACTCCATTTTATGTATGAACAGGATATAATTTTTGTACAGTTTTAATATACTGAGTAGTTTGGAACACTACTACCATGGAAACTGAGGGGAGACTGAATTTGTGTTGTTTTAGAACTTCATTGAGAATTGTTCACTTTTGGGGAAAATACATCTGTTAAGAAAAATGCCACTGACTCATAAAATCTACCTGTTTGGGGCCACATTTGAGGTAGAATGGTGTTTTACCTATGGTGTGAGCACCTGACTACTTCATTATGTTTTCCGGTGTGGTTATAGTGAGCACCAAAGATTGTCATGTGCAATATTTTCTTATAAATCATTTCTGTGTATTTTTCCTTTATATTATCATCAGAGTGTGGATATATACAATTTCAAGTGTATATATATATATATATATATCTTTGAGACATTACAAGTTATGTTAGGAAATGTAGGTGACAGGTCTGAAAGGGCTGTAAACCATTAATTCTGAGCCAACTCTTCCATTTGACAGATGGGGAAAATGAGACCCAGAGAGGAGAGTGGACTAATCTCAGGTCACCCAGCACCTAGTGGCAGAGTGAGGACTAATCAAGGCCATGTGCAATCTGGCCCCAGCCCTCTCCTCCAGCCTCCCTGTCACATGCCACCCAACCTCACTCAGCCCCAAAGCCTCCACTCAGACTGTTCCTCCATTGACTCCTCTCCGCTTGTAATCACCCCTGCATCTGGCTCGGACCATCCTCTGGGAAGCCTTCTTAGTTGCCCAGCAGGTGTGCTGACTCTTTCTTCTGAGCTTCCTTAACTTCGTGTCCTCTCCTGATTCTATAAGGGGTACAGTCTCCTGTGCCCACATCTTACGCCCATTTGCACCAGAAGGGCAAGAGCTGTGTACCATCCAACTAGGCTCTCCTTCGTGTGTCCGGTGCCCAGCACAGAGCCAGGCATGGTGAAGGTTTCCAGAAAGGCTCACCAAATTAAACCAACCCTGTTTGTGTTGCTCTTGGGCAGGCAGCACAGGCTGGGTCATCCTGCTCAGGGCTGGCCACACTGGCTTAGCAGGGCTGGCCATACTGGCTTAGCAGGTCTGGCTCTCAGAGTCTCTGTTTACTCTTTCCTCTGTGAGGGAGCTAATGTTCAGCCAGAAGATGCGAGAACCTGGAAGTGGCCCTCCTGAGCCTGGATGACCATTTCCAGGCCAGAGTGAGACAGAGGCGAAGAAGGGTGAGGAGAAGAATCCTGCCACCAGTTCCTAGGAGCAAAGGATTTCTTCATGTTGCTCTCTGGCCCTTCCCTTATCTGGGGGAGCAAGAGCATGATTCCACTTGGCTGCAGCATTACCCCCTGCCTCTGTCACCCCCGTTGGCTGCATGCGTGCACAGAAATAAAGCACCTCAGCGGTGGCAACGGTCCCCAACAGGGAGCAAGAACCAGTTTCTGAACTGCGCTCCCCTTCACACATCCACTAACAACACTCACCTTTGACTTGTATCAGGCTCCTTCCACGAGCTCTGTTAGGAGTCAGTTTAGTTTTGCATTTTACATTCTCCTTTCCTGTTCTCAGAACTCAGAGGGCTGAATGGGAACAATTAGGCCTATGAATAGAGGGGTCAATGGAAACACAGCTCTCTATCCAGGGACACTGAAGAGGGGGAGCAATGAGAAGGAAGACACTGAATCAGTGGCTGAATGTTCCACCCTGTTGTCCGAGTGGTCACAGTGCAGCCTGCCGAAACCAGAAGCTCCTGCCACATGGAATGTGGGAATCCCCACAGTGGCGTCAGGAGGTGAGAGCTGGAGGGAGGTGTAGGAAGTGTGTGTGAAGGGGAGGCTAGGGAAGCAAGAAGAATCTAATTAGACACAGACGGGCCACTCCTACTGGCTGTGGAATGTGGGTCACACTCAGGCGTCTGTGGCAGCGGGGCAGAGAAGGCACAAAGCCAAGGTGTGGGCAGCGCCGTCCTGAGTGCCACGCGGGAACCCGGGGTGCTCAGGATGACTGAGGAGGTCAGCAACAGGCAGAAATTGCAGCGCAGGGCATTAGGACAGGGGCTGGAGGCAGATACCAGCACACGGAGAGGAGGGCTCAGCCCCAGGCTCTTAAGCCTCATGGAGAGTCATGTGGCCACTTCCAGTGCCACCGATGAGTGGGGAGGGCGCCCGAGGAGGCAGCCAAATGGGCTCTCAGTGGCTCTGAGATTGGGCCCACAGAGATGAGGCTGCAGTACAGAGAAAATCCTGACTGCACTGAGAGCCAACTCCCGGGTGTGGACCCTCACTACTTTGAAGCCCCGGGGACTGGATAAGGGGAGGGCCTGCCACTCATTGGGTGGGCCTGGGGGCGGAGTCTGCTGGTCATTGGACAGCGCTGGCAGCGGAGGCGGGACCAGGGGTGGGGACCGGTAACTGTGTTCTGGGCCCAACCTCCCAGGGGCAGGGCTAGGGGCGGGGCCCGGTGTTCTCATTAGGCACAGGGCGTGGCCTGCTTCTTAAGGGGCTTTGACACCCCCAAAGGGTAGGCTGGGGTCCACCTCCAGGGTCTCCCATCTCATCATAAATAGAGGTTCTGTCTTCCCAGGCCCCCTTCCCACCCTCCGTGAGGCTAGGGGTGGCAGAAGTAACAGTCTTCAGACCAGAGAAAGACCCAGAAGGGGGCATGGCAACACCTTTTCCCCCTATGAGATGTCAGTCGCTGGATGGGGACTGGCAATCCCTCCACCCATCCTTTATCCGTGGGAGAGCTGCCAAACCCCAGCGAAACAAACCAGTCCCCTGGAGCTCACTAGGTTACAGGTCAGAGCTCTTTTCTAGGTCCAGAGACAAACAAAAAGCAGCTGTTGAAGCAGCCCGTCTGGTCTCCAGGTGTTTTCTCTGTCCACTAAAGCCTGAGACCTTGAGGTCAAAGGCATTGAGGGAGGGACATGGACAGTCTGCTGGCCATCGTCAACCGACCCCACATGGCCCAGGTAGCAGAGAAACCCCCTAGTCCAGCACCATCACTTGGCAGCCGGTGGCTGGTGCCTCTCTGTTCCCAAGGACAGTGGCTTGACCCTTCAAAGCCTGACAGGACAGGAGATACTACCAGCTCTTACAAAATCTGCTGCCTCAGGCTTCCCACCTATTTGGGCCCTCCAGGTCATCGTGCTGGCATTCGAGAAAGATGCTCACACCCACTAGCTCTTGGGAATGCTGCAGCAGCCCCAGGAATGCAAATCACCGTACCATTTGTCAGAAGAGGAAACTGAGGCTCCAGGGACACTTCTCGGAGTTAAGTGGCCTGCCCGAGCTGCCACTCGGGGTGGAAGTACAGTTGGAACTTGAGCTAAGGTCTTTTTACACCATGTTCTTTCCTTAACGTGGCCCCAGAAAGCCTGCTCAGCAAGACTGAGGAACCATCTGATGAGTCATGACCATCATCATCATAAACAGGTATCACGTACTTACTAAGTTCCAGGATTATTATCACAAATAGATCATTTTATTTCATTCTTATACCTACCCTGGGAGATCAATCACATCTTCCCCATCCCTGTTTTACAGAGGAGAAAACTGGCTCAGAGAGGGCAGTGATTTGCCCTGGGGTACACAGCTAGGAGATGAACACCCTGGAAGCCGAAATGATTGGATTGAGGCGAGTAGGGGGAAGGAGCGAGCAGCCCAGGGGAGGGAGGTGGCAGAAGCACAGAAGGCAGTGTCTGGTGTTCTCGGGTCTGGCTGGGGAGGAAGTTTGTGCTGGGGGGCTGGAACAATCTGGCCAGGCGCCTGGAGGAGGGTTTCCAATGTCAGCTGAAGGGTGGGACAGGAGGTGGGTGGTGGTAAAGACGGGAGGTTCGGAAGCAAGGGGAGTGACCAGTGCTAAATGGAGTTCTCAGGTGACCCAATAGGAAGCCCTCGCTGGAAGGCGGGCAGGCAGGAAGCTGCTAGAATCCAGGGGCTGGGTCCCTGGGGGCGCCTGCCCCTCCCATAAAGGGCCTTGGTTTCAGAGTGACTTCACAGGCCCTACAGACAAAGGAAGGGGCCTGGCTAAGCAGGTCACTGTTCTCTGAACTCCCCAGGGACCTGTGTCCTTGGCCGGATGTTCAGGGCACACCTACTGCTCCCTCAGCCCCTCTTCCACAGACAAGTTTTCTCTGGGCCAGTGATTCTCAACTGGGGCGATTTTCCTCGCAGGGATCATCGGGCAATGTCTGGAGACATTTTGGGGTGTCAAAACTGGGGAGGGGGGCATCTGGTTGGGTAAAGACCAGGAATGCTGCTACACACCCTACCATGCACAGGACAGCCCCCTACAACAAGAAATTATCCAGCCTCAAAGGTCAATAGAAACCCTGCCCTGGGGCAACCAGCAAGTTCCCACATCCATGAGCTCCCTTGCAAGGGACTCGAGAAGGAACTAGCATCCCGATTTTACAGAGGAGGAATCTGAGGCTCAGAGGAGAAAGTGACTTGTTCAAGGATGTGTGGCAAGTTCCACTCAAAAATATTTACTGAGTACTTACTTTATGGCACTATTCCAGTAGCAGAACTGAGCCTAGGACTCATTCATTTCTTTATTTACATATCAACAAACATTTGCTGTGTGGGCTTCTAGGGATATAGAGGGATGAATTAGACCCAGCCCTGACCTCTCAGAGCTCATGGTCTAGTGAGACAGACAGCTACACAGACATTGACAAAACAGTGAGACCAGGAAAGCCCAGGGCTACCTAAAGAAATCCTGGAAGGCTTCTCAGAGGAGGTGTTTATAAACGAGGACGTGAAGGGGAGTAGGAGTTTGTCATCAAAAACTGAGGTTTGTGGAGAGGGTTCTAGGCAAAGGGAGCAGCATGTGTGAAAGTAGAGGAGGAAGAATACGGCTCATTTAAGACCTGGAGATGGATCAGTGTCGCCGAGTATTATGGGGGTGGGGGGTGGGGAGGAGGATGAGAGAAGGGCAGGCAGGGCCCAGGTCTTGTAGGACCTTGACTGTCAGGCTGAGGTGCCTGGAGTGCCTCTCTGAGCTGTGACAAGGATCCAGCCAGTGGCAGCCAAGACAAAGAGAGCTCTTGAGACCATCTGCCTGAGGGGCTTCCCTGGGTCAGCAGCTGGGGACGTGCTTCTTGCCTCCTTGAGTTATTCTGCTTCACCCACATGTGGCCTTCCCCCTGCTGGGCCCCAGGGTGGCGGTCCCTCCAAGTCTAGGAGCACAGAGAGGCAAGGAGTACCCCAGGAGGACAGCCCAGAGTCCCACCCAGTCTGCTGGAAAACGGGCCCTTCCCCAAACTGCTGCCCCTTTTGGCAATGAGGCCACAGATCCAGATTTAAGAGTACTAGGTGCTGTCCCTTCGCTTCTGGGAAATTGGTAATGATGTATCAGATGTGGCTTTCGGTCACCTACAGGGGAGCCCCATCTCTGTCCAGCATTCATGCCCCCAGTGATGTCTTCTGCCCTCTCCATCCCTCCCTGGAAGGCCCCATCATGAACATCCTGGGATCTCTCATGCTCCTGCCGTCCCCATGGCCTTTGCTGGTGCAGTTCCCCACAGGAGGGACAATCTGGAGGCCCACCAGGCCCCACCCTTCCCCGAGTCGCAAAAGCCTCAGCCTTCAGTGCTCAGTTCAAACATCATCTGTTGAGGGCTTCTCCTGGCCCCTGCCCTGTGCCATCCAGAGCCTCCTGTTTCCCCCTCCGGGTTTCCCCAGCCCTGTGTGAGTCCCTCGTCATAGTTTGTCCCGCTGGGCTGTCAGGGTCTGGAAGGGTCTGTTTGACCATCTGTTTCTCCTGACCCCTGAAAATGCCTGGAAGGACTTTCAGTGTCTGTGGGTCGAAAGAATGAATCCAGGCACGGGGACAGAGCTCTGACTGCTGTGTGACTATGGGAAATCAGTGAGCCTCTCTGAGCCTCAGTCTCCCACCCTGTCTTCCTGGGTTGGCGTGAGGCCAGAGGATGCCTGGTTGGCTTAGTAGGTAAGGGCACAGGCTCTGGGCTCTGAGAGGTCTGAGTGCAAATCCTGACTGTAGCACTTCCAGGTTGTGATCATGGACAAGTTCCTAATGGTTCTGTGCCTCTTTCTTCAACTGAAGAAATGAGGATAATAGTGCCTACCTCTTAGGGAGAATTCCCCTTTATATCCTTGTCTCACCTTTAAAGGACATGGTGCCTTTGTAGGTTGTATGATTTCGGGTCCCAGGGTCTACTCCCTCCACTAGAAACCTGTTCACACCTTCTCTCTCTGCAAACCTCCCATCACCTGCTCTTGTCCATCATCATCCAGTCGGCAGCCTTGCTTCCTACCTCACTGGGAAAGGGGAGGTCCTCAGAAGAGAATCCTCTCAAGCTCCCACCCCTGCCCATTTACTCCCCCTCCTCTGGGCTCCCGAAGATGAGCTGTCTGGGCTCCCAGCAGACGCCGCAGCAGACCCCCCTCCTGGCTGTCTCCCTGGCCACTCTCTCTGCCCTTCGCCCTCAGCTCTGCCCTCCTTCCACCGGGTCTTTCCCATCATCCACAAATAGACTGTTACTTCTTTCACCTTCAACGGCCTCTGCCACCTTCTCTCTCCGTCCCTTAAATCAAACGCCTGCCTTAGAAATAGAAAGCACTGTCTCCACTCGCTCTCCTCCCACTCGCTCTTGGCTGGCCTCCTATCCAGCTTACGCCCCTGCGGCTCCACTAAGTTCTCATCACCGAAGACCTGCATGTTGCTGGAGAACGGTCAGTTTGGGTTCTCCCACCTGGCCTAGTGGCCTTTGCTGCCCTCAGCCACTCTCCCTACTTGGCTTCCAGGACATACCCGGGTTCCCCACCCCACTTCTCTGGCTATTCCTTCCCGGTCCCCTTGGCTGGGTCTCCCTCCTGTCCCTATGATCTGGGGAGTGCCCCAGGGCTTCAAAGTTGAGAGCAGCCCTGTCTCTCTTCTTTCACTTCCTAGGTGATGTCATCCAGGCTCATTAAATACAGTCCACACGCTGACATCGCCGGCCCTGACCCTTGGCCTCTACAGTACTAGTCATTCCATCTGCCTTCACTAAGACATCTCATCCGTATGGCAGACCTCACGTGCTTACAGCTCTGTCCTTCCAGGCACCTCGGCCTGCATCGTTGTAGTGTCCTTGTCTTCTTTCTCTCACACTTGAGATCCGATTCATTAGCAAATCCTGTTGGCTCTCCCTTCAAAGTATATCCTAAATCTGATCACTTCTCTCTACCTCCACTGCCATCACCCTACTCCAAGCCACCATCGCTCGCCTGGAGTATTGTGGAAACCTCCTACCCAGTGTCCCAGCCTCCACCCTTCACCCACTTCGGTCTGTTCTCAACCCAGCAGCGAGAGGGAGCCTCGAGGAACTTAAGCACATGCCACTGCATGTCCCCAAGCCCTCCAATGGCTCCCATCTCACTCAGCATGAAATCTGAGTGATCTGAGTGAAACTTCAGATTTCAAGTTCTCACCCTGGCCCGCAGGCCCTCAGGGTCTGGCCACTGCCACCTCCCTGACCTCACCTTCTACTCTCTTCCACTCTAGCCACACCAGCCTCCTCACTGTTCCTTGAATATGCCAGGCTTGCTCCTGCCTCAGGGCCTTTGCGCTTGCTATCCCCACTGCGAGAGACACTCTTCCCTCAGAAACCTGCATGGTTTCTGAGGGAAGACACTCTCCTTCTTCCTTCAGGCCTTTACTTCTATGCTTCCTTTCTGGTGAGATCCTCTAACTGGACCTTCTACCTAAAATCACTATCTGACCTAACACCCCCTAGCTCCCTTCCTTATCTTTTATCTTTCTCTAATGAACTATGGATTTCACTTATTTACTTTCATTTTCTCTCTCCCTATGATGTAAGATCCATGAGGGCAGAGACTTTTGCCTGTTTTGCTCACTGCTATGTCTCCAATACCTCGAATAGTGCATGGTGTGATATGTGTTGTAGGATGGATGAATGAACTGCCCAAGGCCTCAGTCTCTTCATCGGAGAATGGACATACTAATGGCCTCACGATGGCTGTATGAGGATTCACTGAGCTGAGTGATCATGCGGGACAGGCCCTGGAAGACAGCAGGTGCTTGGCAAGAAACTCTCCTCCTCCCTCTGCCCTGCCCCCATGCTGTATTCAGAGCAGGCAGCTGGGCAGGGACATAGCCCCTAGCTCCTGCCCGTGCTAACCCTTGCCTCTTCCTGGGTGCTCCTGGGGACGGGCAGGAAGGGCCTTACCTGGGTGGATGTCCTGGAACAGGGACTTCCAGATGGTGTACTGCAGGGGGCCCGTGTACTTGGAGGTTGGGAAGTCTTCATAAGTCAGATTGGTCTCATGGATTTTCCCTTTAAGCCTGGAAGGAAAGCAGGACAGCAGGTTGCATTGGGGGCTGGAGTTTGGTCCCAACACTGGGGGCCCTACAGCCACCTTCGGCGCAGCTGATGAAGGGCGAGGTCATGTATGTCAAGTCTGCCAGCCCCAGAGTCAAGTGCCTGCTTATGCCACTTCCTACTTCTCTAGCCTCATTTTCTTCAACTTTAAAATGGGTACTGAGATAGCACCTGCCTTTCAGTCTTGTGAGGATGACGCGGCATAATGTATGTAAAATGCTTACCACAGTGCTTGGCTCACGGTCAACGCCGAATACATGATGTTAGCTATCAGACTTGATCATCAACAGACCAATAATGAAGTGTTATCATTATGAAAGGTGGCTCTGGGACCAGAGAGACGTGCAGCTGAACCCTGTCTCTGCCAAATACTTGATGAGGGGCCTTGGCCAAGTAATCTAGCTTCTCTGTGCCTGTTCCTACAGGTGTGAAAAGGGGACGGCGGCAGTAACTTATCTCCAAGGGAGCTAAGAAGATTATAATAATATAAATATTATTTACTACCTACAATATCAATGTTATAAACAATATGATATACGTTTGTAATATAAATAACGTTGCACTCTAAGTAATATTCTATATGATTCTGCTTATTACATAGAGAACAACTATGAACGCAGAAAGCCTTGTTAGCCCAGGCTCTGGCACAGAGCACATGCCCCGGAACTGTGTGATGAGGATGGGGCTGATGGCGTTCTCTGCGAGCCACCCCCTGCGCCTCACTTACCGCTCAGACAGCGAGGCCACCCCGGCCAGAAAGGTGTGGCGGTCGGTCTCGGCCAGCCGCTCCTGCAGGATCTGGGCCCCCTCCTGCACCTTGCGCAGCTGCTGGCTGTAACGCTGGACTTTCTGCTCGATGTCTGTGAGCGTGCGCGCCGTGTCGGCCTCCAACTCCTCCAGCATCGCTTTCTGCCGCTCACGCAGCAGCCGGTGCAGCCGCTCGAACGCCTCCCCAATGGTGGTCCGCAAGCTTTTGGTGGAAGACTGTGGGGACAGTCATCAGGGGTTAGGCCAGGGGGAGCGGATGGGGGGGAGAGGAAAGGGTGGGGAGGGGCACGTGGAAAAGCCCGGTGGCAGGACTGGCTGGCATCGCCCCAGACAGCACATGATTCCACGTGCCCTTTAGGAAACCCACTGAGGCTTGAACTAGAGGGGCTGTGGCTTGAAAGACATCTGGGGGCAGCCTCTTCAGCCCTGGTGCCCGACGGGCTGGCTGGAGGGACAGAGCCAGGAAAGGTGTGAGGATGATGCCCAGCTTTCTGGCTTGGGGGTGGGAGGGACAGGGAAGCTGGGGGAGAGGGGGTGGGGGGGGAGAAGAGGCTGAGGTCAGTCTAGGATACAGTGAGGTCTTTATTTGTAAAAAAAAGAAAAAATCACTCGTGGGGCTCAAGCAAAGGTGACAAGGAGATCACAGATATCAGAGAGCTTTATAAACCGCAAGGTGCCGGGCAAACCTTGGTGGTCACCCGCCCTGTCCTGCCGCCCTTGAGACCCACCCCCCCAGGCGAGAAACCAGAGCTGGAGGTTAAAGCCATGATCGCAGGAGACAAGACTGGATTTGCCTACTTCTCTGCTCCCGCGGGCACTGCCGGGCCCAGGAGGGGCCTGTGTGGTGAAGGGCCCAGGCTTTAGTGCCCAACAGCCCAGGTGAGAATCCTGGCTCTGGGTCTCTAGCTGTGGCGACTTCAGTTGCCTAATGTCTCTGAGCCTGTTTTCTTATCTGTGAGAGGAGTAGCACAACCACAGCGCAGGGGTCTGGGGAAGATTAAGCAGGGGCTTGTTTGCAAAAGGCATGGCATTGTTTGAGGTGCGGAGAAAGAGCCTGATTACAGAGAGATGGTCTCTGAGCCGGGGCCTGCAGGACAGGCAGCAAGTCAGCGGGGGATGCGGGGAGCATCGCATGGCGGGACAACACGGGTACAGAAGTGTGTCCAGGCTGCAGCAGTGTACGGGACCTGCCTCTGCAATTTTACTTTGTGGGATTCTGGCTGGGAGTTCACAGAGTCAGAGACCCCGCTGTGTTCAGTGCCCAGGACTCTGTGGGAGGCTTGACAAAGGCTCAATTAGGGCCAGTTCCCTCCTGTAGCGGCGGCAGGAAGAACTGCTGGCAGCGGGCCAGCCTCCCCGCGCATGCCCACCCAGAGCGCCAGGCAGACAAAGGGGGTGGAGGAGAGGCTGGGGACGAAGAGCCAGGCTGCCTGTGGCCTCCCTGAGCCCCTCCCTGATCCCTCAGGCTTCTGTGCGGGTCACAGGTGGAGAAGACGGGGCCTGCTCTCCCTGCACCATCTGCCGCTGCCCTCCAAGGACGCCCAAATCCCACAGCCACCCCTTCCGGCTCCTTCTCGACCCCTCCATGGCAGTGTTTGGCGCACTGGCCACCCTCTACCAGCTGCATGTACTGGTTTGCCTCCCACCTCTGTGGCTGCTCCCTCTGGGCCGGCTCCTTCCGTTCTCACCTACATGCCCTCCTAGATGTTCCACCCCCACTGCTTTGAGGATGGCTCCCATGTCCTTATCCGTGGCCTTGCGTGTCTCCTGAGCACCACATTCATCTTTCCACCTGCCTCAACCACAGACTCCTGGGATCCCACAGGCCATCCAACTCTCTTGGTCCGTAAGTCAACTCTGTGTCTTTGGCAACAAACTCAACGCCACAGTGACCCTTCTAATGTGCCAAGTGGGTCAAAGCCAATGCTGTTTAGGAACCTTTCTTGGCTCCTTGATAACTAGTAAAAGACTAAATTCCTTAGCCCAGCAATCAGAGTCCTTAGTCTGATCCCAGCTTACCTCTCTAGTGCCATTGTGCTGCTATTCCACCTGCCTAGAATGGACCACCCCCAAAACAAACTCTATTCAACAGGCAAACTCCTACTCGACCTGCAAGACCCAGATTGAAAGCTACCTCCTCTGTGTCATCCTCCCTAACTTTTTCAGGCAGTGAAATAGTTAAATGTCTCCAGAGCATTTTGTAAATATTCCTAATACACAGTCTCACATAAAATGTGGCTCCAGCTAGTGGACAAACCTCCAGGGGTAAGAATGACGTCTTTCCCAGCCTTGCACTTCCCGTGCCCATCCCAGGGCCTGGCACAAAGCTGGTCGTCAGAATCTGCTTGAGAGGTGAAGGAGGGAAGAGTCTTGCCAAAAACTGCTCTGCAGAGGTGGGTGCAGACTCCATCTCCTTTTCAGGATGGGGGTCTAGTGTCTCCAGGACAAAAGAGGATGGGTAGGAAAAGGGGGAGAGGCAGGGGGAGGGCAGCTCAATAGTGGAACATCAGACTGACAGCCAATCACAGGGGCTTCAAGTATGTCCCTAAAAGGTCTTCCCAGTGTGCCTGTCTTGCTGACCACAAAGCCACAGATCTGGATGAGGACCTCCCAGCCTGGGGCTGGGATATGCACTAGGTTCTGACAAAATTGGACCGTAAGCTCCCAGTTAACCACTCACTAGCTGTGGGGCCTTAGGCTGGTTTCTCAACAACTCTGTGCCCCAGTTTCCTTGCCAATAAAATAGAGATAACATTCCTGCCTCAGAAGGTGTCCCCCTCACATCACACATACACTCATCTGTTCTACAACTATTCATTATGTGGGAGGCACTGTGCTAGGTTCTGGGGAGTCCTGCTGTCATGGGGCGACATTCTGTGGGGTTCAGTGAGACAACGAAGGGGAAACACAGTTACCAGCTCACCTGGCATGCCCCATTTATTCTAGTGTTTTCTAGGGCAGAGCCACCCCCACCCCACCCCCAACCCCTTTGGTGCTGTGGCTGGGAAAGCAGCCTCTACCCCAGCCCACCACATCCCTGGGAACACACAGGGGCTCGGAGGAACTGGGGCTGGTTCAGAAAAACACCCTGCCAAGAATGCGTCACTTGGTCAGCACTGACCAAGGAAAACATTGGGCCCAGGGAGGGAGATCAGACAGGCCCTCAGGCCGGGCCATTGGAGGGACAGGCGCTGCAGGAAGGCCGAGTCAGGCACCAGGTGAAATATGACCTCCAAAGCATCCATAGGCATTTCTTGTATAAACACCCCAGTCCAGACAGGAAGCAGGGCTGGGGGAACTGGAGGGGGAGGTGGCCCCACAGGACCCCCCCAGAGGTAGACAGATGGACAGGAAAGCAGGGGAGGAAAAGGTCAGTGGAGAAAAACAATGGGGAGTGGAGAGAAGAGAACGCTGGGGAAAAACTAGACCATAATATTCGCTCTCATTCACATAGGGGCTTCCATTTGCTTCTCTTCACCTGAGGGTGCAGAATCACCAGGCAGATAGGGAAACTGAGGCTGTGGAAGGCAAATAGGCTAGCGTCCTCTGTTTCTCATCTATGGCCTGCTGAGGGTCCTGCCCAAAGGCATTCCAGAATGTTCTCTAAAGAAATGTTTGTCATGACCTCCCTGAGACCCCACACGGGTTGGTGGCCAAGCTTGGGCACAGATCTGGGTCTCCAATGGCCTCTCCAGGCCCCAGGTGACCCCCAGAGGTCCAGAGCATTCCTAAGGCTCTAGCTCAGCTGCTGCTAGCGAGGCGGGCCAGACTGAAATCAACGTAGAGCCTAGCAGCTGGGCCTGGGTCCCCAGTTCCTGGTCCCAGAAAGGGCAGAAATTTGTCCAGTTGGTGAGGCATCAGTGGGGGGAACTCAGAGGGAGGCCCCGGGATCCAGAATTTCAGGGCTGGAAGGAGCCTGGCCAGGGTCTCTGGTGGACAGATGGGAAGCCTGGGGGGCCAGAAAAGGATGCAGTTTACCCAAAGTCACACAGCCAGTTAGTGGCTGGATCAGAATCCAGGGCCTCCCTCTCAGGTCCAGAAAAAGCCTTTCTTTTCAAACCATTGCAGCCAGAGACTACAGGGATTGGCCCTACTTTGCAGTAGAGTCCATATCCCCACGGTCTGCGTTTAAAAGAGTGATACCAAGGCTGGGCCACAAATCATCAGGAGGGCTTCAGGGGAACACGCTCAGGGTTGGCTCCTCCGGACTGGTCCCTGGTCCCACCTCACCTTCCACCCAGAGCAGGAAGGGAGAAAGGGCCCCACCCTTAAACCCAGGCACCAGCCCAAATCCTTGCCCTCAGTCCTAGGAGTGAGTCGCATTTACCTTCGTGGAAGCTCCAGCCTCTGTTCCACTGCCCCCAGCCCCGCCCCTCTCATAATGGGTCTGGCACCTTTAAGCCCCGCCCCCTCCCGGAGGGCCCCGCCCCCTCCGCAGGCTCCGCCCCCCGCGCCGGGCCGGGCTCACCTTGGTCTCGGCCAGCTGTCGCTTCAGCAGCTGAAGCGCCTCGGTGTGCTCCCGCTCGCTGTCCTGAAGGGCCTGAAGCTGCTCCTTCAGCTCCCTCTGGAACAACACAAGGCCTGGATGCGGAGCCCGGGCCAGACCGCCGCCGCGCTCCCGCGCCCCGGCCCAACACCGTCCTCCCCGCACAGTTCAACAAACCCCCCAGTCTCCCAGATACCCGGGCTGCCTTCATCTTTCCATCTTTCATCTGGAGGTTTGCGACAGCCTCCTCTCTAGCCATCCCAGGAGTTTACGGTCTCCCTGTCTCCAACTCGCCTCCACATACATTCTGCCCCAGCCTGATTTGCGGGCGGAGACTCCCGGCTTAGCGTCCTCGGGTGGGTACCAAGGCCGTACCACTGTGCTCCGCTTCGACTCACGCGTCCAGTGGGCTGGGCGCTGTTCTCAGTCCTGTGCTTGTATTGGGTCATTTAATCCTCTCAACACAGAGGAAGGCACTATTAATACCTCCATTTTCCAATGGAAAAATTGGTACAGAGAGCTCATGAAACTGGCCCCAAAGCATGCAGCCAAGCAAGTAAGGGTAAAACCATAAGTGGACCATGATCTTGACGTCAGGTGGGTGACATGGTTTCTACAGTGATGACACTCATGACAAACAGTGACAAAAACCCATACTATACAACATATGGAAACCTTAAGTAAGGCCACGAGCAGTATTACTGATTTTTCCTTTGCCTCAGGTTCCAGTAGGGCTCAGCAAGACGCTGCTAGGGATTTTGTTTTTATTTAAAAATTTGAGATTTTGTTCATCATGGGTTTTTTTTTTTTTTGCTTTAATTTTTAAAATTGCATTAAGTATTAACCATCTCAACCACTGAGTTTTGGGGTGCCTGCTTCAATGCTGTGCCTCACCCTCGTGCCACACCTGTCTCCACCAGCCCTCTCCCCTCACTCCCATGCAGCCAAAGCGGCCTTCTTCCTGTTGCTCCGACACGGGCTTGTCTTGGCCTCGTGATTTTGCCCTTGCTGCTTCCTCTGGCCAGTGCACTCCACTCAGATTTTCTTCCGGTGATTCCTTTGTGTCACTGACATATCAGCTCAGATGCCACCTCCTCGGGGAGGTCTCGCCGGACCACCCCATGTACAGCATCATCCCCTACACCCTCTGTCCCGCATCCTGCTTCGAGGTCCTCCTAGCACCTTCTGCTGTCCGAGATGCTCTTGCTCACTTGTTAGCGTGTTTACTGCTCGTCTCCTCCACCAGACTGTGAATATCATGAGGGCAGGAGTCCTGTCTGGCTTGTTCACTGTTGGATCCCCAGTGTTTAGAACAGTGCCCAGCACACAGTAGGGCCTCGATGAATATTTGTCAAATGAATGAATGTGGTGTTGAGGTGGGTACCCCCGTGACAGGGCCAGCTGTCTGCACGTACTGGGCAGTTAGCTCACTGTATCATAACTAGTTCTCCTGTCTGTCCCTAGTGCCCCTCCCCCGCCATGAGCCCATGAGTCCTGCAGGGCGGACCCTTACCAGTCCCTGCTCTCTATCCCCTGTACCCATCAACGGCCCGACACTAAGATGGGGCTCAAGGAAGTTTGCTCTGTGGAAACAGCCTCTGAGCGGGACCTGGGTTTTCCAGTCAGCCTGGGCTGTGAGAGATGCCAGGAGCTGACTTACCTGTTCACCCTCACCTCCCTCCTACTCCCTGAGCTCATCAGAGCAGGGAGGACCCTTGGAAAACATCTGGTCCAACTAATTTTACAGACGAGGGAGTGACACGGGAAGATGGTCGTGATGACACACTAAGGGAAGCATGCAGAAATTACCTTTGCTTACTATCCCTTAGTCATGCAACAAATATTTACCGAGCAACTACTCTGTGCTGGGCACCGCCGAGGCTCTGGGGATACAGCAGAGAGTGAGACAGACAGTCCCTATCCACAGGGACCGTCCAGTGTGGTGGGGAAGAGAGAGAATGAGCAGGGAAAGCAACAAAAGAACCAGGTGATTCTGGGTTATGGTCTGTGCTCTAGAGAAGATAAAGCAGTGCGGGATAGGGGCGAGTTTGGGGGAAGGTGGTCAGGGAAGGCCCCTCTTCTCTGAGCCGTGACCTGAGATGACACAGCGGCAGGATGAGGAGCCAGCCTTGGGAAACAGGAGTCCCTGATGACTGATCGAGAAGGCAGGCCTGCCTCTTCCTCTTGGACTCTGGGAGCAACAGAACACTCCTTTGCCCATTCCACAAACGCGTGCGGAGGTCTCCTTGGGCCCACACGGTGCTGTGTCAGCAACAGGCAGAGGGATGCCTCAGGAGGGGTGCAGATGAGTTGGGGGGCAAGACAGGGACACATGCGTTAACATGACAGAGAATGCTGGAATAGGGTCAAGGGACACCAGACTTGCTGCTCTTCCCAAGTCCCCATCTCAGCGAAGGCCACCCCCACCCCTACTGCCATCCAAGTGAGAAATCTGGGAGTCATTCTTGACGCTGCCCACCCACCAGGGCAATGGGTCATCAGGTTTGTCTCGCCAGTTGTCTCCTGTCTACACCCACTGCCCCTCGTTTGGTTTTCACCCCTGCTTTTCTGGACTGTGACCCTAGGCTCCCCTCTGCCCCTGCACGCTCCAAGTGCCCCACAGAGCAGCTGGAGTGACTGCTCTATGGGACAGATCTGTCCATGCTTCTTCCCCGTGCCCCACTGCAGCATTTCCATGGTGTCTGGAAAGACAGCCATGAAGCTTGAGCGTGGCACTCAAGGCCTTCTCCCCTGGCCCCAAACTACCTCTCTTGGTCCAGACCTGCACTGTCCAATAAAGCAGCCACCAGCCACATGCGGCTACTAAAGTTAACATGATTTGAAATGAAATAAAACTGAAACTCAGTTCCGCAGCGGCACCGAGGTGTTGGGTTGCATATTTCAAGTGCTCAAGAGCCACATGGGACCGGTGGCTAGTGTCTCAGAAGGCACAGATGCGGAGCACCAGGAACCGTCTGGTCAAACCCTCTGGAACTCTCTAACAGGAAACTGAGGTCCACGAAAAGGGACTGACTGGTCAGGGGCCACACAGCTTGAAAGAGGAGAACCAACTGGAAAATGTACGGCCGGCAGAAGTGAGACACAAAACAGGAAGCTCTACGGGGCAGAGCTAGCTCTGAAGAAGGGCCGCCATGCTGAGGTTTGGGTTCACAGGCTCACAACCACCTCATGAGGTGAGTGCCTTTAACACCTCCATCTCACGGAGGGGGAAACAGAGGCTCAGAGAGGTCAGACAGCTTGCCTCAGGTCACACAGCTCCATTTCCAAATCCGTAAAGTGCAGCTAATATCAGTGTTGGCTCTGTGGTTGTGAGGATCTGATGACTTAATTCATGCCCTGACACGACGCCCAGGGTACACTCAGTCACTCTTGGCTGCTGTCACGGTCATCATCATCATCCCGATGACATGTGAGACAGGGAGTCAGAACTGGCAGAGCATCCAGGAGAGAATTCTTTTCTGATGGAAAGCCCAGGGAAGATGGATGGATGCGCAGGGTTCCTTCAGGTCTCCTGGGTGGGGCCAGAGCATCCCAGGTGGACAGACTAGTCGGGCAGGGGCACACCTGGTGTGTGCAGGAAGTGGGGGGCAGGTGGGGATGACGGGAGCCAGGCTGGACAGGTGGGTGGAGTCCCAAGCTGGAAAGGCCAGTGGGGTTAGCTGGGGTGAGAGCAGGGGGGGGAGGAGGCCTTGAAGGTCAGCTTGGGGGAGCTGGACTCTGCCGGCCCCATCAGAGCAGGAGCATGTCAGGAGTGGGAGAGTCGGGAGGGACAAACCTCAGAGGGCAGAGCCACAGCTCTGTGCCCCTTCCTTTGGAGACGAGCACAGTTAGGGCTGGCGCAGACCTGAGTAGCAATTATGCAAATGTCAGCTGAGAGGCTCGGGGCTCCCATAGGTTTGGAGAGGCCAGGACTGGGGCAGCAACTGGCGGCGGGCGGGGGGGGGGGGGGGGGGAAGGACAGAGAGCCAAGGTTCCTATGCTCCCCAGGCCAGACTGCCCCTCCTGTGGGGCCACCCCTCTCCCAGCCTAGAGGGCAAAGCTGCTGCAGGAAGCCATCTCCTGAAGGCTTCAGGGACCCTTCTCACCCCTGTCACCAAGCAGTGCTGCCCCGGGCAGATAGCGTGAACTCTGGGTTTGAGTCCCAGCTGTATGACCTTAGGCGGATCACCTCTTCCCCTCTCAGGGCCCACCTCTCAGAGCCTTATCTGTAAAATGGGCATCAGAGTCACCCATGGGGTTGGGGTGGGACTAAATAAGATGGCCCCGTGAAAGGGCCACGTAGGTGCCCAGGTCCCCTCCCCTTCTCCACGCTCCGATACGCGCTCTCTCTCCTGCTCTGACCCAAGGACACCAGAAATCTCAACATGGCCAACTGAAATTGCCCCACCTTCTTCCTCTCCCCCATTCCTCTCCCACGCCCAGAACCCCTGATGCTCCTGCTCCCCCCGACAGGCCTGAACTCTTGCAGGTCTTCTCTCTTTGAACCCCACCCCTCCCGGACCCTCCCAGACCATCCTCCCGGACCACCTGCAGTCTCTTGCAAGGCCTCCTCATTGCTCCCTTTGCCCCCAGGCTCTCCCAGCCCTCCAGTTGCCCACTGCCCATCCTGCAGGCCTGACCAGGCCCCGCTTGCCGGCTCAAACCAGGTCCTGGCTCCCCAGCGTCTCCAGGAATGAATCCAAGCTCCTTGGGGTGGGGATTTGAGAGTGGGCCCCTGCAACCTCACTCCCCCATTCCTGCCAGGCCCCAGATGCCCTCCCCTCCAGCCACAATTACCCACCAGCTCATCTCCAGGCCTGTCCCTGGGCTGACAACCTAAGTTCCAGTTCCAGCAACACTTACTGGTGCCATGGCAGTGGGCACAGTTTCTGAGCCTCAGTTTCCTCAAAAGAGGGCAATGCCACCCACTGCACAGGTGTGCGTGAGGATTCGGTGAGAGTGTCAGCCATAGCGCTGCCCCTGCCCCCGGGCAATGGGGGCCGTGAATGGCTTTACCCCTGGTGTCCACAATGCCTTCTCTCTCTGCCCTCAGCTCAGCCGTCAGCCCCCACGGAGGCCTGGATGACTCTCAGTTACAGCCAGAGGAGCCGGGGCCATGACGCCCACGGTTGATGGGCCTGGCTCCCCCCCCCCCCCCCCCCCGCCCTCCCCCCCGCCCAGCGCCCCGCCTGCCCCCCCCCAGCCGCAGCAGTAGTGCTGACTGAAGAAATTACTGAGTGAATCCCTAATTCAGGATGGACCCCGCCTCCAAATCCTCCACACCCACCCCAGTGTCCAAGCAGGGCTCAGGGCCCGCAAAGTAAATGAGGCTGTGCCATGGTTTCTGAGGCCCCTCCGCCGTCGGACGCTGCGTGAGGCAGTCAGGACGTTGGTGAGGACGGTGAGTTCTGGGCCAAACAGACCGGAGTCTGAGCTCCCAGCTCTGGCCCCCGCCTGCACTCGCCTTGCACTCTCCCACACCCACTCCATCTTGGGCAAGTTACTGAACCTCTCAGCCTCGACGTCTTCATCCGCGAAATGGTGCTGGTGCAAGTCCCACACAAGGAACTGGGAAGGGAGAAAGGGTTTCATGGCCGCCCCAGCACCTAGCTCACAGCCAGGGCCTGATGAGCGCAGCTGGTGTTCCCTTAGAGCTGTTCTTTCTGTTGTTGTCACTGCCCACCCAATCCTTTGCCTTCCGTGAAATAAAGGTCCCGAGGCGGCCCAAATTCAAGTTCCTACACTGTGGCCTGTGCCTAGCCAAGGTGTCCTGGATGAACGTTCCTGGCAGCCCGCGGACACCTGTGAGGAGGGAAGTAGGGATGCCAACAGCAAGCCCCGAGTCTGACTCACTGCCAGCTGCCTCCCTGTCTGTGGCGCTGAATAAAGCAGCTTCAGAGCCATTAGCTGTCTGGATGGGCAGCGAGTCTCTCTCCCTCTTTACGCAGCAAGGGGACAGTCTTGTTACTTCGATCTCCCAGGCTGGGAAAGGCTGAGAGGAGGCAGTGCCTTCTGCTCAGCTGCAAGAAGCTGGAGTCAGGATTTGAACCCAGTCCCCTCACCCTGCCCTTTCCCCCAAGTGGCTGTCTCTCGGCAGCTCTGGGTCACCACGCCCAGCTCATCAGGGCTCCCACCCAAGGTTAGTGCAGCACCGTCTCCCCCCGGCAGGGCAGAGGCCTTGGGAAAGGCTCCAATGGTCACATAAGGCCCGGGAAGGGTGTCTGGGACTGAATGTGATCCCTTCTCTGGAGGCATGGAAGCTGAGGTCTCAGGCCAGAGAGCGGGATGCATGTCTGACCAAGACGACATCCAGCCACCTGCCCTCAGGGCATCAGCTAGCACAGACCGTGTCCTTAGCCTGACCCTGTGTTGAGTACTTGAAACACAAAGACAGGCAGCGTGGGGGAGGTGAGGAAAGGGAGGGGGGGTACTACCTGGCCCTCAGAGGTAGCTGGGAGGCTGTGAGTGGCCCAGTCAGACTGGCTTCTAATCCTGCCCCTGCCACCTCCCAGCTGGGTGACTGAACAAGGCACTCAATTCCTCTGAGCCTGTTTCTTTATCTGGAAAAGGAGTAAATGACAGGACCCACTCAACAGGGTTTTATGAAGATTAAATGAGGTAATACAAGAAAAGCGCTTAGTCTAGTCCCAGGCAATGCACCAAGGCCCAATAGGTATTGGCTGAGAAGCTCCAAACCCTTCTGAGATGGGGCTCCCTCCCTCCCTTTGGCTCTACGGTCCAATGCTCAGCAGTGAAAAAAAAAGGTGAGGCGGGGAGGCACACACACGCATACACACGCTCACATGCTTTTATACAATAAAAATTCTGAATAATCACAAAGCAATTCTAACCATGTTTTTCTATGGGGTGAGATTATGGGGGGGGACTTTAACTTTTATATTACATAGCTCTGTTGATTATGTTAATTTTATAATCAGAAAACAATTCCTTAAAAATTGTTGTGTGCTACTCAGTGGCAGGCACAGTATCAGGCACTTTTGATCCAGCATCCCTAACCCTCAGAACATCCTTCCCAGGGAGGTCATCTCTTTTATTTATTTATTTTTTTTAATTTTTTTTTGTTATGTTAATCCCCATACATCATTAGTTTTTAATGTAGTGTTCCATGATTCATTGTTTGTGCATAACACCCAGTGCTCCATGCAGAAGGTGCCCTCTTTAATACCCATCACCAGGCTAACCCATCCCCCACCCCCTCCCCTCTAGAACCCTCAGTTTGTTTTTCAGAGTCCATCGTCTCTCATGGTTCGTCTCCCGCTCCGATGTCCCCCCCTTCATTCTTCCCCTCCCAGGGAGGTCATCTTAACCCCATGTTACAGATGAGCAGGGGGAGGCTTAGAGAAGTGAAGTGATCTGACCAAGGACACACAGCTTATCAATGATGATGCCAGGATCTGACCCCAGTATTGGAATCAAGTTCAAAGCAGTTCTGCTTGGCAGGTCAGGGAAAGCTTCATGGAGGAGGTGACATTTGAGCTGAGCCTGGAAAGCTCATTAGAGCTTCTCTAGGCCAAGGTTCTCAACCAGGGGTGACTCTGACCCCAGGGGACATTTGATGAAGTCTGGAGATGTTTTTGGTTGTCACAGCTTGGTGGGATGGGAGGGCTGGGAGGGTGGAGGGGGTGAGGGGAGTGGGAAGCGCTGCTGGTTAGCGCTAGTCCGAGGCCAGGGGTACTCCTAAACATTCTACAGTGCACAAGATTGCCTTGCACACAAAGACTCACCTGGCCCCAAGTGTCAATTGCGCTCAGTATGATAACATACTACAGCTGTCATTTACTGAGTGCTCACTATGTGCCGAGTGCAGTACTAAGTTCTTGCAAATGCCATCTCATTTCATCCGCCCCCATCACCGTCAATGAGGGACTTGAAGCTCAGAGGTGGAAGTAACTCTTCTAAGGCCACACTGCCAGAAAATGGTGGCACCAGGATTGAAGCTGCCCAGTACAAAGCCAGAGTTCTTCACCTTTCTGCTCTGCTGCCTCCAGGATTTATAATAAATGTAAAAGCTGCAGGCCAACCGGTAGGTGGGATGTGAGGAGACTCCAGCTGAGCCCAGGCACAGCCTCCTCTGGCCTCGGGCCTGGGGAAAGGTCCGCTTCCTCCTCCTCTGCCACTTACCCATCTGTCAAGTGAGGGTTGCACCAAAAGATCTCCAAGGTTCTCCAGCTCTGAGTCTGTTATTCTCCAGGAGAGGGACCCAAGCCCAGGCTCTAGGAGCCCTGGGGATGGAACCACCAGCATCCGGGAGAGGAGGGGGTGTGCTGGGCAGGCTCAGCCTCATTCCCAGTGCACACGTAGCGAATGAGCTCTGCTCTGTTGATTATGTTACCCCACAAGGTGAGAGAGGCAGGTGGGTTGGGGAGTGGCTTGAACCTCACCCAGGAGCTCCCCACTCCAAGGTGGAAGGTATGTTTCTCTGCCACCTTCTTGCCAAGCCCAAAGGAGGAGCCAAAGCAAGGTCTCCTCTCAGGCAAGAGAGGCCGGGCTGGGCACTTGCCCAGCTGGGCATGTGAGGTCTCACAGGTAGAAGGAGAAAGGATGGGAGGGGGCATGCTGACTCAGCCCCTCCCCTGTGCCAAGCATCTCAAACAGCAGTTCACCTCAGGTCAGCCTCCTGAAATCCTGGGAGGAAAGAACCATTGTGACCCCAGTCTACACACCAGAGCATCAAGGCTTACATGAAGGGACTTGCCGAGTCACACAGACAGGGCTGAAGGAAGGTTTGGAGCCCAAGTCTATCTGCCCACAGGATAGTGCACTAGAAGGTAGGTGAGTGGCCGTCTTGTTCTTTTCACCGAAGAGTAAAAGTGTTTCAATAACATTTAGAGAAAATACACATTTAATTTCTCCTGCATTCCCCAGGATATGGAATGGATTGCAAAAAACCAAAACACAATTGTTCTGATTTCCTGGTTTGCATTCAGGGGAACCCAGGCTCAGAAGGCAGAGGCCTCTCTAGCTAGAAAGTAGACAGGGAGAGGAGGGGCTAAGCGGCAGAGGAGGGATCTGGCCTGGGGCAGGCAGAGCTTTCTAGCCTGGCTCTCTCATTGTCGGGTAGTGTGGCTTTGGGCAAGTCCCATCACCTCTCTGGACCTCAGTCTCCACATCTATATTAGGAAGAGGTTGGACAGATGGGTTTCAGACAGAGTCCCTTCAAACCCTCACCACCTGCACCCAGCCATGTCAAAGGTTCTCCCCTCCCTGTTTATGTGACTTCACAGATGGAGAGATGGGGATACCAGGGCCCGGCACAAAATGCTCTGGGGATGGAGGGCCGATGCCAGCCTATGCAAGCTCCCAGAGCCCCCAGTTCTTGCTCTCCATCCTCAAAAAGCCAGACTGGGAGGGAGTCAGCCATGGTTTCGGGATGAAAAGGGCAGGGAGGGAGAGATGGTGAACATGGGGCCATTTCTCCTGGGCCAAGGGTCATCCACACATCTGCTAAGTGCAGGCTGACTTGCAGAGACTCATGTTGGTTGGGGGGGAGGGGCGGGGGCAGGGAGGACACCTCCTACAACGTAGGGGAAAGTAGTTATTTAGCTCCTGCTTAAGCATCTCAAGGGCCAGGGAACTCACTGCCTGCCAAGTTAGCCCACTGCATATTAAAAAAAAATGAATGAAAGATCTGCTTCCAAAGGCTCCAGTCTGGGACTGCTCAGGCCAGAATTGGTCATTCACTCATTCATTATTCAAACTTTACTGATGAGTAGGGACGTGCCAGGCTTTCGGGCCATAGATATGATGAATCACAGACTGTCTCTGCTCTTTGGAAACTGTGCTAGACTGGTATCCCAAAGCCAAAGATACAGGACTGGTGGATTGAAATGGTTTAGGTGGAGGTAAAGATTAGACTTCCAGGCTGAAATAAGCTTGGGTGCCATTCTAGTAAACACATTAAATGGATTTCTTTGCTACAAGATTTCTCCAAACCTTTAATATGAAAAATGTACATGGAGATTCCTCCAAGGGGCTATCTAGAATATACTGTATTTCCCCAATATAGCTGATCTTGGAACATTACTTTTTATAAAACAGCACACTTATTAACAGAGGATATTTGAGGAAATGCAGCTCCAATGCCTTTTTTTTTTTTTTTTTTTGCCAGGGGAGCTTGGGGAAGCCTTACACCGAGAGGACATTTGAGCAGGGCTTTGAGAACTGAGTAGGAGTTGGTCAGTGAAGATGGGAATGTTTAAGGGAGATCATTTATAGTCCTGGGCTGACTATGCTCAGGTTACCCTGCATATACTGTTTCATTTAGTCTTCAAAGATCTTGATAAGGGTGACAGAGCCAAGGAATCATCAAAAGCCTCTGGAGACTCCCAGAGATCCACCCCCCTCTCTTTTCTTGAATCACCCCACTTCAGGGCCTTATTCTCCAAATCCTGAGTCTTAAGTCCTGTTCCCACAGTCAACATGGCCTCTCCTCTGCTTTAAACCCAAAATAGTTTCTTACAGTACCTGGACTTGATCCCAGCTTTAATCCCTCACACACCTTGGCCTAGGCCTTGGCACCCAAACTCACCCTCTCTGCAGTTTAGATAGCCATAACTTAGACCCTCTCTCAGATTTCACCCTGGCCTGCCCAGTGCAATCTAGCCCTGGTACTGCCCCCTAGGTCCTGATGCACACCTGATTGAGACCTGCCCCATAGTGCCTCAAGCCTGCCCCTCAGCTGCCCCAAACAGTCCTGACCCATTCCCGGACGGCGGCCCCGCCCCCTGTCTAGACTTGATAGTGTTCCCATTCCATCTGCGTCTTTGTCCCACCTCTGTCCTGAACCATTCATTTGTGGACCCCGCCTTCAGGTCCAGGCCCCTGACCCCAGACAGTGGCCCTCCAGCTCTAATTCGTCCCCGCCCCAACCCTGCCCCAAGCCCGTACCTGGGCCAGCTCTGATCTCACTGGTGCCAGCCATGCCACTCCATGGGTGACCCCTCCCCAACCAAGGACCCACCCCCACTTCGGGTCTGTCTCAGACGCGGCCAGGCGCTGACGCCCCTAGGCCCCGCCCCCAGCACCCCGCCCTCTCTCCGCGGCCCCGCCCCGTCCCGTACTAATTCTGATAGGGCCCTGACCCTGCCGGCGGCCCCGCCCCGTGACAATTTTGCCTAGGCCCACCCCACGGTCCAGCCCTGACCCCGCCCCCGGCCCCGGCCCCGGCCCCGCCCTCGGCCGGCCCAGCAGCTCACCTGCAACTCCTCGAAGGCATCGTCGATGCCGGTGACCTGGTGCTGCTCGTGCAGCGCCGGCTCGTCGCAGAAGAAGCAGAGCAGCGCGCGGTCCGTGAGGCAGAAGAGCTTGACCTTGTCGTGCGCCTGGCAGGGTCGCGCGACGCGGCGCGCGTTGAGGATGGCGTCCAGCGGGAAGGCGCTGTAGCGCTCCACGATGTTGGCTAGCTTCAGGCTGGGCGCGAGCGCGGGCTCGGCGAACGTGCGCCGGCACTCGGGGCAGTCGCGGGCGCCCTGCGCCTCCTGCCTCACCCAGTGCTCAGTGATGCAGCGGCGGCAGAAGTAGTGCTCGCAGCCCAGGCTCACCGGGTCCTGGTAGATGCTCAGACAGATGGAGCAGAGCAGCTCGTCCTTGAGGCTGCACGCCATGGCGCTGGGGGCGGCGGAGAGGGGGCCCTGAGATGCAGGGGGGCGGCTGAGCGAGCGCGGCGCTGTCGGGGGCAGCACCGAGGGATGGGTGCGGGGAGCAGGCGGGGAGAGGCAGGAGTATGAGCTACAGAAGGAAGAAGGGGGGCTGTCCGGGAGGGAAGGGGGGGGACGCGAGGAAGAGGGACAGGGTAGAGACTAGTCGGGACGCGAGTCCAGGAAGGTGGTCTCGAGGTAGTGGATGACTCGAAGCGATGGGTGCTGGAGGGAGGGGGGCCTTGGTGTCTGAGGGAAGAGGTTCTTGGCAAGGAGGTTCTAGAGTAAGGGACAGTGTGAAGGGATGGGTGCTCGGAGAAGAGGATCCAGGAGGGGAGCGGAGGCCTTAGGGGGGGGCTGAAACCCCGGGATGGGTGCAGTGGGGGGAGGGGGAGAAGCAGGGGATGGGGAATTCTGGGGAAGGGGGAAGCCAGGCAAAGCGGCGCCGCGGTTGTGCGTGGCAGAGGAGAGGAGGAGTGCGAGCAAGCTCAGCTGCCCGATCCCGGCCCCAAGACCCCACCCGGCGTGGCCCCTTACCCCTGCCGGCTCAGCGGCCACTGCTCAGGTCCGAGCGCAGCCTCTCAACCCGGAACCAGCCGAGCGCGAGCTCCCGGCGGCAGTGACTCCCTCCCCGCCCCCGCGGGCCGGGCCCAGGCGACTCCGCCCCTACGGCGGGCGGGGGAGAGGAGAGGCGGGGCCAGGCCTCCAGCCTGCGGACCCCCTCTCCGCCCCCACCGTTCCCCTACTCCCCGCCCCCCCGACCGAAATCCAGCTGTTCCTTCAGGATCTGCACACGGAACAACGTGCGCGTCTCGCTTAGGGTCCCTGCGGGGGGTGAGGACAGCTAATTTAAGAGGATAAGGAATAAAGAAGGAGCATCTTTATGGATCATCGACTTGAAGATTTAGGAAAAATATTTTTTAATAAAACAAGCAAGGATAAGTCCTGTAATCTGTATAGAATACAACCTTTGCATAAAATGTAAAGATAAACTCGAAAGAATGCCCTGCTTGCTTAGGGCAAGTTCAAGATTTCCACTTCACTTTCTTAAGGAGTGCTTGGGGGAGAAGTTTAGAAAGCCCAGACCCGCTACCGTGTGACCCAAGGTAGCCTCCGTTCAGGAAACATTTCCGGAGTTTTTATAGTGTGTGTGTGTGTGTGTGTGTGTGTGTGTGTGTGTGTGTGTGTGTCTGCGCGCGCGTGCGTATGTGTTTGGCGAGTGGGGACGGTGGAGCAGGAGAGAAGGAGAGAGTAATAGGAGACCTTATCTTGTATGCCAGATGGAGAGGGGATAAGGGATTTCTAGATAGAGGGGACAGCCGGTGCAAAAGCACGGAGGCGTGAAAGGGGAGGGCCCTTTGAGGGAAGTGCAAGTAGTTCTATACTGTTGGGGGTGGGGTAGGGAAGGCAAGGAGCGGAGGGTGTTGTGGGTCACAGTAAAAGATTTCCTGGAGGCACTGGGCTTTTCTAGCGGAGGAATGACTTGGTCTGGTGTGGGTTTCAGGGAGTCAGGGAGATGCTCTTTTCCCATCAGCAGGGTGACGGCAGGGATCCTTTCTGATATGTCTGCATATGCGCAGTGCTTGGTACTCATTACAGCTGTGTAGCTGAGTAACAGCAACAAAGATGGAGACTGCGAAAGAAAGACTGGCCCCAGTTAGATCACTGTTGTCATAGTGCCTGCAGGGGACCTGCTCTGGGGCCGAGACACTGGGGAAGGAGAGAAGGCTAGGGTATTGAAAGCATAGACGCTATGGAATTTAGTAATGGATTGGATATGGGGGTGAGAGAGAAAGAGACATTGAACACGGCTCCCCAGTTTCTGCCTTCTCCAGACATGTCTTCACTGGAGTTAAACTTTATTGAGGTTCAATTTAAGAAGCAGTTCAAAGTTTACTCCTCTGGGCTGTTTACGTACTCTCCACATCCTCACCTGGTCCCGTGCCCCCATCATTGCCAGAAACGAGTTGGTAACTCATGCCAAACCATTCCTCCACTTTTCCTTGCAGTCAGAGTCTGATTTTGTTTAGGTGAGTCCCTTCCGCAGGTGACCAAGGGAAGGCTGGCCCTAGCCCAGTCTAGGAGGAAGTCCCCTTTTGGCTCAAGTCCATTGTGATGGTTGCATTTTTCTTGCCAGTGATAGTTTGGGTTTGGACATGTGATACAGGTCCAGCCTGAAAAACCTAGAGGTCAAGCTTCTGGTGGGGAGGTGACTTCTGCTAAGGATCTCTTCCCTTTCAAAAACTCTGACCCCTTTCCTGATCGTGGATGTGTTTGGTGGTGATGGTTGGAGCTGCAGCAGCAAACTTGCTCCCAGTATGAGGATGCAGCCAACACATGACCGAGGCTGGGAGAGTCCTAGGGAAGAAGGGCTGATGCTCTGACGCAGGCCTAGGCTTTTGGATATATGAGGTGGCCCACCTTATTGCTTAAGCAAGTTGAATAGGGCTGTGCTGTCAGTTGGCAACCAAAAGAATCCCATATAACACACCAATATGCATCCCCAATATATTTTTTTTGTAAGAAGGGGAGGGTCTAAATTTGAAGCATTTGGAGAGAAATGAAAAAAGGCTTGATGATGGATGGACAGGCTTCATTTATTCAACATATAATCTATCCTCTTCTATGGCAATGGAGCACCCGGCCAAATGGCTGGTCTGCTAGAGACCGCACTTTGTAGTCGCTCTTACTGCTGACTGTGGCTTTGTGACTAAGTCCTTTCTAATAGAATGTAAATAGAAACAGTCCTTAAGGCATTGGGCTTTTGCTCTGCCATGGTCCATTTCCTCTTCCTTCGAGCTGGAACACAGATGTGCCAGGCACTGAGCTTCAGTAATGCTTCAAAGGGGCTGACAGAGCAAAGATAAGGAACCTGAGCTCTGAATGACGACATGGAGTGGAATCACCCACCCACGCGGACTAGAGAAAGAGAAATAAGCATCCATTTTCAGTAAGCCGTTGTATTTTGGGTCTCTTTCTTGCAGCAGCTTGGCCTACCCCATGCCATCCCACTGCTGTTTTTAGAAGAAGCTCTGTTACTATGTGATGCTATTGTCTGAATCCTTTCAAATAGCTAAGCTCCCCTTGCTCTGTAGCCCCAACCCCTTCCCAAGTGTATGGAATATGGTTTTCTCTGGCTGTAAGTCAGTCTCTTGACCTTTTGCAGTGTTTTCTGCTTTTAGTCTTTTTACCCTTCCAGCAGTCCTTCTGCTGGCCTTACACCAGCTTGGCTAAGATGAGGAACATACACTCACTCAGACTGCTGGTGATAGTTAGGTTTGGCAAGCCATTGCTCTTCCTGGATCATTGTTTCCCAACTTGATGTGGTTAGGGTTAGGGTCAAGGGGTCTGAACTGAGACGGGGTGGTCCTGACCGCAGTGCATGCTGACTGCTTCCATCCATACTCTAAAAAATAACTTCAGGAATTTTTCTTTCTAAAAATTATCCAAGAGATCTTGTTGAGTGAAAACACACACACACACACACTCAGACACGGACACACAGTCACACATAGGCACACAGCCATTATCTGCCTAGCAGAGATCTGCAGAACTCAATAGCAGTTCCAACGGTGTTTATCTGTGATCTAGGATTATGGAGGGGACATTGTGCATATAGCACTGTTTATTATTTAATTTTATAATCAGAAAAAATAAAGACACAAACGTCATTATTCATGGATTCCGTATTTGCAAATTCACCTACTTATAATTTTTTTGTCTTTAGAGAGGGGAAGAAAGAGAGAGCAGGGGGAGGGGGAGAGGGAGAGAGAACCTTAAGCAAGTTCCATACCCAGCTTGGAGCCAGACCCGGGGCTCGAAATCACAACCGTGAGATCATGACCTGAACCGAAACCAAGAGTGGGATGCTTAACCCACTGAGCCACCCAGGCGCCCTTCATCTACTTGTAAATCTGTTTGTAACCCCAAATCAATACTGGAGGAACTTCTGCAGTCATGCAAGGATCCACGCATGCACGGAGTCGTGAAAGTTTAGAGTTGCCTGATGTACATGTTCCCAGCTGAGGTCCAACAAGGTGACGCTCTGCCTTGTTTCAGCCCTCATACTATAAACAAGTTGTCTTTTTCATGGTCTATTCAGTGCCACATTTTTCTCACTTGGGGGCTTTTTTTTTTTTTTTTTTTGGTGCTATTGCTGTTTAAATGGGCCCCCAAGGGTAGCACTGAAGAGCTGTCTAGTTCCTAAGCGCAGGGAGCCTGGGATGAGCCTCAGGGAGAAAACACGTGAGGTAGATGAACTTCGTTCTGGGAATGACTTATGGTGCTCTTGGCCGTGAGCTCAATGCTAATGAATCAACAAAAAATTAGATAAGGTGTCTTTAAACAGAAACACACATAAAACAAGGTTATGTATTGATAGGTTGATGAAAGTGTGGCCAGAAGAACGCTGTATTTCCTCAAGGGGCAATGATTCAGTATTTCCTATTTCAGTCTTTGTGGCAACTTTATAGAACACAGCTACTGTGAGTAACAAGTGGACTGTATTTAAAATTGTTGTTGTATCCAATAGCATCCACCACTACAAGGTACCAACAGCCATGTTCTTCTCCATCCAGGGTCCACGGGCTCAGGTTTGCTCCGAAGGGGAGGGGAAGGAGAAGGAGTACTGACTGAGCCTGTCCTGTGTGCCAGGCACTGTGCTAGGTGCTTCGTGGCATGGTTTAATTTAATCCTCACAACCACCCTCCAGACTTGCTGTTTTTCTCCCCACTTGCAGATAAGGACTCTGTAGCTCAGCAGGGTGAATGACTCGCCTAGCACCAGACCAAAGAGGAGGCACAGGCTTCTACACCCTGAGCTGATGGAGGAGATTGCACAGTGTGCAGCCTGGAACTGGGCCAGATCTGGGCCCTCAGCTCTATCCAACGGTCTCCGTCCCTCCCCATTCCAAACCTTTGCCTCTCTCCTCAAGCCCCGTGGACACACCCCTGCTCCTTTCTCTGTGGGGGACCTTGCCTCCCCCTCCATGAAGAAAGGAGAGGCGTTTCTCTGGGGGCTTCTCAACTTCCAGTCCCCTTCAGCCTATCAACTTTGCTATAGAAAGACTTCAAGCCCTTTGTGAAATGAGGCAGAGTATAATATAAACAAATGGATGAAGTCAGCGCATTTATAACTTTATTCATCCTCACTTCCTTTCCTCGAGCCGGAGGGTGAGGTGTGCCTTCCGTTCAGAATGAATTCCTCCACCTGGACCTTGTCTAATCCCCTCAGAACTCCCCTGGGACCCAAGTCCTTCAAAGGTCCCCCTCTCCAGTGTCTTTGTGTTTCCTCTCTCAGCATTGGCTCCTTTCCCTCAGCCTGTGAGCATGCTCACCCTTCTGCAAGCAGCCCCTCTCCTCTGGCTCCCACCTCATTTCTTGCCTCTCCCCACCCCAGCCTTTTGAAAGCATCCCCTGCACACCCTCCCTGCAGCTCATCAACCCCGGCAGCCTGGCTCTACTCCCTGCCACTCACTGAAGTCACTAATAATCTCCTAATTGCCAATTAAAGAGAGCTGCTAATATACAGTCGCTGTGGCGGAAAAACAAAATACAGAGAAAAATTAAAAGGAAACTTGAAATATTCATGATTGCACCACCCAGAAAGAACTATTGTCAATACTTGTTTATATCCTTGTAGACTTTTTCACATTATACATGCCTGTGCACATGCACACATGCACACACACACACAAGGGAGGAGGAGGAGGCAGAGAGAGAAAGGGAGAGGGAGAGAGATTTTTAAAAAAAATACAAATGAATTCACTCTCGAAATCATTGCTACTCAAAACGTGGTCCTTGAACCACATGTGTCTTAGCATAGGTTATTCCAAGAGCTGATCTTGAGATAAGGAGTAGAGTGAAAATAGTTTACTTGGGAAGTATAAGCAACACTACTGAGTGGGAAAGTGACCCAGGGAGGGGGAGGCACGCCATAAGGCTGCACTGTTAAGCCAGCTAGCACAGAGGGCAACTGGAGACGTACTGTGCCCTCTGGTAGAAGTGATCTCCCCCTACCCTCTAAGAACTAGGATCTCTAGTCTAACAGAGCCTAAGGGTTTGGGGTAGAAAGCATAAATTTACCAAGCAGGACACTGAGAGCCACTTCCTTTGTTCCCGGATCTGTATATCCCACGGAGCAGGGATATAGCATATATATAATGGCTGTTGGCTCAAGGTATAGAAATATATCCTCAGGCAGCACATGAACACTATCTTCAAGCTGATGCCTTAGTTATACCTTCAGGTGATTATTCTGACATCTTTTAGTATGGTTGCTTCCGGTTGATAATGGTATATAGTAGGACCAGTGGATAATATGGTCATGTGCCCACTTCCTCCATGGTCAAGAGGGGAATCCCGTGATGATAAATTAGACACTCTGGGAGCCCTCAGAGCGTAATGCTAGCCATGACATTGGGGACGAAGAAGGCAGACCTATATAAATCTCATGAAGTCATAGAAGAATCATGGCCCCTCTGTGATGGTTGGGTTCACTGTCATGAACCCGATACCATGTGGCTAGGTGCTCTCCTTGAGGGGTGGCACCACATTGAGAGCTCCCATCAATTTCGCTCTAACAGCCTGGACATTTAGTAGAAGTAATACTTTGATCCACTTTAGTGAGAGAGAGCCTATGCTGTTGGGCCATGCATGGCTTTCATCCTTGCCACCATGGCCTCTCAGTTCACAGATCCATTGTGCATGCTCTGAGGTGGCTGAGGTAAGATGACCATTCATTTCGATCATAGACGAATCATCACACCCCAGCTGGTTGAACAGTGCCTCCTCTACAATGGGCACTCTCTGGTAGACATTGAAATAAGAGAGAACCATACATTTTGTCAATACACAGGGTTCTTTTCCAGACTTCATGAATTTCAGTTTTCAGTGTTGCCCTTTGTAGTTTCCTGATGAATCAGCCAAACCGTTCACCACTGTCTGGAGTCCATTCCTCAGGCCACTACGCCTTTTGAACCAAGCCAATGCACTTCTTGAGGTTTTGCCTCCTGGGACAATCTCCCCTTTCCACTATCCTGCAGGATCCCCCTGAGTGGGGCTGCAGTGCAGCAAAAGTTTTGTTTTGCTTTGTTTTTGTCTACTACCAGCCCCATTGTGCTAACCTGTTCATAAACCAGGCTCAAGCTTTATCCTCCTCCACAGCCGGTCACAAGGAATTCCCCATGAGGCATAGCTGTGAGTGGAGGGAGAGGCTTCAGTGAAAATATGGTGACAGCATGGGGTCTGGTCTGCTTGTGGAATTCATGTGTGACTTCTGGGCCTGCTCAGGCCTGGTCTTGAATGCCCCATTTCCATCCCATGATGGCTTGCTGTTGCAGCTGTCTGACTTTATGACATGGTGGATCTGACAGTACGCAACTTAAAATGGGAAGCTCCAGACACACGGTCAGTTGGTCTCCCATGGTCATTGCTCAGTCTCTATTAGAACCCAGTAGCAGGGGCGCCTGGGTGGCTCAGTTGGTTGAGCGTCTGCCTTGGGCTCAGGTCATGACCCTAGGGTCCTGAGATCGAGCCCTGCTTCAGGCTTCCTGCTCAGCGGGGGAATCTACTTCTCCATCTCCCTCTGCCCCTTCCCCCTGCTTGTGCTCTCTCAAATAAATAAATAAATAAATAAATAAATAAATAAATAAAACCCAGTAGCATGCCAGGTGTTGGTTTTCAAATACTGAAGAAAGCATATTCTTGCTCCAGATTCCTCGAGGTCTGCACTGAGGCCTCCCATGGGCCTTGCCAAGGCTCCATATGTGGCCTTACCTAACTATGAACACCTCTATCCAGCAAGGCATCTGATAAATGGTCTGCAGCAGTAGTCCCACATGAGATACATGTTGTCTCCAAAATCCAGAGGTCCACCGAGTGCCTCTTTCTTGGTGGTAAGAAATACAAGGTACACTTACTTGTCTGTTACTTTGGAGGGGATGTCTCCGCATGTCCTAGATCACTGACCCCCTTAAAACTTTTATTGTCATATCCAATCCCTGAATCTTGGTATTTTCCACCCTCTTGCACATGTATCTTGGAGGGCATCCAGGGGACTTACCATCTCCTCTTCCCCTGGGTCTGATTAATATGATCTCATCAACGTAGTACTTCTCAGAACCAGTATGAGGCTCTGAGGAAAGGCAGGTACTATATTGTGACAGAGTAGGAGAGTTAACATAGCCCTGGGGCACAACCATGAATGTATACTGCTGTCATTCCAAATGAATGCAAGTTGTCTCTGATCTTCCTTCCTGAAAATGACTGGGGTGGGGAAGGAAAATGCT
Organism: Callorhinus ursinus; assembly: GCF_003265705.2. NCBI lineage: Eukaryota > Metazoa > Chordata > Mammalia > Carnivora > Otariidae > Callorhinus > Callorhinus ursinus. The sequence continues at coordinate 11,861,511 of NW_027397080.1, read as the reverse complement.
TTTGCCTGGACAGTTGCTCCATACCAAGTGCCGGAGGTTACCTTGGTCTGTTTTAGTAAAGTTAGCACATCTGGCCCCAAAACTAAAATCGAGTCTACTGTGGAGTCTATGGTAGTATATCAACCCCCACAATGATTTGTTGGTTTTGTTTTAATTTTTATTTTTGCGGTGGCCAGTCTGAATTAAATGGGAATACCATGGGGACTACTACTCTTCATTATTTAAATCTTTGAGGGCAGTGTTTATCTCTGCCATTCACCACAGAGTGCAAATTAACTATCTTGTCTGGGGGTACATATTGCAATTTCAGATGCTTCCTCTTAACCTTCCTGCCATTATGGATCTTTCTGTACAGATTAAGAAACCAGTGTGAGGTTTCTACCAGCTACTAAGTGTATTCTTCCCAATTTTCAAGAATGGAGAAGTGATCACAGGAGGGTCTGCAGACCCAAAGACCCACCATGAGATGGGCTTTGGCCAAGACTCCATTTGTCCTCTTGCTTCCAAATCCTTATTTTAACAGGAGGGTCACAGTGGCATTTTGGATGCCCTGGTATTAGTGTTAGCTCAGACCCTGTATCCCAAAACCATAGAAACATCTGGGTATTCTTCACTCCCCAGTATACAGTTACTTTGGATAAATGGTCATAGGGCCCTTTGGGGAAAGAGTGGGGAAATCAGTTCTGCATATACTTACTTGGCAGTGCACGGTCCTTTCTCAATGGAACCAAGCCTTTTCTTAAAACAATGGGCCCAGGTGCCTGGGTGGCTCAGTTGGTTGAGCAGCTGCCTTCGGCTCAGGTCATGATCCTGGAGTCCTGGAATCGAGTCCCACATTGGGCTCCCTGCTCAGCGGGGAGTCTGCTTCTCCCTCTGACCCTCTCCCCTCTCATGTGCTCTCTCTCTCTCTCACTCTCTCTCAAATGAATAAATAAAATCTTTTAAAAAAAAACAACAACGGGCCCTTGGTCTAAGGACAAGCCTTGGCATGGGAAGTGGGGGAGAGATAACAATTTTTCATTGTGATGGCTCACGTCAGCCTTCAGATCACATGGTCTTGGTATTTTTTGATTATATGGGTCAATAATACCATTGGTTGTCCATTGATCTCACCCTTTGGAACTTCAGGGTTTAATAGCTAGCTATCCCTCAGATCCCTGTGGGTAAGGGTCCCTTGGTAGACTTTCCTTCCACCTTGCCTCTGATGGTTAAGGGCTGCCACCTGGCCTCTGCTTTTCTGGAATCCTGTCGTCACCATGAACACACACTGAGGAGTCCAGTCACATAGCAGCCTCCCCTACTGTCCACTTAGCTTAGAAAGGACCACCACCACTGAGCGACTCCATGATGCCAACACCCCTTTCACAGCTCCTTTCTTATTGCTCCAATGAAAGGAGCGTACTAGGAACAGACTCAGCTGGAGGGTCCTTTGGTTTTTGAGAATACATTTCTTCTAGTGGGCTCCTCCTCTGTGAACCATTCTGCTGCTTCTCCACTTCTAGCAGTTGACGCGTTTCCGATTGTTCATTGCAGCTGTTCTTTCTGTCACTTCTTAAGCTAGTGCCTCTTTGCACCACAACCACCCTTCCATACCCTGTTGTTCAGTGCTAGAGCCGGGACTCAGAAAATCACATTTCAGGATCACCAGTGGCTCTCTGTTAGGCCCCGCCCACAAGGAGCACAGGAGGGAGTTGACAAGGCTGAAGCAGGAGGAGGGTCACGCTCTTCCTCTTGGCTTCCTGGGGGCCTCTTGCTTCTGCGGGCATCCCCCCCACCCGCCATCTCCCCCTCCCCGGCATCAGCAGTGCCTTGCCTTAGCGGCAGCTGAATCCCCTCTGCAGGTTTCCCCAGCGCTCTGGTTCCCCTCCTTTGAGGTCTGAGTTTCAGTTTCTTGGAACCCCTCCTTGAAACTTTTCAATTTTGGTAACTTTACCCTCTTACCTTATTTCACCAGCCCTGGGCATGTCATCTGCTTCAGTAATTGCCACCTTTGTGACAACTTAGTGCTCTCTCTGTTTACCTTTTCACTTACCTAGTTAATAGCATTATACCTACTTCATACTATACACTCCATTCACTCCACTTAAATTAGTGCTGTGGTTTCTGTCTCCTGATTAGACCCTGATCTTTTTTTTTCCCCCTTAAGTTTCAGGGAGCTGTCCCAGCTCCAGGGCCTCCTTTCCAGGAGGCCCAGGAGATGCCTCCATATCAGCAAACACTTCCCCAGCGCAGTCCTAGATTCCCTTTCCCCTCCCAAGTTAACACCCTCAATCCATTCTCAGGCATGTTCTCCAGATTTCTTTTGGCACCTCTTAGCTAGATCCTGTGGTTCTTTTCATAAAAATCCCATTTCTCCAGGGAGAGTGGTGCCATGCTTACACCTGGTCCTAGTGATTGACCTAGAAGTCACAAAAGAACGTGGGCGCAGGTCTTGAAAAGGGCAAGTGTGCTCTTGCAAATTGTCTGCCTCAGGTGATGCTTCGGTCATAGAGGTTTTCTGGCTTTCATGCCATGCCCTAGACTGGTAGTCGGCTTGTTTGAGCTCATCATTTTCTTTTTTCATCACATCCCGGGACTTACCAACCAACTCCACAAGTTCTTTTAATTCCCATTGCCCCCACACCTCCCAAATGCTGCAGAGTCTGTAGAAACAATTATATCCTCTTACACTGGCAGCCCAGCCCCCAAGTCACCACGAATGAGAGTTCTTATAATGGGGCTTCTACATGGTAAGGTCTACCAACAACAGGGGTCTTGTTGCCATGGACCAGCAAGTGATCCAGTTCTAGAATTCTGTCCTAAGGACCTGCTTCCAAACACCACTTCTGGTACAAGCTGCCCTGGCTCAGGAGACCTTGTGACAAGGATTCAAGCTAACTTCGCTTATTTGGGGAAGCATCCACTACACTGAGAGAGAAGTGGGAAGTGGGGAGAGAAAGCAAAGCATCCAAGAAGAGCACACTGTTAAAAGCCCAGCTACTGCAGGTGGTTCTCAGACCTTGCTTATCCCAGCAGGGGAACTCCAGACAATGGTACAAAACGTATAACCCATGAGAGGGGCGAGGGAGCTGGGGTGGGAGTCACTGCTTAGGGGCGGATGCTAGCAGCTGGTGGTTGGCAGGAAAGGTCCAGGGGATATGGTAGGGAGCTGACAGGCCCTGCAACAACCTGCATCTACCTCTGACAACTTGCTGAAAACAGACTCCCGGTTGGGAGAAAGTGAGAAGGGGACGTGAGACTTCTCTGCAGCTTCCTGAGGATCTATACGTATTTCAAAATCAAAAGTCAAAAAATTAGGTAGGATGACCAAGGAAACCAATCATACGGAAATATAGTTAACAGAATATATATCCTTAATGTGAGTTCTTGGGCTTCTTCCAGCAAGCACAGCATACCACAGTGAAGACAGAAGCCCCTTTCAGCTACCACTCTAAATGGAAATGATGGATAAACTATAACAAGTGTATACTTAAATATCGACCCGAGTGTAAAATCTGTAAGTCGGAGTAATTGCAGTCCCAGCCTGTACTAATGTGGGCGCGAGGACTCGGTTTGCATTAACGATACAATGGGGGTGGTGGTAGATGGGGGAAACCCTGCCAAAAAATGGAAATCACATTTGTCAGTGGGACTCGTTAAACTAATGGAGCTTCTCGTGATGCTCCCCCTGGCACTTCTCCGAGATCTGGGGCACAAGGGACTTCCAGATAAAACAACTCCCATGAGCAAAACATTACAAAGTCTGAGAAGAGAGAGACTTCCAGGAGACAAGGTCAGAAGACGAAACAGCTTGGGGAATTCACATGCCTTATAGTGAGGCAAGAACATCAAATAGGGGTGGAGCTGGGAGTGCAAGGCATTCATTGAGGGGTGATGCCTGCAGAGGAGAAAGGGGGTGCGCAAGGAGAACCTCAGCTGAGACGCAGGTCTGACAAAGTTTTGGCTAACCCAAAGGGCGATGACAGAGCAAAGCGTGCCGCTTAGAAGAGTTCCAGGTTGAGTAGAAATGGCAAGAGGGGCCCCTGGCTGGCTCCATTGGTTGAGCATCTGACTGTTCATTTCCACTCAGGTCATGATCTTGGGGTCATGAGATTGAGCCCTGTGTCAGGCTCCATGCTCAGCAGGGAGTCTGCTTCTCTCTCTCTCCTTCTGCCTCTCCCCTCATTCATGCTCTCTCTCTAAAATAAATAAATAAATCTTTAAAAAAAATGCCAAGACTCTAGCACCCTATTCATCATCGGTCACCACTTGGGGTCTGCCAAGGAAGAGCATGGCCTCCACCCCAAAGGCAGCCAGCCCAAGGTCTTCAGCGAGAGGCACTCCTTGTGGCCGAGTGGCAAGTTTGTATCGAAGGGAGATGAGAGTGGTGCCCAGGCCAAAAACTCGGGTGGTAGAACAACTGGAAAGTATGCTTCAAAAGGATACACTGGAGACCAGAAGGCATAGGGCAGGAAGAGGGGCTGGTGGCAAAAGAAGCAAAGGGAGTGGAAATGAACGATCAGAAACACAACCCGTGTTTCGAAACGTAGGCAAGACCCGGGCTGGAGAAGGAGTCGGTCAGGTAAAATTGATCTGAAGGAACCACCCAGAATGCAGTTCAGGAAGCAGCACAAAAGGATGAAAGCAGGATGGACGGTGTGGAATACAATTTGAGAGCTCTGGAGCACCCCCCACCCCCGCCCTTGGGGATGACATTTTAGCGCCGCTACTTTCCGGGTGTGAGGTCTCAGGCACGTTTGTAAAGCTCTCTGGGTCTCCGTTTTCTCATCTGTAAAATTGAGGTATCCTGGTTCCTGCTGTTAGGATTAAATGAGTATAGTTCTTACCAAGTTATAGTTCTTCCGGCCCACAGTAAGGGCTCAGCAAAAATCAGCTAGTATGAGAGAGGAATGGAAAATATGAAAGATAAGTTAAAAGTCAGGATGGAGAAAATGAGAGGTTCCAACAGTTATCTAAGAGTAGGTCCAGAGGAGAAAATAGGAAAGAAGCAGCATTTGGAAGAACGAATGATGGAGAATTTTCTATATGTGGAGAAGAATGAACCCCTAAACCAAAAAACACTGAGCTCTGAGGAGGATTGAAAAATTCCATTCCTGGACATGTTGCAGAGAAATTAAAACACAATAAAGAAAAAAATCTGAAAAGCTACCAGAGAGGAAACAGATTATCTACAAATGAATGACATTCTGCCTGAAGCCAATTTCTCATCGGCACCAGTAGATGCCAATGGAATAATAGCTTCAGAGTGATCAGAAAAACAATTAGAATCCTCCATTCAGCTAACCCGCATTTAAGGGTGAATGTGAAACAGAGAGATTTTCAGATACACACGGACTGAGAGATAAGGCAATCTGATCTCAGACTTTTGTTCAAAGAATTTATGTAGGATGAACTTCGGCAGGAACAAAATCAAACTGGGAAGGGAAAGACCTCTTGCAGTTGAGCTGAAATAACAAGAGCCAGATGCACCCTCCTATCTGGAACAACAGAAACCTGGACAAAATATATGGGACGGTGGTTCCCAAGGCATCAGACAGCCAGCAACAAAGGGCAGTGATCCCTCAAGTTGGGAAACAGAGGAGGTGAGCCCTACAATTTTCCAGCTTACCACCTAGAGAAGGTTTACAGGCCATAGAGCAGAGAGGGGGGAACCTAGGCAGGCCCAGAGGACTCCCTAAAATAAGGAGACAGCGGGTGCCTGGGTGGCTCAGTTGGTTAAGCGACTGCCTTTGGCTCAGGTCATGATCCTGGAGTCCCAGGATCGAGTCCCGCATCAGGCTCCCTGCTCAGCAGGGAGTCTGCTTCTCCCTCTGACCCTCTTCCCTCTCGTGCTCTCTATCTCTCATTCTCTCTCTCTCAAATAAATAAATAAAATCGTTATAAAAAATAAATAAATAAAAAATAAAATAAGGAGACAGCTGGGAGTCCAAGCAGGCCAAGAAGTGGAAGTTTGCAGGACAAAGTACCAGAGGAAAGAGCCAGACAGTACTGGGTACTGATCAGCGCATGAACAAGGGGATATGATCCAAGGCTGGGAAAAGCACCTCCCAGAAGGATTAGAGGGAAATATTCTCAGTTCACATGTAGCCAGAAATAATGCCATTCTCACCAACTAGAGTTGAAAATATAATTCTTGGGGCATTGAGTAGAGTATTTCTTTATACTGGCAACAGATCATCAGAAACTAAAAACATTATTTGCAGTAGCATAAAATGTATGGAATACCTGGGGATAAATCAGACAGAAGATGTGCAAGACCTGCACCCTGAACCCTACAAAGCCTTGCTAAGAGAAATGAAAGAAGGACCTAAAGAAATGGGAAGATATACCATGTTCTTAGATTAGAGGATCAATATTGTTATGATGTCAATTCTCCAAAAATTCGTCCATGGATTCAACAGAATCCTAATGAAGCCCCCAGCAGGCTTGTGTGTGCGTGCGTGTGTGCGTGCATGCGTGTGTGTAGAAATTGACAAGCTAAATCTAAAATTTATATAAAAATTCAGAGGACCTAAAATGGCATAAACAACTTTGAAAAAAAAGAGGAAATTTGAAGGACTTCTACTTGACTTCAAGACTTAAGATAAAACTCCAGTAAGCAAGAGAGTTTGGCATTGGCTGCAAGAGAGACAGATCAATGGACAGAATAGAGATTCCAGAAATAGATCCACATTTAGTTGATTGATTTTTGAAAAGATGTGACGGCGATTCAGTTGAGAAAGGATAAACTTTTCAAGAAATAGTACTGGAGCAATTAGATATCCATAGGCAAAACACAAAACCAAAGACAGGACTTGAAATGAATCACAGGCTTAAATGTACAACAGAGAACTATAAAACTTTCAGCAGAAAACATAGAAGAAATTCTTTGCTGGCTTTGGGTTAGGCAAAGATTTCTTGGCTACAACACAGATATTTTAAAAAATTGGACACATGCACAAGAGAAAAATGGATAAATTGGATTTCATCAAAATTAAGAGAAATCTATTCTTTGAAAGACGCTGTTACAGAAATGGAAAGACAAGCCACAGACTGGCAGAAAATATTTGCAAATCACATATATCCAGAATATAAAGAACCCTGAAAACTCAGTAATAAGAAAACATGCAGCCCCCCTCCCCCACAAATGGGTAAAAGATTTGCACAGGCCCCTTACCAAAGAAGATATGTGGATGGCAAATAAGCACATAAAAAGACGTTCGGCATCATTAGTCATCATTAAAATGCAAATGAAAACCACAGGAAGATACTACTTGCACCTAAGGTATGGCTAAGACCCTGCTAAGTGTTGTCAAGGATGTGGAGCAACGAAACCTTTCTCACGTTGCTGGTGGAAATGTCAAGTGTAAAACCATTCTGGAAAAGCAGTTTAGCAGTTTCTCATAAAGTTAAACATATACCCATTGTACAACCCAGCCATTCCACTCCCAGATGCCCAAGAGAAAAGAAAGCATTTGTTGTACACAAATTTGTACACACATGTTCATTCCTGCTTTATTTATAATACAGCCCCAACTGGAAATAACTCAAATGTCCCCAATCTACAGGTAAATGGATAAATAAAAGGTGATATATCCGTACAACGGAATTACAACGCAGTAAGAATAAACTATGTATGCAACCACATGGCTGAATCTCAAAATAATTGTGCTGAGTGAAAGAAGACAGACAAAAAATAGCACATACAGTGTGAGTCTCTTCATGTAAGATTCTAGAAAATGAAATTAATCTAGAGTGACAGAAAGCAGCTCAGTGGTTGCCTGAGCATGGCGTGGGGCAGGGAGTGGCGGGAAGCAGGGAGAAATTATGAGTCACCAGGAAACTTTTGAGGGTGATGTTCATTATCTTGAGAGGGATGATGATTTATTTCATGGGTGTGTCCATATGACCAAAATTATCAAAACTGCTCACTTCAAATAGATGCAGTTATTATATGCCATTTATACCTCAATAGAGGTGTTAGAAAAAATCCCGGAAGGAAAGGGTGGGAAGCAAGAGGTGAGAGTGAACAAAGAAATGGGTAAATTGTTAGTGAATCTAACTAAATAGTGGTTACTCTAATAATGATAATAATTAAAAGATAGATCGAAAACATCTGATTTGGTATTGGTCGGAAGAAAGAAGGTGAGGGATTTTTATTCAACTCTTGCTTTTTAAGTGTGCGTTATGCATAGTTAACTTCCACGCTGGCTGAGGGAACAAAGAAAAGGGATTTGTAAAAAAACAACAACAACAACAGCTCAAAAGAAGATGTGAAATAAGAAAAATGAAGCAAAGAAAAAGTCTGTGGTAATTGAAGTCATGGGAAAGCAGGCAAGAGTAGTGGAATGCAGCCCCTTAAAAATTCCGAGGGGAATCAAGGAAGGCTTCCTGGAGGAGGGGACCCTTATTTAGGATGGTTTTAAAGAATGAGCAGAAGGTCCCCCCCCCCCCGAGAAGGCAGGGATGTTATAATAAATAGAGGGGGTTGCATGAGGAAATGTACAGGGAGATAAAAGGACATGTTAGGTCAGCACATGGGATGTCACCCCAGCAGAGGACAGGAAGGGAGGGATGGGAGAATGTCGATGGAGGTCGGGGTCGCATCACTGAGGGCCTTGAATGAGGGCAGTGGAGAACCACAGGAAGCTTTTCCAAACAGAGGTGACAGGGTGGGAGTGGTGTTTGCAGTGTAACCCTTGTGGATGGTATAGAGAATGGGTCACTGAGTCCGTCCTGGAGGCAGAGAAAGGAGGGCTGAGGGGAGGCCTGGGGTCGGGGAGAAGAGGCTACCCCCTGTTCCCACGCACCTCAGCTTCCTGGTCAGCATCAGCGAAGGCCCTGTGACAAAGCTGAGCATGGGGTGGGGCAGGGAGCGGAGGGAGCCACACTTCCTGGCTCAGTGATGAGGAAACTGAGTCAGAAGAACTGTTCTCACAGCAAATTGGTGGCAGCACCATGTCTGTGGAAACATGCTGTTTAAAAGTGACCTCACTTCTGTTTTTGTTTTTTTTTTTTAAGATTTTATTTATTTATTTGAGAGAGAGAGAGAGAACGTGCACAAAGAGGCAGAGGGAGAAGCAGGTTCCCCGCTGAACAGGGAGCCAGCCCCACGTGGGGCTCGATCCCAGGACCCTGGGATCATGACCTGAGCCGAAGGCAGACTCTTAACGACTGAGCCACCCAGGCGCCCCAAAAGTGACCTCCTTCTGATCTTCAGATCCACCTTATGAAGTGAAAGCAGCAAGGAAAGAGCCCTGGCCTTGGGTCTGAAGGCCTGGGTTCTGGTGCCTGACGCAGCACTGCCTCGCTGTATAACCTGGGCCAAGTCCCTAGCCTTTCTGAGCCACCATCTACTCTAACCTTCCTGCCCCAAAATGAGCGTGTTAGACGAGCAGGTCCCTTACCTGCCCCCGGGTCTCTGACGGCCCAGGACAAGCTCCAGACAACTTCACAGTGTGTCAGCAGATCCAGCCAAGCTCTTTGTGTCCCCCTGAATGTCCCAACCCACTAGCATGCCCTCCTCATGGGGTCATCCCTGCATCCCCACCACTGGGCTCCTCCAGCTGGGGAAGCAAGACCCTCTGATTGTTTTCTTCTCTCAAAATGAAAATAGCTTTATTGTACTCATTATAGAAATAATACGGGCTTATTGTTAAAAATTTAAACAGTAACAGAAGTGTAAAGGAGAAAGTAAAATTCCAGGTTAATCCTATTACACAAAGGTAGTCACCATTAAAATTTTGGCAGTAGTCTTTGTGATAACACCCTACGTTCCCCCCCCACACACAAACTTCAGACACCCTCACACTTTGTGTAAATGAGATCATAGTATTTTAACTGTACTGTAATCTAAGTTTTTCACTCAATGATACGTCGTGAAGATCTATGTAAAAAAATATTTACCTTGTGATTTAAAAAAAAATCTTTATTTTGATTACATACTCACCTATAAGTATTCCATTTACACAAATGTGTAAATGCCGTCAGCAGCCACATGACCAAATCCTAGCTACCACTTTATTTTAGTGGCTCCCTATTTTCCTCTATAAGTGAATGAATCGTAAATACTGCTGCAGTGAGCATCTTTAAACCTATACCCTTTTGCAACTTTAGGATAAATTTCCAGATCTGAAATTGTTGGGTCAAAAATGTGAACATTAAATTGTTTTATATATATTGTCCAACTATCCTCCAAAAAGTTAGGACCACTTCTCACCTCTACCAACAATATGTCTCAACAGTCTCGCTAACAGAGGGCATCTGCAATTTCTGATCTGAAAGGTGAACACGTCATCTCATTGTTTTTATTTTCATTTCTTTGGTTTTTAGGGAGATTGATCATCTGCTTATTGGCTATTTGGCTATTTTGTGAAATGGCCTGTTTATATCCTGTGTCTACTTATCTTTTGGGTACATTTGTCTGCTTCTTATTGCTTTTTAAGAGCTCTTTGCATATTAGGGATTTAACCTCAGACCATCTGGTTTCTCAGGGTCCCTAGAGTTGGACAACGTGGTTCCCTGTGAAATCAGATTCCCAAGAGACAGGAGCAGTTCTGCCTCTGGTCAGTGGAGGGCAGCAGTGGGCAAGATTCACATTCCGGCAGGACACAGGCCCGCTGGGAGCTGGAGAGACACACGCACACACACACGCACGCACACACACACACCACACCCTACAAAGACCTTTCAAGAGACCTTCTCAGGTTCTCAGGAAACTACTTGGTTCCCTGACTCTAAGGGCTCCCCAACACAGAATGATTTCCCCTTAGTCTCTAGAGACAGCCGAGCAGTGAGAGAACGAGGCTCTGAAGCCAGCCTGGAGTTTAATATCCAACTCTGTCACCTCTTGTCTGTAGGTTGGGTGCAGCCCTCATGCCCTCCCGATCTCTCAGTTTCCTCATCTGTAAAATGGGTCCACCAATACCCACCTTCACAGGGCATGGTGAAGGAAAGGTGAACAGAGGATGATGTAGCCTGGTGTGGGTAGGTGCTCAGGGATCGTGAGCCCACTCCCTAACCCCTGTCCTCCACACACTCATTGGCTGACCAGAGAGAAGCACTGGTTCCTGCTGTCACGGCTGGGTTTGCTCCTTCCCAGGCTTGTCCCCACGCTTGACCAGTTCTGTGGCTAGGGAAGATCCCCTTTGGGCTGGCTGTGTGGGGGTTGCTGATGAGGACCCACACCAGGGCGGGAGGAAGGACCTGTGTGCGGGAGGGACCAGCAAGAAACATTCTGAAGGGCCAGCACCTAGCAACTAAGGCGATGCACTGGCTAGGTTTTCTGCCTGGAGGGGCTCCGTGGACAGCCAGGGCATGTGCAGGAGAAAAGTTCTGCTCACGTTGGGCTGAGTTCGAGGTGCTAGAGGGACTTTCGGGACCCTCCCAGCAGTGGGAAAGCGTGGTTCTAGCCTGACCTCCCCCTTCCTCCCTGACCCCCGCCCCCACCCAGCAAAACCTGGATCCCTCCCTGCCCTGGGGATCAGAACTGCTCCAGACCTAATTCAGGCCAAGAGAGGGGATTGTCTCCTTCCTTGCTTCCTCTCTGCTCTTCCCTCTTACCTCCCAGTTCCCCCTAGTTTCCAGGTCTGGAGAAGGGGGAAGGGGAGGAAGACTGATTTTTCTACTCAGGGCTCCTACCCATCCCTTATGCTAGGAGCAAGGCAAAGCCCACGAGGCCCCCAGCTCAGAAGGGGAAACCAGAGAAATGTGTTTCTGATGGGCATGAGGATGGCCGGGAGGCGGGATGAATCATCCAAGTCAGCAGGCAGACAGGACGGTGAGCAGAAGGAGAGGGCTGGACCCAGGCCCCTAGGTTGTGAGCTTCGCAGGGAGGTGAGGTGGCCGGTGAGAGCAAGTGGGGTCCTGGGACTCCACAAGTGGGGGGCAGGGGGAGGAGGGGTATCTCTGATTATTCCTCTATAGCCAACCTGGTCCTGGGGCTAAGGCAGGATTACAGACTTTTATTCCTGTCTGTATTACTGACAAAAGCAGTAAGAGCTGCTTTATAGACTGCTTACTCTATGCCCAGCCTACTGTTAAACTCTTTACAAGCATTATTCTGTATAATCCTCACTTACCTCATTGTCAGTCTCCATCTTACAGACGAGGTCACAAGAAGCTCAAGGAAGTTACACCGCTCGCCCCAGGTCACACTGAGGAGTCGGGGAGTCAGGGCAGTGCCCTGTGCTTGCCCCCAGGGTGAAGAACTCCCCTCCCTGTTCTCCACCCCCCACCCTCACCCCCAGTCATGGCTGGACCATGTCCTGCACCCAGCAAGACCAGTGGTTTTCCACCTGGCATCCCAGGCACCCAGAGGCCTGGGAGTTCTAATCAAGGTGAAGAGGGGTGACAGGTACATTCATCCACCGCTAGGTCACTCCAGGCATGGTTTCCCTAATGCCAAAGGATTCTGAGCGCGGTTTAAGATCTGTGGGTTTTGTGCGGAGGAAAGGAATGAAGCTGGTGGGTGCTTGGTGGGGAATAGGGTGGGGCCCCCACCAGATTGTCAGAGCCAGGGTCTGCTGAAGGAGGGTGCTGGGGACTCTTTGGGGTTCCTTAAAGCTGTGTTGTTACGGGGTTCTGTGAAAAAGGGACAGGGACATGCATATTTGAGAGGGTGGGTTTGCCGGCAGCCAGCCCCCCATGTGTGGAGGGGGAAGGCCCAAAGCCCCCTTCCTATCCAGTCTGAGGTAGGCAGTGGGTGGTGGGCATGGCTTCCAGAATCTTATCAATCCCTCAGGAATGTATGTGGCTTTGGTAAACCCCAGCGGCAGGCAGAGGAGATGGGTACAGGCCAGGACCCGTCCTGGCTGTGGGTGGGAAACCTGGGCAGGGTCCCCCCGCCCCGACAGGCTTGGGCTGAAGCCAGGTCTGGAGTGGGACTGGCCAAGGTAACCCTGCAGCAAGTTGTCAGGCATTGCTGCCCCCACCCCACCGGCTAACCTCACTGCTGCCAGGCTGCTCTCCAGCTTCACACCTCCCCGCCCATTTCTTCAAGATCAAACCCAGGGATGGGTAGCAGGGGGGCGAGGGTGCTATAGCCTTCGTAATGGCCTCATTTATCAAAACATAGAGTACTAAAGCTGTACCAGGCATTTCTCTTCAAGATCTTATTTAATCCTCAGAACCTACCCAATGATGCTTTTCTAATCACTAGTGTCTAGATGAGGAAAAATAAGTCTCAGAGCAGGTAAGTGATTTGTCCAATGTCACACAGCTACCAAATGTCAGAGCCTGGTGGAATCCCAAAGTCAATTTGGGATTGTGACCCCAAAGTCAATTCATTCTTCATTTCACTAAGCTACGGGTCCAGGGGGAATAAGATCTGAACCTTACCCTTAAGGGGTGTCCAGGCTGTTCCTAGAGGGATAAAAAGGTAGGTAGACAATCTCACTGGGCATGAGAGCGAGAACAGGAGACTGTAGTGTTAGGAGCAGTGGCTGTACGATGGCTGTCTTTTCTCCTGCGGTAGACAATTTCTTTGGTGAGAGGGTCGTGGCTGTGGTCACACCAGGCTTAAATCATCCCAGTGAAGGAGAAGGAAGAGACAGAGGTGGAGGTGGAGAGAGAAAGAGAGAGAGATAACAAAATGTGTGTGGTCTGATGGCGGAGTACCTGGATCCAGCTGTCCCTGAGCCTGTATTTCCCAAGAGAGTCAGCCAACAATTTCCCACTTTTGCTTAAGCCAGTTTGACATTTGCAACCAAAAGACATCAAATCAATGCCACTTGCATAGCATGCAGATGGCTTCAAAATGGAACTCAATTTTTATCTCCCAAACCTATGCCTTCCCATACTTCTCCATCTTGATATATGGCTCCACCATCCACCCAATTGTTCAAGCCCTCCTCACCCCGTATCTACCCAGAAAAAAGCCCTGTCAATCCTACCTCCAAAATATATCTCATATCCATCTATTTTTCCTCATTTGCAGTAGACTAAGACTGCCGCCTTAGTCCAGGCCATTATACTGTTCACCTGGATTTCTGCATATAGTCTTGCCAATGGTTTCTCTGCTTTGATTCTCGCCCTCCCCTTACATATTTATTCTCTTAGCAGCCAGAGTAATCTTTCAAAAATATGAACCAGACCGTGTCACTCTCTTGTGTAAGATTCTTCAATAATTTCCTTCTGCATGTGCAATGAAGTTTACACCCTTTGCCAGGGCTTATAATACCTGACTCTTATCTCCCTTGTGATGTCATTCTGTCTTCTTTCTATTCCACAAAACTGCCAAGCTCATTTCTCCCTTAGGGCACTGGCATTTACTGCTTACTCTGTCTGGAAGAATCTATATCTTCCCATGGCTGTTTGTGTCTCATCATTCATGTCAGGCCTCAAGTGTCATCTCTCACAGAGGTCTTCCTTGCCACTCTAGCCAAAGCAGCATCCACCTCTCATTCCCAACCCGAGTTTTTCTCTCTTCTCTCATTCTGTTTACCTCCTTCACAGTGCTTTTCATAGCTTGTAACTTTGAGTGAATCAGAAATAGGCTAGCCATCTTAAACACTGAAAATCAGCTCAATCTCTGATTGCATTAAAGTGGTCTGCATCTACTACCCATCAAAAGTAAAAGTATATCCTTTCTTGAGGGAGAGAACATGAGCCAGAACCTCAAATTTTCTCTATATTTCTCATACACAATGTCAAAATTTAATCAAAAGTTACCAAACATGCACAGAGACAAGAACTGACCCCCCCAAAATAAAGAGAAAACATACACAGATATACAATAGAAAGAGACCCACAGGAGACCCTGCTATTGGCATTAGCAGGCTTTTTAGTAACAGTGATTAACATGATCAAGAAATTAAATGAAAACATGGAGTATTTTGGCAGAGAACTGGAAACTAAGAAAATTATTTTTAAAAAATTCTATAACTTAAAAATATGAGAATTGGGGTGTGCCTGGGTGGCTCAGTCGTTAAGTGTCTGACTTCGTCTCAGGTCATGATCCCAGGGTCCTGGGATCGAGCTCTACATCAGGGTCCCTGGTCTGCAGGAAGCCTGCTTCTCCCTCTCACACTCTCCCTGCTTGTGTTCCCTCTTTCGCTGTGTCTCTCTGTCAAATAAATAAATAAAATCTTTAAAAAAAATATGAGAATTGAAATTAAGAACTCAATAGATGAGTTTGATAGCAGATTAGATGCAACTGAAGAGAGAATTAGTGGACTGGAAATAAGCCAAAAGAAAACATCCATACCAAAGTAAGGAGAAACTAAAGGATAAAAAAATACAGAAAGAATATAAGAGACAAATGAAACACAGTGAAAATGTCCAAATTATGTGTAACTGGAATCTCAGAGTGAAAGGAAAGAGAAAGTAGGGCAGGTGCAAGATTCAAAGAGATGATAGTTGAGAATTTCCAAAACCAAAGAAAGACATCAAGTCATAGGATGTGTGAAGCACTATGAACCCTAGACAGAATGAATAGAAAGAAAACCAGATTCAGACACATAATAGCAAAACTTCTGAAAATGAAAGACAAAGAGAAAATCTTAAAAGCAGCCAGGGGTGGGGGAGATATATTATCTTCATAGAATATACAATAGGGCTGGCAGCAACTTTTACACAGAAGCCATGGAGACCAGAAGACAATGGGATGAATGATAACCTCAAATCACTGAAAGAAAAAACTGCCAATCTAGAATTTTGTATCCATCACTATATCCTTTCCCTCATCTTCTCATCTTCCCTTCACTTACTTAGTTCCAGTCATACAGGCTTCTCTGTCATTCCTTGAACATTCCAGACATACTCACACCATTGGATCTTCGCACTGGCTGTTTCCTATACTTGATTCATTTTTCTCTTAGATATTCATATAGCTATTTCCCTCATCACTTTCAAGTCTTTTCTCAAATGTCACCATTTCAATGAGGCCTACCTTGAACATCTTATTTAAAATTGTATCCACTTTTGGGGCGCCTGGGTGGCTCAGTCGGTTAAGCGGCTGCCTTCAGCTCAGGTCATGATCCCAGGGTCCTGGGATCGAGTCCCGCATCGGGCTCCTTGCTCAGCAGGGAGCCTGCTTCTCCCTCTCCTTCTGCCTGCCTGCCGCTCCCCCGCTTGTGCTCTCTCTCTCTCACTATCTCCCTCTCTCTGTGTCAAATAAATAAATAAATTAATTAAAAAAAATAAATAAATAAAAAAAATAAAATAAAATAAAATTGTATCCACTTTTGATCTCTCTTCCCTGAATTATTTTTTACAAAGTATTTTATTTATTTATTTATTTATTTATTTATTTATTTATTTATTACTTTAATTTTTTGAAAGAGAGCAAGCAGTAGGGGGAAGGCACGGAGGGAAAGGGAGAGAGAGAATCTTAAACAGGCTCCATGCCCAGCACAGAGTCCAGTGCAGGGCTTGATCCCATGACCCTGAGATCATGACCTGAGCTGAAATCAAGAGTCGGATGCTTAACCCACTGAGCCACCCAGGCACCCCTTCCCTGAATTATTTTTCATTATACATTACTACCTTCTAACATATCCTATACTTTATTTATTTATGATTGGGTTTTAAAAAATTTTTGGTCTCCCTCAACTTAAATAAATTTAAGCAGATTGATCAATTAAAAATACATATTTAAAATAACTCTAGCTGTTTTTATCAGGAAGGCTATTAAGGGTACTTAATACACCATGATGTCAGAGACAGAAGTCTCATTTCATTCATCAATTCCCTTGTTTACCCTTATTCTGATTTTTTCCTCTGTGTTTTATTGTAAAATAAGTCAAATCCTCTCTGAAAGTAGATGGGAGATAGATGATAGATAGATGATAGATAGATAGATAGATAGATAGATAGATAGATAGATGATAGAATGTGATCTATGTTTAAGAATGGATGTTTTCAGTTGCAAGTTACAGGAAATCCAACCACAAGTGACTTAAAGAATGAGGATATTTATTATCTCACCTAAGGAGTCATCCAGAAGCAGAGCATCTTCAGTGTTAGCTCAATGCTGACATCAATTTGCTTTCCATTTTCACATTTATCACACCCTGCAGGCTGATTGCTATGCCTTTTCATGAGAAGACATGACAATATGTTGCTGAAGAGAATAGCTGCTTTTTCTGCACCTCTTCTTTAGAGGCTAAGAAACTCACTTTCTGCAGTACTCCCAGCAGACCTCCTTCCCGTCTGGATCACCAGGACTGCATCATCAGGCCATTCTGAGACCATTTACAGGAGAGGATGATGGATTATTGTGATTGTCTTAGACTGATCATGATTTGTCTGTCATAGTGGAAGGGGTCCAGACCCATGAGGCAGATGACTTCTTCATGCTTGATCAAAATCAAGGTTCTGTTACTGAGAAAAGGGGTGTGGTTGAGTGGGCAACCCAAAGGTCTTTTACATAGCATCTGTCAGATTATTATTTTGAAAGTCATTTCACATCCTTGAGCTCACGCATCCTTATGTGTCCAGGGATATTTTATCATCCTATTTTGAGGATGAAGCTCAGTGGTGTTGGGTAACTTGCTGAAGGTCATAGAGCTAGGACACGTTAAGATCCTGTTTGGGACCCACCATCCCTGGATGTCCCGTCCGTGGATCAGCGGTGGTTTAAAAAACTGGCTGCAAAACTTGTCAATGAATGTTCATAGCGGCCTTATGCATAAGAGTCAAAAGGTAGAATCAACCTAAGGGTTCATCAACTGGTGAATAAACGAAATATGGCACATCCATATAATTTAAATATGATTTGGTCATAAAAATGAATGAAGTTCTGACACATGCTTCAACACGGATGAACCTGGAAAACATGATGCTAAGTAAAAGAAACCAGTCACAAAAGACTACATACGTGACTGCATTTATATGAAGCGTGCAGAAAAAGCAATTCAAGGCAGACTGCAAGTAGATTAGTGTTTTTCAGGGCCTGGGCGGAGGGGTGGGGACAGTGATCACTACAGGATATGGGGTCTCTTTTGGGGATGATGAAAATGATCTAAAATTGATTATGGTGACAGGTTGTACAACTTGGTGAAAATACTGAAAACTATTCAATTATACACTTTAAATGAGTGAATCATGTGACATGTAAATTATAACTCAATAAAACTTACCAAAAAGATGGCTGCAAATGATATAAAAAGTGCCGCCATGGAAAGCAGCGTCTGGGTCCCCAGCCCTTGAATCCGAATGGGCTTGCGACCGCTTTGATCGATGGTGTATGATGGAAGGGGCAATATGTGACTTCTGAGCCTGGGCTTTTTAGCAGCTTCTGCTTGGCTTTCTCTAGACACAGGTTCTTGGGACCTTCTCACTCAGAACTCAGTGCTGTTAAGAAGGCCAAGTCACCCTGCAAGGCTACACATAAGCCCTCTGGGGGACACTCCCAGTTAACCCCGGCCTGCAGCCATTCAAGACCAGGAGCCAGACATGTGAGTAAAGGAGCCTCCAGATGATTCCAGTCTCCAGCCATCGTAGCCTCCCCCCTTGAGGCCCCAGACGTGGTAGAGCAGATACAAACCATTTCTGTTGCGCCCTGTCCAAATTCCTGGTCCCTGGCAGGCATTAGCATAATAAAAAATGTTGTTTTATATTACCAATTTGGAGTGGCATGTTGTGCAGCAAGAGATAGCCCGAGTCACCTTCCTCTCCCCAGCTGTTCAATCCTTATCTCTGTTCCATCTGTTCTCCCGGGTCTCTCAGGAGTCCTTCACCCAGGTGCCCTGGAGAGACAGATGGCTCTCAGAACTGGGGAGGGCAGAGTCTTTCCCTTCCCTTCACCCCATTCTTCTCTGAGGGTGTTTCCCTCACATTACACATGGTTGGAGAATTCACCTGCGGGTTCCAATTCCTGTTTTAATCCCTGAATCACCTGCATTGACACCTGTTTGCCCGTCTCCGTCTCCGGGAATTGGGAAAAGGGCTTTGCTTTGTATAGATTTGCATTTCTTTCACATACATTTCCTGGAACCTCAGTTACCCTCTGCCTCTCTCTCTCCGCCTCTCTTGCCCGGGCCTCTCTCTGAGCTCATGGTCTCTAGACCCAACTGCCTGTCAAGCCACTCCCTGTCACTCCAGGAGGTCCTACAGTACCTTGAACTCTTGTGTCCACAAGCAAATGCTTCACCTTCCCTTTGAAAGCAGCTCCCCCTCCCGTGTCCTCCATCTCTGAAGAAGGAAAACCATCCTTCTGGTAACCGGAGCTGGAAACCCAGAAATCATTCTTCTCTTCCTGCACTCACTCCTGGATCTTCTCATCCATTTCTTGGGCTTCAAATATCACCTGTACGTTGATGACGCCTAAATTTTTGTCTTTGGCCCTGACCTCTTCTCCAAACTTCTTTCCAGTATGTCCCCTGCCTACTGGACACCCACATGTTGAACCCAACATAGCCCCCTTCAACTCCTGGTTGCCTTCCACGAATCTGGTTCCCCGGAGGCCTATCCCTTCTCAGAAAATGCAGACTCTGTTCTGCTTGCACAGGCCACAGATTTTGGACTCCCTCTTGACTCCTCTTGCTGACCCCCCCCATTCAAAGTACATTCAGAATCCGACCCTGCTCAGTGTGACTCTTACTACTCCGAAGCCACTGTCATCTCGCTGCCGGATTATTGCAAAGGCCTCCTAACTGGTCCCCTGCTTTCAACTTTGCCTGTGTCTATCTCTCACACAGCAGCCTCGGCGATCCTTTTAAAATGAAGGTCAAGCCTGTCACTGGCTTGAAACCTCCGCTGGCTTCCCATCTTACTCAGAACAACAGTCCAAGTCCTGACAGTGGCGACTTCCTTTGGCCCCCTTGTCTCCCTAATCCCATCCACTGCTGTTTCCCTCCCTCCCTCTCTGCAGCCACCCTGGCCTCCTTGCTCCTCTCTGACACCCAAGATGCTCTTGTCACAAAGCCTTTGTGATGGCTCTACCCTGTGCAAGGAATGGTTTTGCTCAAGATACACACAGAGCTGCTTCTCTCATTTCCTTCCACTCTGCTCAAATGTTTCCAAAGGAGGGGGGTCTTCTGTAGTTGCCCTCCATCCCAACCTGGCGTTCTCTATCCCCCTCATCTGGCTTTGCTTTTCTCGCGAACACTTAACACCTGACTCATCAGGCACTGACGTGCTTATCATCTGTCTCTTCCCAGTTGAAAGGAAGCTCTGTAAGCTTAGGGATTGACCTGTCCTGTGGAACCTTGGTTCCTAGAACAGCTCCAGGAACACTGGTTCTTAATGGATGACTTAATAGTCATCGGTGGAATGAAGGGATGAATGGATCCTCCTTCACACACATTCAATCAGTCACAAAGTCATTTCTATGCTTGTCGGTACCTGCTGCCTCCTTCACCCCCACCCCACCCCCCTCTCCCCTGCCCTGAGTCAACGCCCTGGTTCAGACCTCACCTTCTCCCCCCCAACCACCATTGCAATTGTTTACTGACCTGACTGGTCTCCCTCCCTCTGCTCCTCATCCATCTAGGCTCTTGCCACAGTCGTTTAAAACATTAAATTGGATTATTTTCCCCCAGTGCAAAAGTAATACATGTTGCTAATGGAAAACGTAGAAGACGCAGATCAATGAAAAAGGAGGGGGAAGAAATCCCCACCCGTATTCCTCCCATTTAGAGACAAACACTATTTACATTTTTTTAAAAAGATTTTATTTACTTATTTGACAGAGAGAGAGACAGCGAGAGAGGGAACACAAGCAGGGGGAGTGGGAGAGGGAGACCAGGGAGCCGGATGATACGGGGCTGGATCTCAGGACCCTGGGACCATGACCTGAGCCAAAGGCAGACACCTAATGACTGAGCCACCCAGGCGCCCCACTATTTACATTTTGATGTGTTTTCCTGCGGGTCTTTTCTCCTGTGCACAAGCTATTATGTTTTCTTTTGTTTTGTTTTACAGATAGCCGTGCTTCTGCTGACTCTCCAGAGGAACACCCGACTTTGAAAAAAACCGACAAGCAGAGCCCATAACGTTCCAAATTTGCTGGCTAACTTAGAGCATGCTATTTAACCTATGCCCTCAGGTGCCTCACCTGTAAAATGGGAATGATATTAACGCCTCCCTCGCTGGTAGGTGGTGAGGATTGTATCTGGAAAGTGAACCTGCTCCCTGCCCAGTGTTAGCTACCCCTCTTGCAGGTGCTGTGGGGGCTTCTGCTGTACCAGGCACCATTCCGAAGAGGAAGACGCCAAGCCGCATCACAGGCGCTAACTCCTGTAACCCTCACCACCTCCCCCTGAAGTAGGTGTGGTTCCAACTCACCACGGTGAGCTAAAGAAGCTTCCGTGGTGTTACAAAGCGAAGGGAAAGCCGAACTGGGGAGGGCTCACTCCAGCTTACAGGAGTCCGAGGCTCCCGCCATCTAGGGGGATGCCTGATATTAAAAACAGTCGCTAGTGCTCCCCAAGCACTAACGGTCCGCTGGGCCCGGTGCTAAGTGTTTGCACGCGCATAACCAGCACCGTGCAGAGCTTGATGGATCAATTAGGCAACGCAATTTGCATCCTGCCGCTTGCGATTGGTTAGACAGCCGAAAGCAGCCTGGCAGCCGACGCTGCGGCCGCCGGCTGGGTCTCGCTTTGTTTATCCTAACAATGGTGGCTCCTCAAGGTGTGTTACAGATAGAAATGGACAGACCGGCACTCCGGAGGAAAATCGAGATGCCATCAAGCCCAGGGACGCTCAGGGACGTTTAACATTCCTGGCTGTACATGTTTTGCGATGACAAACACCTTTATTATTGAAATAGCAGCGAGAAGAATGACTTTGCAGTCGCTAGCCTGAAGATCCCTAACCCAACCACGTTTTCATGTGTGCTTTTATGTTTTAATTCCAAAACAACAACACAATAATAATAGCTTTCACTAACATTAATTGAGCTTACATTATGTCCGTCCTGTGCCAAGAGCTTTGTAGTTAAGCTTTACCACAGCTCTATTTGTTATTGGCTCCATTTTGCAGACAGGGAAACCAAGGCACAAAGAGATGATGCAATTGCTCATTGTCACACAGCCAGAAGGAGCAGAGCCGGGCTCCCAGCACGTGCCCTCTGGCTTGAGCCAGAAACCTCGGCTGCTGTGCTCTACTGGACAGTTGAGAGCGGGAGGTTTCCCAGTTACTGGAGGATGGTCCAAGAGGCCACCTTATTTCACTTCGTCAGCCTACCAATCCCAGGGCACAGGTACCATTATTTTTGCTGGTTTCCAATGAGAGCAGGGCAAAGAGATGTCAAGCAAATTGCCTTTGAAGAGTCACACAGCCAGTAAATGGCGAAGCCCGGGCTCAAAATGACACTTACCAATCCAAAGCCCTCCGCCTCCCTGCCTGGGTCAAGTCTCCCTGCTATTCCTTCTCATGGCATCAGTGCCTGTCTGTCCACGACTGATCACAGATGTCGCCGCACACACACCTGTCTAGTTATCCCATTGCCTCTCCAGCGAGGGGGTAAGCTCTGTGAGGGCAGGGTCCATGTCGAGTTTTGCTTATTGTTTGTCCCCACTACAAAGTATGTGCCCAATTAATATTTGTGGATTGCTAAGTGAACGATTGATCCTGCCAGAGGCACTGAGCTGAACCCAAGGGACACAGGGCATGCAGCTCAGCTCCCCCAGCCCTACTGAGGCAGTTTCTAAGGCTCAGGGCATTGGGCTCAGTCTGTCCTGATCTCAGGGATCATAGAAGGATCTTAGCACCTGAATCCAAGCAGGTATGGAAATGGGATTATCTTTATTGCCCAGAGCTTGGACCCAGGTCCTTGGAGTCACAAATAATGCTAATGGTCTGGCCAAATCTCTTCCCCCTTTTTCCTTGCCGGAAAGGCTTGTTGTTGTTTGTTGTTGTTGTTGTTGTTGTTTAATTTATTTATTTGACAGAGAGAGAAAGCTCACACAAGCATGGGGGAGCAGGAGAGGGAGAAACAGACTCCCCACTTGAGCAGGGAGCCTGATGCTGGGCTCAATCCCAGGACCCTGGGATCATGACCTGAGCTAAAGGCAGATGCTTAACTGAATGAGCCACCAGGCACCCCAGGAAAGGCTTGTTTTATTTGGGTCCTGTCACACTGAGGCCAAGCACTCAGGGAACAAGCCCCTTCTTAGCCCTGGCTTAGGCCAATCATGATGATTATATTCCCTTTGCCAGGATTGGTTTAGTGAAGAGTATGTGATCCAATCCTGGCCAATGGGACCTGAGGGGAAGCCTGATAGGGAGGCTTTCAATAAAAGTTTTCTACCTTTAAAGATGCCTAGGAGGAAATGCCTTCTTCAGTAAATATTATCATGTCTATGCATGATGGCAGGCACTGCTGCATCCATCTTGTGACTATGAGGCAAGACATTACCAACATGGGAAGGAGGTTGACACCTCTTTGAAGACATCATTGAGCCACTGAATTTCCAAACTGTAGAACTTCTCTCCCTTGTTAAGTATGAAAATGAATTCCTTATGGATTAAAGCATATTTAATTGGAGTTTCTGTTCCTTGCTGCTCAAAGCCTCCTGATTGGCATGCATGGAGCCCCTGGCTCCTGTGGCATTTATCTCGTTGTTCAGTGGCACTTCCACATTTTGGCTCCTAGTTTGAGGGGTGGTGGAGACTGGAAACTAACATTTGTGAGGTTCCTACTACAAATGCATTGTCTCATCTCTTCCACTCAGTAACTACAGGCATGTAAAGTAGGTTCTTTTACTCTCAATTTATGGATAAGGAAACTGAAGTACAGTCAGGTAAAGTGACTTGTCCAGGGCCATACAGCTCGGGTCCCCATTGCCCACTGGATAAAACCCAAACTTATTGTGATGGCATTCAGTGCCCTTCAGGATCCTTGGTCCCTTCTACCCTCTGCAGCTTCAAACCTCGCCATTCCACACTCCCCACCAGGCCCCAAGCTCTGGTCAGACCGAACTTCCTTGTGTCCCCGGTGTGCCCATCGCACATGTTGCTCCCTCTGCCCAGGACCTATTTCCCTTCAGCCTGACTTGTCCCTCCTTAAGCACTGAGTTGGCTGTCCCATTCTCTCGGAAGGCTTTCTTGGTCACCCCAGCTGGCTCAGCCTTCCGCTGCCCACCTTCAGTGCCCTGCACTTCCCTCACCCGTGCTTTCTCATGCTTTACTGTAATTGCCTGGAGTCATGTCTGTCTTCCCATGAGACTGTGAGTTTCGGGAGGTTTAACATGGTGGTGTGGGGCAGTGGTCAACAGCATGGACTCTGGCAGCTTCACTGTCAGCTCCATCATTTCCTAGCTATGCGACTATGGAGCCTCATTTTTTTTCCAGAGATTTTATTTATTTATCTGACAGAGAGAGACACAGCGAGAGAGGGAACACAAGCAGGGGGAGTGGGAGAGGGCAAAGCAGGCTTCCTGCGGAGCAGGGAGCCCGAGGCGGGGCTGGATCCCAGGACTCTGGGATTATGACCTGAGCCAAAGGCAGACGCTCAATGACTGAGCCACCCGGGCGCCCCGTATCATTTTTTAAAAAAGATGTTATTTATTTATTTAAGAGAGTGAGAGAGAGAACGAGTTGGGGGAGGGGCAGAAGAATAAGCGGGACTCGATCCCAGGCCCCCAGGATCATGACCTGAGCGGAAGGCAGACACTTAATAGACTCAGCCACCCAGGCGTCTCTATGGTGCATCATTTTCTCTCTCTGTGCCTGTGTCACTCCCCATAAGGTAGGAGTATTCAATATGTCTTACCTTGTATGATCGTTGTGAGGACTAAATGAGTTCATTTGTGTAAAATACTTAGAACAGTGCCTAGCACATAGCAAGTATGACTAGATCCTATTTTTATTATCTGTGCACCCAAAGCACTTGGCACCTACCAGACGTTTAGCAAATATTTGTTGAATAAATGAATGGAGCGGTTGTGATGGTTAATTTAGAACCTGACTGGGCCACAGGATGCCCGGATATGTAGGAAACATTATTTCTGGGTGTGGCTGTGAGGGTGTTTTTGGAAGAGATGAACATGTGAGTTGGTAGACTGAGTAAAGCAGATCGCCCTCCCCATTGTGGGTGGGCATCACCGAACCAGTGGAGGATCTGAAAAGGACAAAAAGGTGGAGGGAGGGTGAACTCACTGTCTGCCTGAATGCTTGCACGGGAGATTTGGTCTCCGGCACTCACACGGGGACTGACACCAGCAGCTGGCCCGGATCTTGGGCCTTTGGCTTGGACTTTACACCACCAGCTTTCGTGTGTCTCCTGCTACTCATGGGACTTCTCTGTCTGTCTATCTATCTATCTATCTATCTATCTATCTATCTATCATCATCATCATCTATCTATCTATCTATCATTGGTTCTGTTCCTCTGGAGAACCCTAATGCAGAGGTGGAACTGAGATTATCCAGAACACAACCCACTGGGCACCAATGTGGCCTAAAGTCAAATGCTGCTAAGGCTCTTGAATCAGACACACCTGGGCTCAGATCCTGGCTGTGTGACCTTGAACAAGTTACTTACCTCACTGTGTTCCATTTCCTCATCTGTAAAATAAGGGAACCAATCTCTACCATGGCAGATTGTTATGTCTACGAAAAATTCACCTGGCACGGAGCCCAGCATATAGTAGGGGCTCAAATACCTTCAGTTTCCTTGCCCCCAACCCATGTTATAATTTTGCCAACGGCCACATCATAAGAAGGGATGTTAGGAAATTGGCTTCTGTCCACTTAAAATCTGGAAAGATAAAGTAGTCTTTGTGATTTAAAGACCCATTCCCTGCCCTGTGCTGTCTAGGCCCCTCCCCCACCATTCCAGGGGCCTTTGAACTTACTCAGCTCTGACAGGAAATGGACCCCCCACAGCAGAGAGATCGGAAGGAGCAGGCCCTCCCTGCCTGCTTCCCGCAGAGCTAAAGGAAGCAGGAACAACACTGAGGAGTGGAGGCAGCCCTGGGTGAGCACTGTGGCCCCCACGCTGGTCCCAAGTTACCCCCCACCCCAGCTACCTGTGTGACCTTGACCGGGGTCTGCTCCTCTCAGGGCTCCACTGGACCCATCTGTCCAATGAAGTTGGGCTCCATGACCTCTGCGGTCCCTTCCGGAGCAGGCATTCTGGGATGCAGGAAGTGGGACCCCTTGGCTGCTAGGGAGATCAAAGGGTGGCTTCCCAGAGGAGGCCTCACAGCTGCCTGCCCTCTGGAGCAGCTCCTGGCTTCCTGCTCTGCACGGAGCCTGCTGTGCAGCCCTGGGAACTGTGGAGGCCCCAGCCAAGGTCCAAGGTCGGACATTAGGCTTCCTCAACCGCCTCCCACTCCCATCCCCAGTCTGAAGTCATAGGCTTGAGATACTTGACTCCATTTTCCTCTGTTAGCCACCTGGGATGGAGGTACCATGCTGTGTATTCCTCAAGTTTAATCCACAGGAAATGCCTGTGTATGCCTTAGGACCCTGGGGAACTTCCCTCTTCACCCTTCCGGAACCCCTCAGGACTGTGCAGGGTTAATGGATCCTATCCCTGCTCCTCATCTGGCTTTTGAGGCTCATCACACCTGCTTTGCCTGGCATCCCAGCCTCCAGTTCTGGCTGGCTGATCTTTCCTTGCTCTGCTCAATGCCACCTCTACACCTTTATAGGTGCTGTCCCCGCCCTGCACACTCCCTTCTTGCCCCCCTCCCCCCGTACTCATAGCCTGACCTAGGACAGGTGCTTTTCTAGGTCATCTCACTTCTTCCTGGCAAAAGCCTCTGAAGGAGACATTCTTGCTGCCTTCATTTTCCAGGAGGAGGAGGAGACAAGACTGGGAAAGGTGAGATGCCCTGCTGAAGGTCTCTGGGCAGCTCCAGGCTGAGCCCAGTCTAGAAGCTGGCCTCCTTCCTCCACCTCCCATGCCCGGCCCACACTATCTCCTCCCTGCTTCCATTGGCGCGGACTCTTGGATTTGCATAGCACAGAAATCTGACCTGAAGAAGCTTCAGCCAAAAGGAAAGTTACTGATATCTTAGAAAGAGACTGGGGTCGACTTTAGAGTGGGACTCAGGAGCCAAACTATGGGCAGCAAACACTGACTCTGCTACTTCTCATCGTGCAAGCGAGGACACCTCCTAGTGCTTCAGTCTTCTTGCCTACACGACAGAGTTCTAATAACACCTCCTTCACTGGGTTGCTGGGAAGGGTCAATGAGTTAGGACAGTGACTGTAACCCACAATCAGAAAGCTATTTTATATCATGACCCAGTACACACATAATGTAAAACAGGAGCCATAAAACAATATTTACCCTTACCATGTGTGGTATACTCTGAGAATTTCTGTTGCAGTTTAGTCTAGTCTATTCTGTTTATTATAAAATATTGGTACCAACTCCTTAAAATGATTTCACGGCCACTCCCCCTGCTAGAGTGGCTAGAGTTTGAAAATTGTTAGTGTCTATTAAAAGCTTAGCAAAGCGGGGGCGCCTGGGTGGCTCAGTTGGTTAAGCGGCTGCCTTCGGCTCAGGTCATGATCCTGGGGTCTTGGGATTGAGCCCCACATCTGGCTCCCTGCTCAGCAGAGAGCCTGCTTCTCCCTCTCCATCTGCCTGCCACTCTGCCTACTTGTGCTCTCTCTCTCTCTCTGTCAAATAAATAAATAAAATCTTAAGAAAAAAAAGCTTAGCAAAGCATCTGGCACAGAACATTAGCTACTCTTACCATGGTTGTTATTAATTGCAGACTGACCAAGACTAGAGAAGGACAGATTTTGATTGTAGCAGGTACCTGAGTGCATCAGGAAGGGCTCTCTCTGGCCTCTGTCTCTCACCTCTTCCTGTGACAGCATCTCTTCCATACCCTTGGCCTTCCCCACTCATAGGAGCCAGAGTTGCAGGCTGCTCTCAGATGACATCAGTATGGCTCTCCCACCAGAAAGGAGAAGAGTGCTTTCCTCCCCCCACCCCCCGCTGCCGCCCAGCTTCACTAATAATCACAGCTAACATTTATCGAGTGCTAACGAGGGCCAGACACTCTTCTAAATCTTGACACTATTCTCTTACTCAGTCCTCATGACAGCCTGGAGTCCATGGCAGAGATTGGCTGGATGCTCATCAGAACCATTTCCTCTTCCTGGACCCGCAGGTGAACTGCATTTCCTTGTCCCCGTGCATCTGGGTGGGACCATAGGATTAGTTCTTGCCAATGGAATGGGAGTAGAAATAACCTGTGGTTCAAGGCAGCATGGCCTTTGCTGTGCTTTCTTTCTTTAATCGGCCAGTGAGCTGGAGGACAGGGCAATCTTGAGGCCATGTGTCAAAGGTGATGGAACCACATGAGCACTGGTCTCTGAATGACCTCACCAAGCAGAGCTGATGGAGCACTACTGGCCTCTGACCATCAGCAGTGAGTAGGACCAACATAAGAAATAACTTTTTGTTGTCCCAAAGCCAATGGGCTATTGGGGCTGTTTATTATAGCAGCTAGCATCACGCAGCCTGATTAATACAAAGTACCTGTTTGTCCATATTTTACAGATAAGGAAACGGAGGCATCGAGAGGCTAAATAATATACATTTTGTGGCAAAGCTAACAGGTGAGGAAGCCAGGATTTGAGTGGGGAACTTCATTATGAACCCATATTCACTTTTCTGTGCAGTAGATCAAGGTTCAGCAAGCTTGACCTATCATAGGCCAAATCCAGCCAGTACTATTCCTTTATGTATCATCTTTGGCTGCGTTCACCTGCAAGGGCAGAATTTAGCACAGAATTGATCATTGTGAAAGAGACCATATCTCCCTTCCCCACCAAAGCTGAAAATATTTACTATTTAGCTTTTTATTAAAAAAAAAAAAGTGTGGAACCCCTGCTCTGAATTGAAAAACAACTTTTCTTCCAAAGTCAATTTGAGTCATGTGACCTTGGGTGGACTAATCAACATAGCTGAGGAGAGTGAGGTGCTGTGATTGGCCAAGCTAAGGTCAGGTGCTTGTCCCTCAGCCCTTCATTGCAGCCAGGAAGACAGAGTCATATGCACATATACAGGGGACACCTGGGTAGCTCAGTCCATTAAAGTGTCTGACTTTGGCTCAGGTCGTGGTCTCAGGGTCCTGGGATGGAGCCCCATGTTGGGCTCCATACTCAGAGGGGAGTCTGCTTCTCCCTCTGACTCTGCTTCTGCCCCTCCCCCCTCCCAGCTAGTGCTCTCTTGTGCACGCTCTCTCAAATAAATAAATAAAATATCTAAAAAAAATATATACAGAGCCAGAATAAAAGGAGAATGTTATGGACTGAATTGTGCCCCCTTAAAATTCTTATGTTGAAATTCTAGCCCCCAATAAGACTACATTTGGAGATAGGGGCTTTTAAGGAGGTGATTAAATAATAAGGTCATAAAGTCATATAGGTCATATAAGGTCACCAGAGTCCTTATAAGAAGAGGAAGAGACAGCAGAATTTGCTCTGTCCATGTGCACACAGAGATGGGGCCATGTGCAGATGATGAGAGGATGTTGTCTGCAAGCTGAGCAGAGAGTCCTCGCCAGGAACCAACCCTTCCTGACACCTTGATTTTGGACTTCTAGCCTCCAGAACATGAGAAAATAAATTTCTGCTCTTTAAGCCACCCAGTCTGCGGTATGAGTAGATGAATACAGGAGGAGTGGCTTTCCAAATGGTGTGTGTTGGTTGAGGGCACGGGGAACACAGACATGATGAATTTGCACCGGGAGAATCACTATGAGCCAGGTAGCACCCGCCCCACCCTCCAATCCGTACTGCTGTGCCATTAGCAAATACTGTTAGCATAATATCTGGTGGGGAGTTGCAGCCAAGATCCAACATAGATCTCAGATTTGCTCTCTCCTGCTCTAAATTAATCCCTGGCAAGACCCCACACATGGCCCCTGAGGGGGGGTCCCCTAGGTCGTTTTCCTTGTACTCATATGCATATTGGTACAGAGACAAATACGGGTGTGCATTATACATATTGGCACACACCAGAAAGTAAGGAAGTGCTCAAAAGAATGATGGGGGCATATCAAAAGGACACAGGAGCTAACTTGAAGAGGCTCTCACTGGCCAAATCAGGGACGATCTGAAAGTCAAAATAATAAATGATAATAATGGATTATAACCTGTTGAATAAAATATCTATGAGTCTGTACAGAAGAAAAGGAAAGAAGGATGGAAGGGAGGGAAGGGAAGGAAAGGAGGGAGGGGAAGGAAGGGAAGGAAGAGAAGGAAGGAAGGAAGGAAGGAAGGAAGGAAGGAAGGAAGGAAGGAAGGAAGGAAGGAAGATGCTTTTTCCTTGTGGTAGTATATCATCTACTAAATATAGAAGGAATGAAAATTAGAAAATCACAGTGACTGACCCCCCTGGGCAAAGCCCCCTACCAGAAGTATAGGGGCAAGGAGACCCCAAAATGCAGAATAAAAAATGCTCAGGTCAAAATATCATCAAAGGATGGTAGAACTAGTGGGTAAAATCCTACGAAGGACAGCCTATTAATGTCATCTCAGAGTATCCCTCCCATGCTACTTGTAAGTTACAAAGGGAAACATGGAAACTTTACAAGCCATCAAAGTGAACACGGCCAGTATCGGGAAGAGGTGACTGGTGTACTTCCTGATATAATGCACCACGTTAGTGGCACTCACAGGTGTGGCCGTGTGGCGGGGAGTCCCTGCCCTGGGCGCAGGCCGTCAGGGGGTACATTGTGTTCTAAAATTTTAAAATCGTGAAACTGACTAAAGTGATTTCTTTTTTATTATCACCACGTGCCAGCAATTGGGTGATGAAGCAGTCCCCTCTGAAAGCATCCAAGCGACTGCTGCCATGACTTTGGGTTTTAACTATATATCCAATTATATATTTGGTATATATTTAATCATGTGTGTGTATATGTAAACATATACATGTGTATGCATTTCAAATGAGCATATTTCAATCACTTCTCTTCCAGTAAACGTTGGGTTCGAAGTGGAGTTTGTTTGGTGAATTCCCAGTTACACAGCTGGCCCTGGTGGATGTGGGCTCTGCAGAATGTGTTTCTTTTTTCAGAGTGAGATAATTTCGGTTCCTAACCATTCAAGCTAACTTTGGTGCGGTTTTTGCCTCCAAGCCCTACGGAACTGCCTATCCCGTGTTTATAAACAGTAGATTCAAAATAAGCAATGGTGGCGGAGAGATGACAAAGAAACGAGACCCAAGTCAGTTTAATTCTGATATTTGGTGTGATTACCTGGAGTCTTTTTCCCACGTGTGACTTTTTTTTTCCTTTTTTTGGAACTTCAGAAAAAATGGAGTCGTTCTTTTCAGCTTCGTTTCACTGATGGGAAACGCTGCAGAAGGAAGCACAGGGGAAAAGGCTTTCCCAGGCAAAACAATCACGCCGCATGAAGCTGTGTGTGTAGTGGAGATGATCTGAAAAGTGAACCTCAGCCTTTGAAGGATGGTGTGATCCAAAGGGGGATCCGTTCAGATGTTGCTCTCCGCTGTATGTGACTATTTTTTCCCCAAGTTATCTTTTATCACGTGTGAAGTTTTAGGTGAGGTCAATCAGACACAAAAATACTTGAATCCGCCAGGATCTGCCTGGGTCACGGTACAGTATAACATCCAGCTTTAACATTGTTTCTTGAAGACTGGGCGCACAGAGACGGCGGAGAAGTTCATTAACTATGCAACAACACATGTAAGGAAGTGGACATTCACAGAGAAAAAAATAATCAAATTTCCAAGAAGAGAGTGGGGAGGAGCAGCAGAAGATGCTGGTCTTAGTCTGCCAGAAGAAATAAAAGGGAAATGCTTGGATGCTGCAATCGTTTTCAGCAAGAATTGGATACACTTGAAAGACAGTGGATCAAACAATGTTAGTTTTCAGCCATTTTGTCTGTTTTTGCAAAAGAAGAAAAACTTTGGAAGTTGTTTTGTTGTTGTTTTTTTTTAACCAAGTATAATAGAAATATTTGATGAATTTTCTGGTGAATATGTTTTAGTGGAAATTTTTTTGATGGTAGAGATGTTTGAATCAGTATCAATCCCAAACAAAGCCATGAGCTGCATTGCAATTTCTTGGTTTTATTATGAAAGGGATTTTTATGAGTCTCTTCCAAACTTACCCCTGTGTTTAATACTTTTTTATAACTATCTGTATATTGTTGATTCATATGAAAGAAACCTTTTTTTAAAGATTTATTTATTCATCTTAGAGAGAGAGAGAGAGAAAGCAAGGGGGAGGGGCAGAGGGAGATGGAGAGACAGAATCCCCAAGCAGACCCCCCACTGAGTGTGAAGCCCAACTCAGAACTCCATCCCATGACCCTGAGATCATGACCCGAGCAAAAATCAAGAGCTGGTTGCTTACACGACTGAG
Source organism: Callorhinus ursinus (assembly GCF_003265705.2). Taxonomy (NCBI): domain Eukaryota; kingdom Metazoa; phylum Chordata; class Mammalia; order Carnivora; family Otariidae; genus Callorhinus; species Callorhinus ursinus. Next base: position 11,829,274 of record NW_027397080.1, on the reverse strand, counting down.
CCACCCAGGTGCCCTTGAAAGAAACTTTTCTAAATAATTAAAATTGATAAAAAATATTCTTTGATCAACTGTGAATAGACAGATTTACAAACCTGGCTACATTTTCTATTGGACATGAACATAGGAATCAGATCGACTCCGATGAAGTCATGAGAAATTTACGTCAGTTAAAGCACAAAAACAAACTGTATAGTTATTATGCATTTCTGGGACAGATCCATATGTAGTTTATGTTTTTCCTCCCTTATTCTAAAGCTACACTAATGTAATTAAACATCATTAAGCCATTAATGTTTTCCTTTTGTGTTCTGTAATATTTTTTAATATATATTTTTTAAAGATTTTATTTATTTATTTGACAGAGAGAGACACAGCAAGAGAGGGAACACAAGCAGGGGGAGTGGGAGAGGGAGAAGCAGGCTTCCTGCCGAGCAGGGAGCCTGATGCGGGGCTCAATCCCAGGACGCTGAGATTATGACTTGAGCCAAAGGCAGACGCTTAACGACTGAGCCACCCAGGTGCCCCTATTTTTTAATATTTTATGTTCTCATATTTTTAGTGACATTTCTGTGTTTCTTTTCTGGGCCATTATTATCGTTCCTATCATTTCATGATTATTTCTGAAAATAATTGTGTCATATAGAAGAGGGGAGTGTTCATTTAAAAAAAGATCTGTTCTGGGGGTCGAATGCCCGTACAACCTTCAATAGTATTCCCACTAAAAATGTATGATCTGATTCTGGTCATGAGCAAACATCAGACAAACCCAGCTGGAAGACATCTTATGCAATAACTTGTCTATGGACTCTTCAAAAATGTCAAGGTCAAAAAAAGCAAAGGCCCAGGAATTGTTACAGATTAAGAGAGACTAAAGAGCTATGACAGTTAAATGCAATGTGTCATCTTGGATTGGATGCTGGACTGGGAAAAAATAATTATACGGAATATTATTGGAACAATTAAAAATTTGAACACGGACTGTGGATTAGACAAGAAAATCTTATTAATGCTAAATTTCCTGTGTTTGATAATTGTATTATTGTTCTTTAAGAGACTACTTTTGTTCTTAGGAAATATGCTCTGAAATATTTAGTGGAAAGGGGCGTGATGTCTTCATATGAGTGTGTATTGTGTGTACGTGAAGATACATGTACAGATGGAGATAGAAGAACAGTGAATTGAGGCAAAATGTATACAAATGGTGAACCTGGGTAAAAGATATTTGGGAGTTATTTTGTGCTATTATTGTAACTTTTCTATAAATTTGAAATTATTGCAAAATGGAAATTTACAAAAAAAAAATCCAGACATGTGAAGCTGGACCCAGTGGTATGTGGGGTAAAGGCAAAGGAAGAGCTGAGAATGACACTTAGCCACTGATTGTGGGTGTATGGGGCGGGGTGAGAAGGAGAGGCATGGGGAGAGACAGAGAGAATGAGAATATACCAGCCCAGCAAGATGAGGAGGCTGTGCACAGGTGGAATCTCAGATTCCTGAGGATCCAGCAAACCACTAGGTATGTGGTCCTGGGGCTTGAGGGACAGATCAGGGAGGGAGAACTAACTTTGTACGAATCATAGGAGGCATGGGAGAAATTACACAGAGGAGAGAGAACCAAGGATGAACCCTAGGGAGATCAAGATTTAAGAGCTAGCGAGGGTGCCTGGGTGGCTGAGTCAGTTAAGCTTCCGATTCTTAATTTCAGCTCAGGTCATGATCTCAGGGTCATGAGATTGAGCCCTGCATCCGGCTCTGTGCTCGGTGGGGAGTCTGCTTCTCTCTCTCTTTCCCCCTCTCCCTCTGTCTCTCCCCCAGCTCATGCTCTCTCTCTCTCTGTAAAATAAATAAATAAATCTTAAAAAAAAAAAAAAAAAGAGCTAGCAAAGGGGCGCCTGGTTGGCTCAGTTGGTAGAGCACGTGACTCTTGATCTCAGGATTGTGAGTTTTTGAGCCCCACATGGGGTGTAGAGATTACTTAAAAATAAAATCTTAAAAAAAAAGAAAGAAAAAAGAAAAAAGAAAAAAAAGAGCTAGCTGAGGAAGAGAAGTCAGCAAAACCAACAGGAGGAATCGGAGAGACAAAGGGAGGGTTAAATGATGGTGGTGTCACAGAAGTCCCGGGAGGTGAGAATTTCCCCAGGAGGACATGGTCAGTGGGGACAAATGCCATGAAAAGTTAAATAGGATAAGGACAGACTATAAAAATTGGATTCCACAAGCAGCTAGAGGTACATCCCCAAACATACCTAGGAAGACTCAGAAAAAGACAAAAATTCATTAAGACATTGAATGCTCATAATCAAGGCTTCCCACTGATCAGAAGGTGACGGAGGTGGATTGAGAAGTGGAATCATTTTTAAAGCACCTGTGATATTTGATAAGAAAATGCAGTTCATTTTCCCCATTCTCTGCCCCTGGTTAGAAACATAAGGATGTCACAACCGGAAAAATGACAGCCGTGTTTGGAAGGCATGGGGTGCTGTTTTGGGGGAGCCAGAGTGTTGCCTTCTCTCCTCCACATCAGTCCTTTAAAAAAAAATCCATACAGGGGCACCTGGGTGGCTCAGTTGGTTGAGCATCCGACTCTTGATGTCGGCTCAGGTCCTGATCTCAGGGTCATAAGTTCGAGCCCCACATTGGGGCATGGAGCCTACTTAAAAAAAAAAATCCACACAAAAGCTGCAAATCATAGAAAACAACTGAGCAGGAAGTGGAGGGATGGACCTGGGGGTCCATCCTGAGTTGGGGGATTCTGGTTAATATGGTTTTTTTCTCCTCTCTTTCTTTATGTACTAAGTTTATTCGTGTATTATAATATGAGAGATATTAAAAACAAATTATGTATAAGTTTGTGCATTACCAAATGATCACATTTGGTTAAAAAAAAATGCCTTCGTGAAAATACCTGACAAAAAAAACATTGGAAGGGAATACACCAAAATATTAGTTATCTCTAGGTGATGAGCCCTGAGATTTTTTTCCTCTTCTTCCTTCAACCTTTAGGTATTTTCAACTGGTTCTATCATGAGCATGCATTGGAAAAAATAAAGGTGATTTTTTAGAAAGGTAAAGGGAGACGAAAAAGAGTCCATGGGTTTGGAGATTAGCAAAGGAATTGTCAGTGGAGGGATGGGCTGGGGGAGGCAGGAATGCAGCTCCTATGATACTTGCTAAAATTTATAGAGCACTTTCTTGTTTTGCAAAGTGCTTTTACAAACATTGTTTCATTTTGCAGACTTGGCCAGCTGGACGGGCCCGTCGGTCATGAACTCCAGCTCTGTCGCATGTGGGAGACCTCCAAGCCTCAGCAAGGCCTGCCTCCCAGCACCACCCCCACCCCACCCCCCAGGTCCCCAATGGCCCCAGCCCCTCCCAGCCTGCTCCACTCCCTGTCTGGGCCCCGGTGGCCCTGAGGCGGTGTCAGGTATGTCTGCCTAGACAAACCTGAAGGTATTTCCCCCTTGCCTGCGTGTGCAGAGCACCAGGTACACGGTTGCTCACGTGCCTCAGTTCTCAGATCCCAAGACCCACCTGGGGCTCCCTTCTCTGGCGCCCTTGAACATTCCAAGCTTTGTTCTTGCCTCCTCTGCGATGCTCCTCTGCTTTTCCTATTCCCCAGGGCGATGGGTGGGAAGGGGTGTCCTTTCCAGTCTCGGGGATTATCACGTGTTCTCCTAAGTCTTAGGTTTTATGTCTTATGTCTGGGCCGAGGGTTTTGACGGGGGAAAAAGTGCGGAACGTGAGCCCTTTGTTATCTGTGCCGACCCGTCAACCCTTCCCTGGGGCGCTCACGGTAGGAAGGCCCTCACTACCTGATTAGCTTCTTCAACACATATTTATTGTCACCTCTGTGCCGGGCCCTGTTGTAGCCACGAGGCTTATGGCTGTGTATCACCCAGTCTGACTGGAGGAAGGACGCCAGGTACGGGGCATTTTGTGGGGGGAAACCCCTCAGATAAATGTTATCTCATGGGGCTTCTTAATGCTCTGACGTCAATGCCAACAGGGAGGAGACACTCAGGGGCAGTTAGCCTTTGCTTTAGTGAATAATGATTATCTTGCCTGTCCAGCGCCCCCCTACCTCTTCTGGGCCCTTCTCTTCCTCCATCCCTAAGAGTCCCATGTGGGTATGAAGGATACTGCCCCCCGAGCTGCAGCTGATTGGTCCCAGGGGGCCACCTAATGCTCGCAGGACCAGTGAACAGCAAACTCCAGCAGGCGGCCAAAGCTCAGAACCACATGGTAGTGTAGCTGTTGGTGCACTCTGTAACAAGGTGGAGAAAGAATAAAGTTAACATTTGAGGGAGGGAGCAAGGAGGGAGGCCTGAAATGTCCTTGTCCCTGGTTCAATTGTTCCCAAGACCTCTGCTTCTTGCACAGCTTGGATTCTGTGAGCCGCTACTAGTCCTCCTTTTTCTGCCGATTTGCTACTCTGAGATGAATTTCTACCTCTTGCAACCCAAAGCGTGCAAAAAGAATGCCTCAATATATTTTTTTTAAGATGTACTTATTTTAGAGAGTGAGAGAGCGAGCAGGGGGTAGGGGCAGAGAGAGAGAGGGAGAGAGAATCTTAAGCAGACTCCACGCTGAGCTGAGCGCGGTGCCTGCCCCAGAGCTCGATCCCATGACCCTGACATCACAACTTGAGCTGAAACCAAGAGTCTGGGGCTTAACCGGCTGTGCCACCCAGGTGCCACAAGAATTCCTTAGTATTATATATGAATGGAATAAAGCCTAGAACAATAGGCTTATGTCAGGTCAAGTGTTGGTTTCATCTCATTTTACATATGGGAAAACAAAAGCCCAGAGCACCTACAGCCATGCAGCTCGTGAGCAATGGGGCCAGGACCCCAAAACACAGGCCCCCAGCTATCTGCCACTCTGAGTCACTTCTTTAAGGATCTTTTAATGACCCTGACACCCTGATCGGCATATGACAGAGGGTGGCTGGCCTTCTCTCTTTCTTTGCCTCAATTTCCCCAACCCATCCCTGTGGGCACACAATTCCTGGCAGAAGAGAAGGGAACCAGATGTTATCCATGTGGGCTGCTTTGAGTTCTCAGGGCCTACAAAAGGCTATTATTATTTAATTACTGCAAATGGTAATTATAAGGGAAGGTAATTGTCTGCCCTTTCATTATGGCACTTTTGCCCTTTTACTCTGGCAGCCCCGGGCCAGTCGTAAAAGACAACTGGGTCCAGATCTGCTGTGATGGCCCATCACTGGAGGATTGTTGAGAGCAGTTGGGGCAGGCGGGGGGGGGGGGGGGGGGGGGGCTGTAAATAGTTACAGCAATCACTTTTTGAAGGTGATTTGTGGGTAAGACGGCGCTTCCATACCCACAGACTCCTTAGATCCTATAGGAAATAGGGAATTAACACTCCCTGAGAAGTGGCCAGGTCCTGGGCACAGTGCCTTCCTTAAGTGAGATCATGCCCATAAAAAGCCCAGCAAGATGCCTCACTTAGAGTAAATGCTTGGTAAATGGTGGTGTATACAATTTCTAATCCTGACACACTGCCCTGTGAAATAAAGATTATTATCCTCCTTTTATAAATGAGAAGACTTGAGATGCCCTCAGCTCCTATAGCTAGTGAGAGCGAGTATTTGAACCATGTGTGCCCGATCTGAAAGCACTCATGCTTTTCACCTACAACTTGCCACAGATACTACTGGCCCACCTCACAGTTGAAGAAATTGAGACCCAACATTGCAAGGTGGCTTGTCCCAGCTCATCGAGGGATTTAACAGAGTCAGGACCTGGATCCACATGTCCTGCCCTGCCGAGTTGGGGCTCAGACTTGCTGCTGGCTCTGCTGTACCCCCTGCCCTTCCCCCTGCCATCTCCCCCACATCCCACAAGCCCCAGCTCACGACTAATGGTAGAGACACAAAAGATGAGTAAGACATAGTCTTCTCCCTCTGGCTGAGCAAACGCTAAGCTAAATGGTAGATCTGGGGGCTCCAGCATGAGGCTGGTCAATGGAACCAGCTGTCACTGCCCACGATGGACACTGCCCATCAGTCACAACATTCCCCATGTTTAGAGCCCAGATTTTGAGTCCTTTGAGATTTAAATAAAAATTGGCTAGAGTTTCCTCCCTCACATTTTGTGGAAATCTGATGTGTCCCCAAGATTTCTTCCAAGTGCCAGTGACTTATGAAGTCCTGGTCACTTACTGCTCTTTCTACTCCCGGTGCACCTTCAGTGTCTTCTCTGCCTGTCTGTCCTCTCTGCTCAGGGCCGATCTGGGCATCCCAGTGCCAACCAAACATCCAGCATGCAGCTGGTTTCCTGAAGGTTTGAAGGGGGGGTGTCACGGCAAAGCAAAGGCCAGACAGTTGAGTAGTAATATCTGTTTGACAAGTTCTGCAGCTGCCTATCCACTGGCGCCCCTCTCCTCTAGTTCACCCATGTCACTGATCATCCCCACACTTCAGGACAATGCTCACATATTTCAGCATGTTCATTTTCTGAGCCCCCTCACCTTCAAAAATTCAACCCCCATCATTTTTTTTTATCAGATGAATGAATCAACAAATAGGTATTGAGTTTACAGTCTGATGTCAAAGCATGAGATTAGAAATCTGAATGCAGAATTACAGCTGGGATAAGTGTACAAAAAAGGGAGACGTCCATGGAGCTGTGAGGACGTCCTGAAGATAACAGAAGGCCACCCTCAGCATGTGGCTGTGAGCCACGGGGTGTTGGGTGAGTCCATGACGTGGGGCCGGGGGGCGGGGGAGACACGGTGGGTGTGGTTAGGTGGGGAGCACCTGCTAAGAGGAGGGTACTGCGAGGGTCATGTGACAAAAGGAATCCGCATGCTTTCCATGAGGTCACAGGAGGCCTGCACAGCTGGAGCGCAGTGGCCAAGAGGGAAAGTAGTCCTGATTGAGTGTGGAGGCTTTTGGAGGGGCCAGACCACGTACGGACACTTGGGGACCGCAACTGCTACCATTTCAGCATGTAGAGCAGTTTAGATCTCCATCTCTTGCTCAGCTCCTGGACAGTGTTGGTGTATCCTAACCTCTGCTCACAGAGGGCCAAATACTCCGAGTCTCTCTGGAGGAAGCGGTAGAAGTTTTTCTTTCCCCATTTCACAACCCCCCAACCCAAATGGAATGGAAGGCACAGAGAAATGTGGCTTCACACCAGTATGAGTTATGCTACTGCCTTAGCAAGGCAGAGTGGCCAGTTTGGGATTTAAAACACCCCTTCTCCGTGTGATAACTTGGACGGTACAGACAGAAGGGCTTGAGAAGTGAGGGCTGGGTGCTCTCAGGGAAGATTTTCCAGGGGAGGTGGGATGGGGATGGGTCCCCAAGGTACAGGTAGCCGCACTGCCATGGCCTCACATGTGATCTACTGTATACTTGCCCCGGGAAATAGTCATCACACTCATTTTGCACAGGAGAAAACCGAGGCTCAGAGAGAGGAAGAAACTTGCCTTAAATCAGCAGCCGGTAAGTGACAAGACAAGGTTCAACCCAGCTCTGACTGGACTCTAGAAATCAACCTATCATCTTAAACTCCATGGTCTCCCTGAGGGGAGCAAAATGAGCAAAGGTGAAGAGGGTGAAGGGCAGAGAGCTCACATACGCACTCATTCAGTGTCTCAGCTAACAGCACATAGCGCCCACCACACACCAGGGGCTCTGGACCCTGGGTCAGAGGACCTCAGCTGCAGGCCAGGTCCCAAGACTTAGCCAACCATTTTCCTTCCTGGGCCTCAGTTTCCCCCTTGTGAAATGGGGGATAACATCCCTGCCAGCCTCCCTCCCAGGGCTCCTGTGGGCTCTTATTAGAAAGTGCTTGTGTTCGGGCGCCTGGGTGGCTCAGTTGTTAAGCGTCTGCCTTCCGCTCAGGTCATGATCCCAGGGTCCTGGGATCGAGCCCCGCATCGGGCTCCCTGGTTGGCGGGAAGCCTGCTTCTCCCTCTCCCACTCCCCCTGCTTGTGTTCCTTCTCTCGCTGTGTCTCTCTCTGTCAAATAAATAAATAAAATCTTAAAAACAAAACAAAACAAAAAAAACCCCACAAAGTGCTTGTGTTGATGCTTGAGGTTGGTTTACTTCCGATGGGAGGTACACCCCATTTGGAGGATGACAAGGTGGCTAGCTTGAGTAGAGGGCAAGGAGAGAAAGATGGAAATCTCTTGGCATTAAGGTCCCAGTGTGAGCAAGCTGGGGATGTCATGTTGGGAAGCCAGCCTTGTGCTTAGCATGACAGGAGTTACAGGGCCCCGGAGTTGCCTGGACATCTCCTTCTTTGTAACTCCCTGCATCAGCCACCAAGTCCTTAACATGTCCCACACTTGTCCACTTCTTTCCACTTCTGCTAACGCCACCATCCCTGTTCACCTGGGAGACTCTTAAAGTCTCCCTACTGGCCTCCCTGGTTTTCTGCTTTGCCCTTTCCAGTCCATTCTTTCCCCAGCAGCCACATGGGCCTTTTGAAACGAAATGCGATCACATCACGTCTCTGCCTAACACCTGTCTCCTTATGACTTTCTCTTGTTCTCAAGCTAATTCCTTGCCAGGGAGCTCCTGGGATGTTCAGCCCGGAGGGTCACTTCGCAAGTCCCCCTCACTTCACTCCCGCTCCATGGTCCTTTGTGACCCTTCAATACGGCCAGCTCGTCCTGGCCCCAGAACCTCCACACACAGTTCTCTCCGCCAGAAATGCTCTTGTCACATCTCTTCCCTGGTCTCGGCTTCAACGTCCCCTCCTCTGAGAAGCTTTCCCTGATCTCCTCCTACCCACTCCCCAGACATCTCAAATCTCTTTTGCAGCTCTTAAGAGACAAATAATTATCTGAGGGATTATTTGTTAAATTCTGTCTCCTGAAAATAACGTCTGCTTCTCTTCTTCCAAAGGAACGCTGCCCTTCCCAGCCTCCCTTGCCGTCGGGCAGGACCACATGACTAATCTTGGCCAATGGATACTGAGGAAAGGCAGTGCATGGGTCCCGTCTCCACCCCCCACCCCCAACCCCGGCCCCGCCCCGCGCCAGGCTGAATACCATGTGGGATTCTCCAGTCTCTGTTCTCTTGCCGTGGGAACTAAAAAGGTCACATGTTTCATTCGGTGGGTGCAGCTTCAAGATGTTAGGGACTCCTCAGCCAAGCTCTCTGAGCCAGTAGAGTAGAGGACCCAGGATGGGCATGTGGCACAAGTGAGAAAGAAACCACTCTTGTGTTATGTCACTGAGGTTCCAGAGTTCTTTGTTACTGCAGCATAATCTGGTGTATCTTGACTAATTAATAATGCTAACTAATGCTCTATCAGAGCGGGGCCTGGCTCTTAGTCCCTGCCTCTCCGGTGTCTGGGACCCTAACTGACACAGAAGAGGTGCTTTGTAAATACTTGTTGAATGAGTGAAAACACAGAACATGTAAGACATGGTTTCTTCCTCAAAGAATTTATTGTCATCCAAGGGACAGATACTTATACATACAACAGTTAGAATGTAACCAGGGCTGTAAAAGTTAAGGAAGGCAGAGGGAGCTCATTGGTTGGAGCAGTTGTGGGGGACTTCCTGGAAGAGAATGAGGACTTGAAGAATTGGAGAGGATGAGAGTGGACTTTTAGTCCACTCCATCATTTGTCCATCCATTCAGCAAACATTTATTCTAATGCATCATGACAAGTGCTTTGCCAGCAGTATGGCCAGAGGACCATGGTGCTCTTGGGAACCAGTGGAAAGTACCTCTTTCCATGCAGAGGATCTAGAACAGCTTCACAGAGGAAGTGATGTTTGAGCCACGCCTTGATAAGTGGGTGTTCTCCAGAGACTTCAGAGATGGGGAGAAAAGGACTGAAGGTCCCAGGCAGAGGGAACAGCATGTTCGAAGCCCTTAAGAAGGGAGATGGCCAGGTCCAAGATGGCAGCCCACTTTGGTTGGCTGTAGCATAGCTTTCCTGGTGGTTAGACAGGAGGCTAGTGAGGCAGAGATGGACCACATTATGGTACCCTCTGCCCATAAATCCGTTATAAAGACCCCAGCTTCAGGATCAAAGCCTTCAGGATTCTGTCTCCCATCACCCTCTCCACTCTAAACTCCAGTGCCTTTGCATGTGCTATTCCAAGCGCCTGTAATTACAATAATGGTGATAATAATAACAAAATAACATTTGTTGGGCCCTTAGAATGTGCTAGGTGCTGTGTCAAGCATCATTTCATTGTACAACAACATCAACAATGATGTGGGTTAGTATACTGTTTTAGGATTTTTTTTTCTTAGTAGTAGACTTTATTAGAACAGTTTTAGATTTACAGAAAAATGGATCAGATACTACAGAGAATTCCCATATAACCCTCACCCAGTTTTCCCTATTGGTAACATCTTAAGTTAGTGTATTTGTTATATTTTGTTATAATTACTGATGAATACTTTTAGTAATACATTATTATTAACTAAAATATGTAATTTATTAAGATTTCCTTAGTTTTTACCTAATGTCTTTTTTTCTGTCCCAAGATCCTACCTAGGATACCACAGTACGTTTAGCTCTTCTGTCTCCTTAGGCTCCTCTGGGCTTTAACAGGTTCTCAGACTGACTTTGTGATGACCTCGACAGTTTTGAGGAGTATTAGTTGAGCATTTTTTAGGTTGTTCCACTATTTGAGTTGGTCTGATGTTTTTCTCGTGACAAGACTGGTGTTATGGGTTATTGGGAGGAAGACCATAGAGATAAAGTGCCACTTTTTTTTAAAAAAGATTTTATTTATTTATTTTGACACAGAGATAGAGACAGCGAGAGAGGGAACACAAGCAGGGGGAGTGGGAGAGGGAGAAGCAGGCTTCCCGCCGAGCAGGGAGCCCGATGCGGGGCCCGATCCCAGGACTCTGGGACCATGACCTGAGCCGAAGGCAGATGCTCAATGACTGAGCCACCCAGGCGCCCCTAAAGTGCCACTTTTATCACTAGTATCAAGGGTAGCTACTGAAAACATGGTTCGTGACTGCTGGTGTTAGCCTTGATCACCGGGCTGAGGTAGTAGCTGTCAGGTATCCCCACTGTGAAGTTACTCTTTTTCGCCCTCCCTTTCCATACTGTACACTCTGGAAGGAAGTCATTAGGCACAGCCCATCCCTAAAGAGCCTAGAGTTTGCTCCCCCTCCTTGAATATCTCCATAAATTATTTTGAATTCTTCTGCATGAGATTTCTCATTTATTATCTCCCTGAGCTTCTCGACAGTGGGTTGATACTTTTATCACCCCCTTTTTCCTGGAAACGGGAAGGTCCTCCCTTCTTCCTCACCTGGCTCACCCCAGATCTAATTTCAGAAGACCTTCTCCACCTCCTGAGAAAGAGTGGCCTCCTCTGTGTCCTCCCCACTGCTCCCCTCCCTGCCCCTTCCTTGTGCTTTGTAATCCAACTAATTCCGGCCACACTATGTTTTGTGCCCTGCTCTGTGCTGGCACTGTGCTTGGGGCCTGAAAACCAATGGCCTAGGTAGGCCCTGTCCTCCAGTGGCTCACAGCCTCCACGTCCTGTGCAAGACTGGACTCCCCATGGGGGCAGGAACTTCATCCAACTTGTTCATAGCTGGGTTTCCAGCCAATCACCACAGCGTGGGATGGGAGGTCCTCAATCACTGTTTACCCAACTGGGGAATGCTTCAGGGAGGACCAGCAAACACGGGCAGGTGATTGTGTGTGTGTGTGTGTGTGTGTGTGTGTCTCTGTTTGTCCTTCCCTGGGGATTGGGAGCTCCCTGAGGGCAGGGCCAGCCTTGATTCTTCTGGCCTAGAGGCTGGGTGGCAGTGAGTGTCACAGAAGTCTGACTCGGTGAAAGGACCCAGGCACCGGACGCCTCCTCAGGTAGAAGTGAAGTTTGGAAGCTGACACAGCCCGGGAGGCCGAATCGAAGGACTTGGTGACTGATTGGCTGGGGAGGGTGAGGCGGGAGGAGGAGTCACACGCAGATGGCTCTGAGGTCTGGAGCTGGGGGACAGCCGGTGCCACCTCTGTTAGACTCTGCGAGAAGAGCCGCTGACAGCCTCAGGCGGCCCCACCCTTTAGGGGCTCGGGCCTAGGGCCAGGGACGGCCGGAGGCTACAGAGGGAGGGGTGGCCTGGCCAGTACAAACTTCTGCCCCCATCTCCATGTCCTCTACTTAACAGCAACAACAAAAAATCTCAGCGGGGATTTTGAGCACGGTCGTTGGTTACCAGGTGTGGGGACCCATTCCGGGGGTCCCCTCCTGCCTGCCGTTTGCGCAGGAGACCCCCTTCCCCCCCCCAAGGGCAGCCTGGCCCCGCCGGACCTGGGTCCCCAGCCCGCCATCACCGCGGGGAGGGGGCGGCGAAGCGGCGGCCCGGCCTGGGCGGGACAATGGCCGCGGCCGCCGGGGCCCCGGGAGCCCCCGCGCTGGGGAAGGGGCTGGCCTAGGGCCCGGCGCCGGTGCCCTCCCCGCGCGGCTCGGGCGGGCGGAGGGGGGCGAGGAGTTCCTTTGTGGCTCTGCCTCGGGCGCGGCGCGGGCGGGGGGCGCGGCGCAACTTTACCAGGCGGCGGCGGCGGCGGCGGCGGCGGCGGCGGCGGCGGCGGCGGCGGCGAGCAGTTGATCAT
>NW_027397080.1:11812862-11816294 GCF_003265705.2 Callorhinus ursinus | reverse complement strand
GCGCACGGGGGGCCGCGCGGCGCTGCAGACCCAGCCTCCCGCCGCCGCCGCCGCCGCCGCCTCGGCGCTTGCAGAACCCAGAAGTGAACAGCAGGCGACCCGGAAGGTTTGCGCGCGGCTCCGCACCAAGCCGGAGCCCGAGCCGGAGCCCGGAGCCGGAGCCCCAGCCCGGCCCTGCAAGGGCCGCCGGGCGCGGGGCTGCGGCCGCGTCCCGGAGCCGCCGCCAGCACAGCCAGGTCCGTGCGGGCCCGGGGCGCGCGGGGAGCGGGCCCGGCGGCGGCGGGCGCCCGCCCGAGCGCCCGCCCGCGGGAAAGTTGCGCCGAGTTTCGGGCGGGGGCGCAGGCCGGGCGCGGGCGCTGTCAGCGCGGGCCGGGGCGCTCCGAGGGCCCGGGGCTGCCTGCGCCTCGGGCCCGGCCCGGAGCAGCAGCGGCGGTGGCGGTGGCGGTGGCGGCGGCGGCGGCGGCGGCGGCGGCGGCGGCGCGCGGGTAGGAAGTGTCTCCGGCGGCGTGTCTGGGTCTGCTCTCCGAGTGTGTGCGTGTGCGTGTGTGTGTGTCTGTGTGCGTGTGTGTGTGTGTGTGTGTGTCTGTGTGTCTGTGTGTTTTCTTAAGCCGGGCTATTCAAACCTGCTGCAATTCTCCGGTAAACAATGATTCATGGGGCTTAATGCAAATAAACGGATTGCAAACGGCGCGGTTCGCGCACTTTGCAGCCGGCCCGGTGGAGCGGCCAGTGCCGGATTTCTCCCCTTTTTTGCAGATCTGCAGAATATGGCGTCCCTGTCCTGTTTTAAAAATAAGCCAGGCTGCCATTTTTGTTTTTCTTTTGTCTGAAAATTTTAATAAAACTGTCTGAGAATGTGGGAGAGGCGGCTGGAAGCAGAGGGGGCACCCGAAGGGTTGGCTTTTTTTCCTTTTCTTTGGCGAGAGCCGCGAGCCTTTCGGGGAGGTGAGACACAATGCAATTGCACTTTAAAGAATAAAAAAAAAAAGAAGCCGCTGGGCGATTTGGGGGGGAGGGCTGGGAATTTAAAGTTAACTCCGAAAGTTTTCTTTTCTTTTTTTTTTTTAAGCTCTTTTTTTTTCTTTTTTTTTTTTTGGAAGGCGGTGAAATGCCGCGAAAGGATCTCGGGGCCCGTTTCTCCCCCCAGCCAGCCGCCTTTGCAGGATTTTTGGGAAAAAGTTAACTGCCGGTTTCCTCAGAGCTGCGGGGGGCACGTGGAGGGTTGGCGATGGGGACTTGGGGGGGACCAGGAAATGTCTTTTGGAAAAGGCTCTATAAAAATGGCATTGTAAGGAACTAGATCCTCAGATTTGGGGGAGAGGGCTGGCAGTAGGGGCTCTGAGTGGGCCCACGGTTTCCAGCGCAGACCCCTGGCGTGAGGAAATAATCCTGCTCTCCCCTGCCCTGCCCTGGAGCAGTGTGTGTGTGGGGAGGAGGGGGATGTCTCCTTTATGGGTGGCCGGGGGGGGGGGGGGGGGGGGGGGGCTCCCTTGTAGGCGGGAATCATGCCCTGGGCGCTGGAGTGGCTTCTGGAGCCCTCCGGCAAGTGTGTGTGTTTGGCGGTTGGCAGTTGGAGAGCCCCTTCTTTGATCTGGTGGGCCTCCTGGCCTCTGGAGGTGGCATCTGGTGGCAGATGCCCCTGGGTGGTGGGCTTTTGTCAGGGTGTAGACCAGGGGCCCCAGTGGGTCTTGACTGAGGGGAGGGGGAAGAGAGGTTGCCTGGTTGGCAGGGAGGCACTCCTTCGCTAGTGTGAGCCTCTCCCTGGGGGTGCCCTTCTACTCTTTTCTGTTATTCCTGCCCGCACCCTGAAGCCTCCTCTGTTGGAGGCAGTTTGGACTTGGGTGAAGTTACTTAAGTATCTTGCTGGACAGGTCAGAGCCTGCTGGCTTTGGAGGCAGCAGGAGGGTCTAAGACCAGGCCCAAAGGTCTGGCGCTGTCCAAGGCACCAGGCAGGTTGGGCCTGGTCTTTACCCCTTTGGGAAAGTTTGTCCTGGGAGGACCCTGAGCCCTTCTAGCCCCTGTCCCAGCCTCTCCTGGAGGGGAGACCCCTCTAGTCTCACTCCTGATTTGTATCCTGGCTCCACAGGACAGTGTGAGCTTCCTGAGAGCAGAGTCAGGGATCGAAGGCTGGGGTTTAGGGGTTCAGGGTTGCAGAACTTGGCATGCCTGGGCCAGAGCGTACCAAGCTAGGTATTTTTCAGATGGAGAAACTGAGGTCCAGAGAGGGGCAGTGATTTGCCCAAAGTCGCACTGCCGGTTAGAAGGAGAGCTAGGAGAGGGACCCCGATGTTCAGGCTCCCACTTCTGGGCTCTCTCCACTGTTCTCTGTGGAGGCCCTGACTCCTGGAAGAGTCAATCTGGACAAAACTGGAATGGGACAGCATGTCCCCCTTCACTGCTCCCCCCCCCCCCGCCAGCATTATCCTTCCTTGTGAATGGAACTTTGCAGGTTGCACAGTGGAGTGCATGGTTTTTTATCACATTAGGCTCCCCCAGAAACTTGCTTGGGGTGAAATTGTTGAGGTGGGGATATTTAACCCCATTTCAAAATTTAGGAAACTGAGATTTGGAGAGGTTGAGCAGTGGCAGAGGAGGACTTGAACACAAGCTTCCAAACTCCTTGTCCAGGCCTTTTTCTAGGTGGGCTTGGTGCTTGTAGATAGGGCTTTTCCCCACCTTCTGGTGTTTAGTCTCTCAAGTTCTTCTGCTGACCCAAGGACTGTGTAAATATCTAGAGGCCCCAACCCTACAGAATGTCAGAACTGAAAAGGCCCTGAGAGGTCATCTGGGCTCAGAGAGGGGAAGCCACTGGCTTGAAGTCACCCAGCAGTTTGGGTCTCAGCTAGGACCAGAGCCCTGGGCTCCTGTCTCCCTTCCTCTACAAGAAACTCAGAGGGAGAGTGACCCGCTCCACCCTCCGCTAAGCTCCACTGGGCCCTGGGCGGCAGTGATTGCTGCTGCTGGTGATTAGTGATGGGTAGTGGGTGCTACAGTAGCCGGCAGCCCACAGAGACGGGTTTGTCCCGGGGGGTTGGGGTATGGAGGCGAGATGGCCCCAGGTGGAGAGGAAGCTGGTGTGTGGGTGACCTGTGGACTGGGTCTGAAGCCAGCCTGGCCCATTCTTCCCTGGGCAGACACTTCCTCGCCCTGCCTCTCTGTAAAGCAGAGTCTGTCCTCCCTCCCTCCCTCCCTCCCTCCCTCCCTCCCTCCCTCCCTCCCTCCCGTCCCTCCCGTCCCTCCTTCCTTCCTTCCTTCCTTCCCTCCTTCCTTCCTTCCTTCCTTCCTTCCTTCCTTCCTTCCTTCCTTCCTTCCTTCCTTCCTTCCTTCTTCCTTCCTTCCTTCCTTCCTTCCGTCCTTCCTTCCTTCCTTCCTTCCTTCCTTCCTTCCTCCCTTCCTCCCTTCCTCCCTTCCTCCCTTCCTCCCTTCCTCCCT
>NW_027397080.1:11574376-11812852 GCF_003265705.2 Callorhinus ursinus | reverse complement strand
CCTCCCTTCCTCCCTTCCTCCCTTCCTCCCTTCCTCCCTTCCTCCCTCCCTCCGTCCCTCCCGTCCCTCCCTTCCTTCCTCCCTTCCTCCCTCCCTCCCTCCCCTCCCTCCCCTCCCTCCCCCCGCCTCCGTCAGTCCTTCCTTCCTTCCACTAGCCATCAGTTAGTTTATTCATTCATTGGTTTTCTAGATCATTCCTTTATTCTTTTCATTGTCCATTTGTTAGTTTAGTGTCTAGCCATTTCAGTAGTCCATCCTTCTGTCCTTCCAGCCACCTGGTCTCCAGCTCACCCAGCACAGGCTGGACAGCCATGTGAGGTACCAGGACAGTCCTCCGGGCTCTGAAGCCAGCAGGGAGAAGACTACAGGTGGGAGGAGCACAGCCAGGGCAGTATTTGTGGGCGCCTACGTGTGTCACGGGGGAGGTCTCTTGGTTTGAAAATACCAGAAGAGTTAGTTCCACAGACCGTCATGATGGTGGATACGGGTCCTGGGACCAAGTCCCATTTGTGGATCGGACTTCACAGTTTGCACTGGGTGGTACATGGCTTGTGTCACTTTGGGCACACTTTTCCCCTTTTTGAACCTCAGTTTCTTGATCTTTAAAATGGGTATACTGGCGAATCTCTCATGAATGTGGTGGGTGATAACAAGAGTATGTGGGATGTCTCTGAGCCCTGGCCAGGCATGTGGTAGGAGCTCAGAATACACCAACTGAATGAGAGGGATTGCTGATCACCACCCTGGGCCCCACCTTGAGTTTTGAAAACCATCATGTTGTTTTCAGGATGAACCAAGTGATCTGGGGACCCTGAAAGCCCTGCCCTGGCTTGTCATTTCCCTGCTGAAATTCTTCAGATGTTTCCAGGGCATTTTGAGGAACAAAAATCCAAAGTCCTTTGCGGAGCCTACGGATGCCCTTCACATTCTGGCTGGGCCTGCTCGCCCCTCCGCTCCCCTGCCCGGCCCCCAGGCTCACCACCTCCATCCACAGCAGCTGCTTTCTCTGCACCTTGAATGTCCAGATTGTTGGCAGGGCCTTTGCATATCTCCCACCTGGAACACTCTTCCCCAGATGTGTGCATGGCCAGCACCTTCTTGTTTCACCAGTTGCCACTCAGAGGTCGCCTCCACCGAGGGCCTTCCCTGACCACTCGCCTTGGGATAGCTTCCCACTGTCCCGACACTGTCACGTCAGTGCCCTGTCCACTTTCTCTTACTGCTCTTATCAGTACCTGAAGCTTTCTCATTGATTTGTTTATTTGCACTTCCTCCCCATCTACACTGCTGAACCTGCCTCCACCCCATGTGGGCAAGTGGGCAGGTGGTTCCAGCACGGCACGGCGGGGGCTTTAGTGGAGGCGAGGAAATGCCGGGGAGCCCAGGGGTGGCGCTGACCCTGGCTACGGGCAGCACCTGGGAGATGAAGAGCCCCTGAGCTCTGTCCTCTCCTCCCCCGGGAGGCTCTGGGCTGTCGTTAGGAAATAACAAGATGATTAAATCATGGCATCTAAGAATCGCAGTCTCTTCCAATCTCAGAACCTTAGCATCTGAGGAGCTTTCCACCTCAGGACCTTTGACAGTTGGAGTCTTTGTGTGATCTGATCTGGGATTTATAACCTTACAAAAGGGACCTGCTCTGCCTTACTTATTTAGCAGCACAGAGTACTTTGTGTCAGGCCATGTTCCAAAAGACTTTATAAACGTTAACGTATTGCATTCTCATTGTTATCACCCCCACCCCCATTTTACAGATGAGGAAATGGAGGCACAGAGAGATTAGGTAACTTGCCTGAGTCCACGGAGTTGTCAGGGGCATTGCAGGATTTGAACCCAGCACTCTGGGACTCCTCCTTAGAATCCCACAGCTGTGGAGGGGAAGCCCAACCTCAACCGACCCCTGCGCTGAGCAGGAATCCCCTTCCCACACCCTTAACAAAAGGGCCTCTGATCTCAGCCAGAGTGGTGGGGAGTTCCCTCCTCACTGGGCCTCCAACTGTCTTCTTGTCAGACAGTTGTCATTGCCAGAAAGAGTTTCTTTACAAAGTGTAAAGTGCTGCTACTTCCCCTGTGAATAACATTTAGGGAGCGATGTTAGTGTTATGGATTCCCGGTGCTTTTGACCTTGTGGTTTCATGGCTTTGGTAGCCTTTTTCTCCCCACTGGGCCATGGTGCGTGGTGCTGAATGTAGGAGTCAGTCAGCGAATGCGTGTGTCCAGAGCATGAATCCTGCGCTCCTCCTATCCCTGGAGCACTGTGCTGGGCGCTCACTCAGGGTATTGGACCACTCGGAGAAAGGGGACCGTTCTCTCTTCATGGAGCCCCAAGAAAGTCTGTCTCTGATGGTGTTTATGTACCCAATTCCTGGAGAACCATTTGAGATCTAAAGTCGTGCACTCGTTGGAGAGAGGTAGAGCTCACGAATTATGTAGGCAAACCTCGAGTTGTCCACTGGGGGAATAAAGCAGGAAGGGAGAGGATTAGGGCTTGTCCAAGGCCACACGTACCTTAGCGTGCTCGCATCCGCGCACACTCACGGTACACACCAGCTTTATAATCTGTACACAGGCATACTTGTGCACGTGCGTGCCTTATACGAAGGTTCATCTTGCACGCACACATTCATTTCCTCCCATGAGCAAATAGCCTCCCATCCTGGGCCTCATGTGTGATCCCTCACGTCCGCCCTTGCACTCGCGTGTGTGTCCACACCCTGCCCGGGCCGGCTTGCAGTGATGGAGCTCGCCTGCATTCAATGGTATTTCTGGAGCATTTACTATATACCAGGCCGCGTGCTCCAGGTTGCAGATAGAGGTGAGGAAAGTTGATGTAGCCCCTACCCTCTTTGGGAAGACAGACATTCTACAGAAGAGCACACGACTGATGACTGATTATACAGATTTTGGTCAGGGCTAGGGAAGAGGTATTTCTCTATGACGAGGGCTTCCATATAGCTTCTTGGTGTTAAGCTTACTCTAACGAGTGACGATCGTGGTGTACATAGGGCAGAGGTGCTTCTGGGAGGAACTGATCATCTGAACTGTGACGTTTTCCAGGGGAAGGGCATTCTGGGCAGAGGGTACGGCCTGGGCAAAGGCCGTGAGGCGGGAAATCAAGGAACATGGAGAAGGTGATAGCCCCAAGACCCGGGGGGTGTGGGGAGGGGAAGGTGGGCCTGGTCGGGCAGGGCCAGTGGTGGGTCCTCTGTGGCCTGTTTTCACCCCTCCCACATGTCCACCCCAGGCCCTCCCCGCTCCTCTCTCTGACCAGCCCAACCTTCCCTTTGCTGACTTGCGCTGCTCAGGGCCCGCTCTGTCTGCCGGCCTCCACCCCGGGCCTCAGCTCTTCTGACCCACCCCACAGGCTGCCTGCCCCCGGGGGTCCTGAGGTACACATAGCACGAGAACAGACTGTGACCACCTGCTGGGGTTCCCAGCCCCAGGCCTCTAGGACCCATCTAGAAAGCTCCTGGGGGCTAGGCCAGAGCCGGGGTTCGGTAGTCGGCTCTCCCTTTTGGAGTTAATCCCAGACTTTGCTCTCCAGCCCACAGTGGAGCAGCCCCTGTGGGTCCTGAAAGCCTTCTGGAGCTCCTGCATCCCCCCACCCCCAGCCCAGTTAACCTCCCTGGTTGGTCAGATTGCCATGTGGGTCTTTGGAATGTTGGGAAGGGCTGCCTTATGCCTGAGAGAACCTACTAACAGAACAACAGCAGCTAAGGCTTACAGAGTTTACTGCACTGGGCACTGTTCTCAAGACTTGACGCATTTAATCCAAACGACAGTGCTGTGGGGACACCATTGTTGTCCTCAGTTGGGTAACAATCCCAAGGGCCTGAGCTGGGGCTTTGACCCTGGTATCTGGTACAAAAACTGTACTTTTTAACCCCTGATTTGCCACTTTGTCCCTCAGAGGGCCCAGGAGCCCAGGCTGTGATTTAGCTGCAACTATTCTTTGTTTCTGTTTTTTTTTTTTTTTTTAAGATTTTATTTATTTATTTGACAGAAAGAGCGTGAGCACAAGCAAGGGGAGTGGCAGAGGGAGAGGGAGAAGCAGACTCCCTGCTCAGGGGAGCCCCTCATGGGGCTCGATCCCAGGACGCCAGGATCATGACCTGAGCTGAAGGCAGACGCTTAACCCACTGAGCCACCCAGGCGCCCCTAGTTGCAACTGTTTTATAGGGGAAGGAGCAGGGCACCCGGGTGGCTCAGTCGGTTAAACATCCGGCTCTTGGTCTCAGCTCAGGTCTTGATCTCACGGTCCTGAGTTCAAGCCCCACCTTGGCCTCCACGCTGGGCGTGGAGCCTGTCTTTAAAAAAAAAAAAAAAGTATAGAGGAAGGAGCTATAGCCCAGAGAGGAAATGGACTTGCTGAAGGTCACACAGCAAGCTGGTGGCGGTGGGTTCGAGTTCCCTCTGCCCTCACCAGCTGCTGTGACTGGGCTTGAACCTCATTCCTGACTCCAAACAAGGAAGAGGTTAGGCTAGAAGCCAGGAGGGCGGGACATTAGGGGCTGGGAGAAGAGGCATGGGGTAAGGGCTTCTTGGGTGCCTGGGTGTGTGTTTCATAAGTCATTAGCTGTTTGTTTATGTTCTTAGCCTCTTTCCGAATGTATTTTGAAATGCTCACAGCATCTACCTCACAGGGTCATTAGGAGCCCAGGAGAAATGCTTGTCAGGTATCTGACAGTGCCTGGCATGGACCAAGTACTCCGTTCCTCTTCTTGTCCTTTCGCGCTGGTAGAAGGACTTCCCTGTGAGGATGGGAGCTGGGGGTCTCCAGGGGAGAGGAAAGTAGAGAAGGGCATGTGTTCAAAGCCTGCAGAACATTCTCTCAGCCTGAGAAGGGTAATCTGGCCCATTCTCTAAATGAGGGCCCTGCGGCTCCCGGGGAGGGTGGTGTTTCTGGGCGGCTGGTGCTGGGGAAAGGGAGGGACAGAGAGGGGGAAGGGCAGCATCCCAGCTCCCACTGACCAGGGCACAGATAGCAGCCCTGCTCTCTCCGATCAGTCCCTCCCTCACAATGAGAACTGCCCTTCCAACCCTGCGGGGCTGCGGAAACCCAGCCTAATTGGATCCAGGACCATCGGGAGCCTCGGTCCTCGCAGGAAGTTCCCAGGAGCAAGCTCCAGAGGCTGGCCTGGTCTTGGGGATGGGGTGGGGCGCAGCAGCTGGGGCTCAGCACTCTGGGACGCATGGAGTAGGGACACATGGAGGGCAGAGGGAATGAGAGGCAGACTTGGAGCATGTGGGGGTCTCAAGCTGGGAAGATGGGAAACCTCAGCTTCTCCCCCCTGGACCATCTCCTGCCTGTCACTTCCAGGCCATCCTTCTGGCCACATTTGACCTGTCCACTGAAAACCTCGACTGGCCTTCCCCTGTTCAGAGACCTTCCATGGCCCCCCATGGCCTTTTATCCAAGCACCTTAACCTGGAACTCTGGCCCTTTGTGAACTGCCCCACCGCCTTTCCCTCCATCCTCTGCAAATTCCCGCACTATACCCACACCAGACCAAACGTGATGCTTTGTGCTTTTCTGCCGCTGGGCTTTTGCACATGAACTTTTTACTGCCTGGCCTGCCCTTCCCTGGCATCTCTTGACCTCTCCGCTTTCCCCCATTAGTAAGTCCCACCTTCATGAAATCTTTGTGCACCCCTCAGTGGGATGAGCTCATCTTCCCAGGAACACCCCTACCCCATAGCTCAGCTGAGCCCCAACACCACCTTGTTGTCACCCTGGGGCAGGGAGCATGTTTGAGAGCCCTCTGCTACCCTAGGAAGCTAGCAGTTTGCTGTGTCTTTGCACAGGCCTCCCCTCTGCTGGGGATGCTCTCCCTCTACCCTCTGGCTCTCCCGGCAAACTTCTCAGTCTGTAAAGCCCACGTGGACAAACCCCTCCTGTCTCTCAGGGACAGCCCTTCTCTCTGTGAATATTTGTTGAGCACCTGGCGCAAACTAGGCATCTGAGCACTTACTATGTGGTCAGCACTTGGCTCTGGGGCCGCATTGGTGGCCCTGCGCTTGTGGGTCATGACTGGAGGGAGTATCTGGAGGCGTGATAGAGAGGTGGCAGAGAAAGCAGGGGGCCGTGGGGGTAGATGACAGAGCAGTCCACTTCGTGCTGGGGAGAGAGTTAGAACCTGCCCTTTAGCTGAGACCTGAAGGAAGAGCTGGGTGAGCTGTGGGGCTAAGTCGGGGTGTCTGGTTATATAAGAACCAGACCCAAGCCCTGATCTTGGGGGGCTCACAGCTATGTGGGGGACTGGGTGGACAAGGAAGGAGGCAATTCTAGCAGAGTGGGGTCAGTGCTGCGGTGGAGGAGGTCCAGGAAGCTGGGGGAGTTCAGGGGAGAGGCCACAAATACAGCTGTGGAAGAGCTGGTGAGCAAGGAGGCTTCCCCAGGGCTGTGACACCTGAGCTGACTGGTGGTTGATGGGAACCTGGCAGGGCTCCAGCGGGGTGATGGCCCTAGATGGAAGGGCACAGCCTGTGCAAAGGCACAGTCTGTGCAAAGGCACAGTGGCATGAAAGCACAACTTGTTTTAGGGGTCCTGCATGGCGTGTAGGGAGGCTGGAGGGAGGGAGGCTGTGGGGATGTACTTGCTGGGATGCATGTGGCCCACAGAGCCTCATTGGCAAAGGCCTCTGGGTGCTGTGCTGGGGATTTGGAACCGTACCTGAAAAGTGATGGGAACCCAAGAGAGATTTCAAGCAGGCGTGAGTGACCTGGGCAGGCTTTGGCCTGGTCCTCCCCTCTGAAGCGCCCACATAGGACGGGGAGCCCCTTCTTGACTCTGCTCCTGGCTTGGGCCTGGGGTGGAGCTGGAGGGCTCATTGTGGGACTGAGCAAGTCCCCTGCCTCTCTGAGCCCTTCTTTCCTCCCAGTGAACCTGCAGCACCTGAGGCCAGAATCCTAGTGGAGCTGTGGGCAGGGGTTGGGCTGTCTTACTTGGCCTAAGCTTGCTGAACCTTTAGTTTTAGGAAAAATATGCCTGAAGAAAGTCACGTAACTACCCTGCAGAAAGGTCAGAGAATAGGGAAAAGAGAGAAACTCAAGCCTACTATTTCTGCCCTCACCCCAAGCCCGAGGCACCATCACTGTTAGCCTTCTGGTTTTTCCTTCCCTCCTCTCTGTAACTGGTTTTTATATAGGTGTCATTGCCCCATCTACACATACAATTTAAGAAATCTTCCCCACCTCATCCCCCTGACAACTGTTGCATCATGAGTAGTTTCTACATGACTTCAGGGTGGTTCCAAGCCTCCCTTCTAACAGATCCAGTGTCAGGTGGAAAGCGTGGGCTTCGGAGCCTGACTTTCTGGGTTCACATTGTACACTCTTGGCTTTGGGCAAGTTACTTAATCTGTCCGTGCTTCAGTTCCTGGTAAGGTTGATATGAGTGTTGAATGAGTCGTGGCAATGCCAGTAAACATTGGCTATTAATGATTGCAGACTATGTCACTGTGAACATGACTTACAGAGCCATCCTCCTATTTAGAATTTTGGCTCTTTCCGTTTTTCGTTATTGTAAAAAAAAAAACAAACCACTGAAGCAAACAGCTTTGTACATAAAACTTTGTCGATATTTGGGTTATTTTCTAGGGACAGATGACAAAGAATGGGATCACTAGGCCAGGAAGTCTGAACATTTTTGGGGGGCTCTTGACACATTATTGCCAGACTGTTTTCAGAAATGATTGTGCAGTGCCTGGCTGACTCAGTCGGTGGAGGGTGTGACTCTTGATCTCGGGGCTGTGGGTTCGAGCCCTACATTGGGTGGAGAGATTACTTAAAAATAAAATCTTGAAGAAAAAAAAATGTTCCAGTTTACACTCCTGCCAATAATGCCTAGCAGTGCCAGTTTCATCTTACCCTCACCAGCACTGGGTATTATCATTTTCTTCTTTCTTTTTGCTGTTTTAAGAAGTGAAGCTTGTTTAATTTTCACTGCCAGGGAAGCAGAGCCATTTTCTGTGTTGGTTAGCTGCTAACATCCTTTTTGGTCTGCTCGTCTTTACGGAGCACACACAGCCCCTTCTCCTCTCACTTAGGAAGATAGGGTTTAGATACAGGAAATAGGGAACAGAGCGACACCGGGGGACAGTATGGTGCCAGGGTGAGGGAGAGGACTTTCCTCTATCCAGGCCATGACCCTTTCAGTTCCTTCCATCTAGAGCATTCATTCATTCATTCATATAGTCATTCATTCCAACATTTATCGGGTACTGTGCAGGGCTTAAAAGACAAATTACTCAGCCATGACTCTGCCCTGACAGAGAGCATGCCTGACAGCAGAGATGGGCAAGAAAACAGACGGAAAATAGGGGGATACGTGCTCTGATGATGGACGTGCAGGGCACAAAGGGAACAGAGGAGAGGCACCCAACACAGCCTAAGAGGGTGGGGGTGGAGCAGTCCTGGAGGGCTTTCAGGAGGAAGTGGTCCATAAGCTGGAGCTTGAAGATCATTTGGAGGTAGCCAGTGAAGCGGGGAGGACAGAGGGTTCCAGGGAGAGGAAGCAGCCTGACTGAAGGTTAGGAAATAAAAAGGAAGTGAAACCCTGGGGGAGCTCTATGGCTGGCTGGGCAGAGTGTAAGGCAGGAACAATTGCTGAGGCCAAAGAGATAAGCTGGGGCCGGATATGTAAGGCCCAAGGAGTCCAGACCTTGTCTGGAGGGAAGTAGGGAGCCATGGTAGGTTCTAAGGAGGTGAATGTTGTGATCTGCTTTTGTATTTTAGAAATCTCACAGCAACTGCAGTAGGAGAATGGAATGGGGGCTGTAGGTAGAGGTGGGGAAACCAGTGAAGGGACTCTTACAGTAGCCAACGGGGGCTTGGACCAGGGCAGAGAAGGTGCTGGAGAGGGTTCCCCACCCTCAAACAGCTCCAAAGTGCACAGTGAATGTCCCGTCTGCCAGGTAGCCCTTGCTGACATGCCCTGTCGCCTAGCCGGGTTGCACACCCCTGGAGGACAGGGGGCCATGCGGGGCCTGGCAGCCAGCAGTCAGATGAGTGCCCACCATCAGCTGACCCCGGCCTCCCCCTGTGCCTCCGAGACCCTCCATCTGCTTCCCCTCCGCCCTTGGGCTCCCAACAATTTTCTGTCTTTTCTTTGAGAATAAATTTATTGTTTTCATTATAAAGGCAACTGAACGGCATTACAGAGAATCGAAATCAGAGAAACAAAGACGAAAACCAGATCAGTTCCAGCCACCTCTCCCAGCCCTCCCTCTGGGTGTGGTTCCCTGCAGCTTGCTTTTTCTGACGCAGGTTTTTATTTTTGCCTCCTTGTAATCATAGTGTCCGGACAGTTTTGGGTCCTGCTCTCTCCCATTTGCTTCGTTGGGAGCTCATTCCTCTGCGGCCACGGGGTCTGGGCAAATCTCAGTTTTTAATGCCTGTGGGACAGTCTGGGGATGGGGGTGGGACAGAGTCGCCGAACCGCACCCTGCTGTCCTGCAGTGGGCAAGGCTAGTCACGTGCCGCCCTGGGCTGCCTGTCTTCACGTCGGCTTGTCCTTGTCTATACCTGGACCTCCCCAGGTGCTAGGGCCTGCCACGTGGTGTGCCCCTTCCTCGGTGGCCCTTTGTGGAGCTTACAAGCCTGGCCTCAGGGGCCATCGTCCTGGGAAAGGGTCATGGGCAGATCTGGATTCAAATCTAGACTTGGCTCTGGGACCTCAGGCACGTCACTTAACCTCTGGACCTCAGTTTCCTCATGTGTTTCATGGGTCTAATGCAACAGTAAAATAATGGCTGTAAAAATCCCGACACAGTTCCCGGCCCATTGTAAGTGCTCAAGAAAAGGTAGTGGATATTATTGTATTTTTTCATTCTACGGAGAGTTTCTGAGACCATGTTGGGCTAGGTGCTGGAATGGCAAAGGTGAACGGGTGAACGAGCACTAGTTCTAACTGTGAGGAGCTCACAGTCTGGTGGGGAAGTCACCCAGGGAAACAGATAGCCACACCAGGGTGTGATCGGCCCTGTAGTGCTGGACCAGATCTGGGTGGCATCCTAACCCCATTCCTTGCTAGCTGTGTGACTTTGGGTAAGTTGGTCAACCTCTCTGAGCTGTAGTTTCCTGTTCTGTTAATTGCACATCTCACAGGGGCATCGGGAAGACTCAGTGACATGGTGCATATGACATACTCAGCACAGTGCCTGGCTCGTAGTAGGTTTTGAAATCAATGGTAGCTGCCATTTTATTGTTACTGTTATTGTTATTGTTATTCCCATATACAAGGTGCTGTTGGGAACACAGAGGAAGTGACTGACTGGGGGTTCAGGGAAAGCTCCGTAGAAGAGGGAACACTTGAGCTGGGTCTTGAAGGATGAGTAGAAGTTCACCAAGTGGGAAAGGACACTCTAGGTAAGGAGCCTGTGATTCCAGGTTGAAATCTGTCAATGAGGGGTTTGTTCTTTGGGGGGGATTAAGGCATTGTGTTCATCCCAACTTCCTTGCGTGCCCTCACTGCTTCCCTCTGGGTCTGTCCCGGAGGCCATGTGCACTCACCCTCCTGTGACAGCGCCCACCTGTGACTCCATGTCCTGGTGGCTGTGGGTTCCTGTTCTGTGTCCCCATCTGTCCATGTTTGG
Organism: Callorhinus ursinus; assembly: GCF_003265705.2. Lineage (NCBI taxonomy): Eukaryota > Metazoa > Chordata > Mammalia > Carnivora > Otariidae > Callorhinus > Callorhinus ursinus. Next base: position 11,802,256 of record NW_027397080.1, on the reverse strand, counting down.
GACCACAGGTCTGTGTCTGTCATGTGTGTCCGAGTGTGGTGCTGTCTGCATGTTCCTGTGACCGTGCTTGTCTGCGTGGGGATCCTGAGGTCCTCCTGGGCCACACGGTGGGGCGGGGGGCGGTGAGCTGCATGTGTCCTTGGCCTCCAGCTCCAACAGGATAGCCAGGCCTCCTTGGTCACTCTCCTCCGTGTCCCAGCTCAGCACCTCCCTGCCTCTCCCCTCCGTCCCATTCTCCAGGGGCTTCCTAATGGGTGTCCTCCCACCTCCTCTCCTGGTCTTTCCAGTCCCGTCCACACTCAGCAGTCGGAGGGGTCTTTCTAAACCACAGATTTCTGCCCCACCGCCTGTTGCTTCGAGTCCAGACCCCAGGCCTAGGATTTCATCAGCTTTCTAGGTCAGGCCCTGGCTGCTGGCTCCAGCCTCGTATCGCCTCTCCCAGTCCACACCAGAACGCTTAGCTCCTCGCACACGGTGTGTTGCTTCTCACCTCTGGGCCTTTGCTCAGGCTGCTGCTTCTGCCAGGAATGCTCCCCACTCCTTTGTTGCCTGGCTCACTCCCACTCATCCTTTAAGACCCAAAGCAGGTTATCACCTCCCCTGGGAAGTCCTCCCTGATCCTTTTTTCCATCCTGGGTCAGGTCCCTGGCTCTGGGTTGCTCATCCCTTACTGGGGGGACGGGGCGGGGGGAAGGAGCAAGTGATTTGCCCCAGATCACACAGCTGGTGAGTTGGAGCCAAGATTTGAACCCAGGTGCGTTGGGCTTTAAACAAAGCAGGCTGTTCCACGGTCCAGGTGAGGTGATCGTAGCTAGGACTCGTGGAGAAGAGTGGGTGGACTCGAGGGAGAATTTGGAAACGCAGTCCTGGGGATGTGGCTGGTGGTGGATCAGAGCTGGGAGGGAAGGGCGGGGACGTGTTGGGGATCCATGTGTGTCTGTGGCAGAAGCGTCTGGGCAGATGGGGATGCCTGCTCACAGTCAGGAGTGGCTCCAGGGGGCGCACATCTTAGGGGAAGACCCAGTCCAGCTTAGGCTTGCTGAGTCTGAGCAGCCCACGAGACAGCAAAAGGGAGGTAGCTGGAAGGTGGGCCTGGGGCTCCCGGGACAGGCCTGGTCTGGGGGTGGAGACCTGGGGCTTGGCCAGTATTTAAAGTCCCAGAGTGGATGGGCCACCCAGGGATGAGGCGGGTGGGACCGAGGAGCATGGTCTGTGGGTGGGAGCTCTGAGAGACACTGAGATAAGGAGCCGGGGGTCACGGCACAGAGCTCCACAGAGGGTCCGGGCAGCATGAAGCCAGGAAGGGTCAGGCTGGAAGGTCCTCGGTGGCATGTCGCAGGTCTCAGGCGAAAGTTTTTGTTTTTGTTTTTGTTTTTCTTTTTGCAGAAGCTTGTGGGTCACATGGCTCCTTCCTCCACTTAGCTTGGAGCTCCCAGATGGCAGGGCTCCCCCGTATGCCTCAGGTTCCCCAGCTCTGGGCCCAGTGTATCCAGAATGACTGGAGGGGCGGATGGTGGATGGGCCCGCTGTTTTCAGAAGCAGCGCTAGGTGTTTCGTTCATCCATCTCTGCAACTTTCCTCACCTTGCAGAGCAAGAAAAACGAAGTGGCGGTGTGCTTGCCCCGCTGTAAGGGTCAGGGCTGTGTGTCTCACGGCTCATAGCGGTCTCGGCTTCTCTCTGGGGCTTGAAGACCGGCTGGCACATCCTGCGCAACCAGCAGCATGTCTCTGCCTGTCCCCACAGGACCACGCAGCCGTAGCCCACCTGGCTTCTCCGCCCCTGCCCCCATCCCTGCCCTGGGCTCGGCCCGCAGACTGCTGCTCCTGCTGACCTCAGTCCCCTTGGCTCTGTAGCCTCCTGATGCCTTCTCCCTGCCAGCATTCTGGCCCAACCCCTCAGCAGGCATTCAGCGCCCGCCTGCCTGGCTGGTCCCTCACTACCTCCCCTCTCTGGCTCTCTTTTTGGAGCCTGAAGGTGGTGGCTCAGGGACCCGAACCTGCCTCATACTTCCAGACATCCATGCCTCTGCTCAAGCCGTGGCCTTCGGCCGTGTCCACCTGTCCTAAACACACACCTGCGCAGTCCCCTGCTTAAAACCCCTCCCTTAAGACAAGGTCTGAGCAGCTTAGCCCAGCCCTCCCCACCCTCCCCACTCACCTCTGGCAATGGCCCGCCACGTCGTGCAGGGCCCAGGGTTGCACAGGGGCATTCCCACCCCACAGGCTTGCTGGGAGGCTCCCCTGAGATAGTCCTGAAGTGTACCCAGCAGTGGGCCTGACACTCAGTAGGAGCTCAGCAAATGGTCATCCCCTGCCCGCCTTCCCGCCATTTGACACACAGTAGGTGTACAACAGGCCAGGGGCACAGACTGAATCATTACATTACTACGACCAGCCAGAGAAGGATGTGGAGAAATTAGGCAGAGACCGTGGGGATCAGATTAAGTGGCCCAGGGCAGACCCTTCCCTTCTGTGGGCCTGTTTGTCCAGCCAGGGCGAGGGGGCCATCCCTGCCCTCCCAGGGGCCTGACGAGCGGCAGAGAGGATGCTCTACCCCAGCCATGGGACCCTAGGCCTGCCACCTTCTTCCCCAAACCTCCCTGACCAAGGTGGGCCTTTGGGAAGCCTGAACTTGGCATTAAGCTGAAGAGGAGGAGGAGAGGGTAGCTCCCTGAGAACTCTGAGGAAGAGCTGGTGCAGTAGGCAGAGTCCTGGGCCAGGGCAGGAATGTGCAGAGCAGCCTGTTTCTCACCCCATTTCACAGATGAGGAGAACTGAGTCTCTGAGAGCCGATGCTCAACATTACAGTGCGGTGCTCCCTTCGGTCTCCCCATCCTTGTGGCCTGGAGCAAAGTGCTTCCCTCTGCAAAATGGGGGTGAAACTGTTCCCTGTTTCCTGAGGACAATGCCAGTGGGGACAGAAGAGCTTTGTAAACTGTCGAATTGTGTGTGGTTGTCTTGAATTCTGATTATCATTCCTTCATTTATTCATTCTGTCATGCAACTCATGTTGTTGGTCACCTCTGGGCCTGGCTGCTGGGGATACTGAGATGGGTAAGGCAGGTGTATCCAGTTCCTGGGTTCCCTTCACTCTTTCCCTGGTGGACAACAGCTGGGAGGGACAGACAGGTCCTGAGGCTGCTGGATGAGTGGGTGCCGGACCCCTGGGCTGTGCCCATTGTATCCTAAGACAGGGCATATTCACGAGCCTGCAGTCAGGATGCCTTGTCTTTCCCCTGAACAGCTAAGGGACCGATCAGCTGGACTTTGGAGTCAGGCAGATTAGAGCGGGAATCTCAGCTCTGCTTACTTGCTGTGTGACCTTGACCAAGTCACTCCACCTCTCTGACCTTCAGTTTCAATTATAAAATGGGGATGATGAGAGAACCTGGCTTTGAGTGTCGGTGTGCCTGGCACAAGGTAGGCAGTTGGTAAATGGCAGCCTCCTCACTGTCATTATTGTGTTGAGGTCTTTCTGAGAAAGGGATCTGGAACAGTCAGGGAGAACTCTAGGCAGGAAGTGTTTCTTAGTGTCGGGCTGTGAGGGAAGGGCAGCCTGGTGTCTGTGGGTAGAGGGAGCAGGAGAGCCCTTAGAGGGCAGGGGCTGTCCCAGCCACCCCAGAGGAGGGTACTCTGACCCTCAGCCTGGCCAGGCTCAGACCCCCAAGTGGCCCCCAGGCTGGGAATGAAGGGCAAAGGTGGTTTCGTGTAGGGATCCAGCCATTTGCATGTGGTTATTTGCTCAACCAAGTACTGGGGTTTGCAAAGCAAATTCCCCAGAGGAAATGGCTTGAGCAAATCCGATTTCTAGTTTGACTCTGGCACCCAGCCCTGTCCTCTTGGACAGGTCCTTACCCCTCTCTCCAAGCCTCAGTTTCTTCTCCTATAAAATGGCATAATAATACCTCCTGTGCCTATTTCTCAAGTAAAGATTACAAGGATAATCTATATCAAAAGTCTTTATTAAGAGTGTTGAGATTAGATTGTATGAGAGTTTTCTCCTAAAACCCTCTGCCTGCAGTTCCACTAGGGGCTCCTCGGGCTTCTCGGACCAGGAAGAGGTCGAAGACACTTCTCTTTGGCCTTACCTGTCCAAATAAAACAGTTGCACTTAAGCAACAATACTAGTAGGTATTTAGTTAGTAATTTATGTGAGAGAGATCAATAGGAGAATTTCGATGGAGAGCAAGACTGTTCAGGATGGTCCCTGTAAGTCACTTCTTGACTTAACTCTCTCAGGTTGCAGGAAGACTGGAACCCTCTAGAAGAGTAAAATAGCTCTGAAGGTCCATCCTTCACGCTGCCCTGTTGAATGGCCTTCTAATTGCACAGGCCTGCCATGGAACTTGCCAGAGATGAGGGCCACCAGTAGATTGTCACATAATTCTAATGAAAAGCCCCAAACTGCCCTAGCCGCAGGCCTCCCCAAGTGCCTCCTTAAGCACAGTGTGCTGACACATCCTTGTAGGTAAAATGTTGCATGTGTCCATGCTTATTTCTTGGGTCAAAGGGCAGTAATCATTTGGGTCTCTGTAAACCATCGTGCCAAATTACCCTTCAGAGTGGCGGTATCTGATGACCCAGGCTGCCCCCTTGTTCTGATGAAGATGTCTGCCCTCAAGGGGGCAGCGGTCAGAAGGGCAGGGATCAGGGTTGGGCAGTTGCCTCTGTTCTGTGGCCGTTTACAAAGTTGCCCCAAGACTCTCCAGTGTGTCTCTGTCTGGCGGGAGTGGGGGTGGAGTAGGGGTGGGGGGCTTCTATGTGAAATCCGTGGGTCCATGGGGTGGGCTCTGCAGCCTTGGGCCCTTCTGGGGGATGGGGATTGGTCTGCCCGCATCAGGGTGATGGGGGGACTGGGAGCATAGCTGGTCTGTCTCTGACCTTTGCCCTCTGGAGCCCACGGAGGGAGACACTGAATTCCTGACTTTTCAGCCTGGAGGCGTGGTTGCCGGGCCCTGGGAGGGGGCTTGCACTGCGGCAGGGTGAGGGTCCCCCGGGGGCGGGGGGTCCCAGACACTGGACCAGACTTGAGTGGGCATGGCTGATGGGAGCTCGCCCCAGGCGGCTGGGGAGGGTCCCTGTGACAGTCGCTTTCTCCCCGCAGGATGGCCGAGCCTCGATTTAACAACCCCTACTTCTGGCCCCCTCCTCCCACCATGCCCAGCCAGGTAAGACCGAGCGTCGCCCTCTGGCCGCCCTCCCCCTTTTGGAGCGGCTCTGCTTTGGCCCGGGGCTTCGGCCCGGCCTGCGGGGCTCGGGGCTCCCGGCTCGCGGGGGACCGTTGGCCCGGGGAAGGGGCCGGACGCGGCCCCAGCCCCCTCCGTGCCTCTCCTCTCCCGCCCGCAGCTGGACAACCTGGTCCTGATTAACAAGATCAAGGAGCAGCTGATGGCGGAGAAGATCCGGCCGCCCCACCTGCCGCCCACGTCGGCCTCGTCGCAGCAGCCGCTGCTGGTGCCGCCGGCGCCGGCCGAGAGCAGCCAGGCCGTCATGTCGCTGCCCAAGCTGCAGCAGGTGCCGGGGCTGCACCCGCAGGCCGTGCCGCAGCCCGACGTGGCGCTGCACGCGCGACCCGCCACCAGCACCGTCACAGGTACGGCTGGCCGGGAGGGGGCGGGGCTGGCGGGGCGGGGGCGGGGCGAAGGGGGCTCGGTCCTGGGAGGACCCAGCCCCCTAAGTCGCCTGGCCCTGGGCGGGGGCGCTGCCTGCTGGGAGAAGAGCCCTGACCAGACTTGTTGGGGGTGAACGAAGGGGCCCCGATGCCGGGAGAGGTTGGCTGTTAACGACCGCAGTGGAGCGGGAGAGGGAACAGCATGTGCAAAGCGGGTCTGTGTGTGGAAGGCACGGGTAGGACGGTCCGTCCGGGTGGGAGGGGCAGATGATGATGGTGATGATGGTGATTACACTCGTAATATGGCAGCTGGTTCCAGGTGAGCGCCTGTGTGTGGCCAACAGTGTTCGTTTATTACTCCCAGCAGCCCTGTGCGGTGGGCACTGCTAGTTATTAGGTTGAACAGTTGACCGGTTTTGACTTAGGAAACAACAGTTTCATGCTCACCCTGATGTCTCCACTTAACAGATGAGGAAACTGAGGCAGAGTTGCACAGGCAGTGTGGTTCCAGAGCCCGGGTGTTCATGACCCTTGGCTCTAGCTGGTCTCTAGAGAGGAAGCAGACTGCATGTGACGGGCCCTGTGGGCCAGGCTGTGCAGTTTGGACTTTACCCTCGGGCAGTGCGGAACCATGGAAGATTTTTTTTTTTTTTTAAAGACCTTATTTATTTGACAGACAGACACAGCGAGAGAGGGAACACAAGCAGGGAGAGTGGGAGAGGGAGAAGCAGGCCTCCCGTGGAGCAGGGAGCTGGACGCGGGGCTCGATCGCAGGACCCTGGGATCATGACCTGAGCCGAAGGCAGACGCTTAACCACTGAGCCACCCAGGCGCCCCGCCATGGAAGATTTTTACGTAGGGGAGGGGAATGCTAAGATTTGGGTTGCAAAGCTGAGTCTGGCTGGGAGGTGGGGACTGGCTTGCTGGGAGAGAAAAGGAGGCAGGGAGATCTGTAAGAGAGAGTGGTGGCCTGGATCAGACAGTGGCAGTGAGGACGGAGAGAAGGGGACAGATCTGAGACTTGTTGAGGGGAATGGACAGGGCTTGGTGCTGGGCTGGCTGCAGGGGTGAAGAGGGAGAGGAACTGAGAGAACAGCCCAGGCACTGCCATGGAAGTGCCAAGGAATCATAGGGGGAAACGCGGGGTAGGGAAAGAGGTGAGCTCAGTCTTGGATAGGTTGAGACTGGGGTGTCCCGCACATCCTGAGGTGGTGTTATGTGGCCGGGGCTGCCTGGTGTCTCCCTCAGAACCTGGGGGGCAGGCTCTCTCTGGAGGCCACTGCAGCCGGGCCTTTGTTCCTCCCCTGGCTCACCCCTGCCTCCAGCTGGGTGCCTCTGCCTCTCTTCTCATTCCCCCCTTCTCTCAGAGACGCCCAGGAATTATGGGACCCAGTGAGCCTCCCCAAGTCCCCAGCCCCACTCTTCACATCCCCCCTTATTATGATTTTATTAAATTTATTTTTTTCATTATAGAAGTAATATTAAAAAAGTAATATAAGCATATTAAGGGAAATTTGGAAAAAAGAGAAACTCAGGGAAAAAAAACCCACTCATAATCCCCAGCTCCTAACCCAGCAGCTTAGGAGAGCCTTTTGGTTCATTTCCTTCCTTTTCCATCTTTTTTGTTTATTTTTTAATATGCCTGTGTGTTTTGCTGAGCTTGTAGTGGGGCTATGCCCATAACTTCAACTCGCTTTTCCTACCCACCATTCTGTCATAAGCATATTTAATGCTTTTTTTAATTATAAGGGTAATTCATAGTCCTTATAGAAAATGTAGAAATTACAGACAAGCTGAAAAGAGAAAAAATTAGCCCTAGTCCTACAACTGTTAGCATTTTCATGTTTTCACTATAATTTATTTGATTTTATCCTTTAATCACAGATACAAAAAAATGGATGAATTCACCAGGTAAAAAATTCAAATAACATAGAAGCAGATAGACAAAGTATGAAAATCTCCTTTTACTAGAAAATTCTTTCTCCCTAGAGCGAACCACAGTTTATACACAAATTTAGTTGGGTGTGTCTTCTCAGATCTATTTCTGTGCATTAACACACACATCTGTATTGTCAATTACCTACACAGGAAGCTTAGATGTGTGTTTTTTTTTTTTTTTTAAATACATGGGTTCATACTGTCTACGATTTGCTTTTTCACCTGACGACAGCCATTTGGGCGTTCTCCACCACTGCACAGCATCTTTCTTGTTTTCATGGCTGCTCAGTCCTTCATAGTGAGGGTGGGCTACATCTCTTCACACAGCCCCTGCTGAGGACATCTTTTTGTCTGCTTCACCTGATATTGTAAGTGTTTCTAGTCCCCTCATTTTTAAAAGAATGACTTTTATTACAAAAGTTTATTTTTTTTCCTTTTCCCTTTTTTAAAAGCTTTTATTTTTTTTTAAGTAATCTCAACACCCAAGTGGGGCTTGAACCCACCACCCCGAGATCAAGAGTCAACCACTTGACTGAGTCAAACCTCTGACTGAGCCAGCCAGGCGCTCCTGTATTACAGAAGTTTTTTAGAAAGTACATTGTCAAAGAATCAAAGTACAGTTAAGCCAAAATACTTAAAAAAAATTACTCCCAGTTGTGCTATCCACATCACTTTTGGTACATTTTCTCCTACTTACTTTTTCCTCTGCATACATATGCTGGTTTTGTTTGTTTGTTTTGTGTGTGTGTGTGTGTGTGTGTTTTGTTTTACAAACATAATTTTTTAATGGGCAGTTAATGTTAGTGGAGAAGACTGATCGCCGCGTATCGACCCCTTCCCTAATGTTGCATATTTCAGTTCCTCTAATTTTTTGATATTGCAAATAACACAGTAGTGAACATCTTTGTGTTTTTTTCCTGTGGTTTAAAGTATTTCCAAAGTGCCTCTGTTACCAACCCAATTTAGTTCTTCGGTGTGTCAGGCCTCTTACACATACACGGACTCTCATGTAGTCACCGCTGGGTAATTTACGAAGGGAAGAGGAGGCTTGGAAAGGTCTCTGAAGCTGCCTCCCCCGCCCTGTGTCTTCTGCAGGTCTGGGGCTCTCCTCCCGGACCCCGGCTATGAGCACGTCCGAGTCGAGTGCGGGCACGGGTACCAGCACCCCGTCCACACCCACCACCACCAGCCAGAGCCGCCTCATCGCCTCGTCCCCCACCCTCATCTCAGGGATCACCAGCCCCCCCCTCCTGGACTCCATCAAGACAATCCAGGGCCACGGCCTGCTTGGCCCCCCCAAGTCCGAGCGCGGCCGCAAAAAGATCAAGGCGGAGAACCCAGGGGGGCCGCCTGTTCTCGTAGTCCCCTACCCCATCCTGGCCTCAGGCGAGACTGCCAAGGAGGGCAAGACATACAGGTGGGGGTCTTGGCGGAAAGGGGGTCCACAAGGGCTTGGGCCAGAGCCTCGCACCAAGGGCTGCCCTAGGGGCCCGACAGCTAGGGCTGGAAAGAGGGGCCCCAGGGGCTCAGGGTGGGTGCCAGGTCCCGAGGAGCGGGGTTCTCCTGACAAGCCCCACCCACAGCCCCTTCGCAGGTGGGCTAGGGCTGTCCTCCCATGCTTATGCAGGGCTGCTGGGGACCCAGCTCACCCTCTCCTGGAGCCGTGGGAGTCCTTTCCTCCTCCCTTCAAGCAGTATTCTCAGCCCCCAAGTTTGGATCATCTAGGGAGCGCTTAGAAAATGCCAATCCCAGGACCGTACCTCCAGAAATTCTGATTTACTTTATTAGGCGGGGGGACATGCAGAGGGCCAGTCATCCCTTTTTGAAAGCTCCCCAGATGCTTCTGACGTGTAGCTGGGAGGAGAACTTCTTATTCCGAGTGTTGTGGGCTGTGGCCCTGGGCACATGTCCCCAGGATTGCCAGGCCCCTCTCCCCTGGGAAATGTAAAGCGCTTCCCTGATTCTGTGAATGGAGCCCCCGGTGGAAGAGCCTTGGCCTCCGGATTGGAGGGTGTCAGGCTGGGAGCCTGCCCCCCCGGCTTTCCCTGGTGGGCCTGTGCCCCCGGGGCTCCTCACAAGAAAGCTCTATGCTGGGCGCAGGGTCTGTGCAGTGCGGGAGGTCCCCTGCGCTTCCGGGCAGAGGGTGGGGGTCTTCCCAGGTGTGAACGTGCCTCATGCCCCACAGGTGTAAGGTGTGCCCGCTGACCTTTTTCACCAAGTCTGAGATGCAGATTCACTCCAAGTCACACACCGAGGCCAAGCCCCACAAGTGCCCGCACTGCTCCAAGTCCTTTGCCAACGCCTCCTACCTGGCCCAGCACCTGCGCATCCACCTGGGCGTCAAGCCCTACCACTGCTCCTACTGTGATAAGTCCTTCCGACAGCTCTCCCACCTCCAGCAGCACACCAGGTGAGTGGCCTGCCTGGGGCTGCCCCCCTGCAGCTGGTCTCAGCTCGGCACTTGCGCCGGGCTCATGGACCTGGTACGAGCAGGTGCCTGCTGCCCTGACGGTCAAGAACAAACTCCTTTACTTGGCATTTGAGGCCTTTGATGGTGTGACCTTTGTAGACCTCACAGGCCTCTGCTGTCACTACTGTGCCGCCCTTCCCACTGTTTCTCATCTGCCATATCCTTTACCTGAAACACCCTCTCCCTTCTTTATCCTGTTTCTCTGGCCCTCTCCTAGCCATCTCTCCTTTTAGCTTCCTCCGGGAAGTCCTCCTGGGGCTCCACCAGGCCCCGTGCATCCCCATCAGAGCAATGGCCCGCTGTCTTGTACGTGTCACATTCTTTGTCCACTGCCCCAAATATAGTGGGGGCTCTTGAAGGCAAGGGCTTGGTCCCCTCCGTACCCATATCCCCAGCGTATGGCACGTAGTAAGCATCTGGGCATTTGTGGAATATTTGTGGAATAAGTAGAACTATCTTTTATAGGGCATACGATTCACCATTTAACAAATATTTACAGAGCCTCTGCTCTAAGACAGGCATGATTCTAGGTGCTGGGAACACAGCAGTGAACAAAACAGACAAAAACCCCTGTCCTCATAGGCATACGATCTAGTGGAGTGTGTGAAAGATTCAGAAATATAAATGCTTTAAGGAAAGACAGGTTTTTGCAAGGGAGTACAGACATCAGAAAGGCTGACTCGCCACTCTGCAAGTAAAAATACCATAGGTATTTAAAGAAACAAACCAAAGGTTACCAAGATTGCAGTTCATCTCTTCAGAGAGAAACACAGCAGTTTCCCCCCCACCGACGATCATGTCTGTGAGCGCCGCTGTGTGTTGGCCAATATCAGCTTTGTGAAAGTCAGGGATACCGTTGTTTTTCCTGTGGAGCTTGTAACGTGCCGGAAGCGATCAGGTTTTCTCTCTTTAGGGGACTGATGCGAGACAGACCCTAGTTTTTGCTTTTCGGGTTTTTTAAAATTGTTGTTACTGTTGTGATTTATTCGGATATGTCCATTGTCTCGGTAGGCTTTATCATGGGGCGCAGAATGCCTTGTTTGTCTAGTTCTTGGACTCGGAGGCAGAATGCGCAGGTTTGATCGTAAGAGAGCAATGGCAGAGTGCAAGCAGGACAAGGCCTCTGTCCGTTCCCTCGGTCCCGTGGCTCCTGAGGCATAAGGATCGGACCATAGCATTTTGTTCCAGCAATTTTCTGATGTTTGTCATTGCTTTGATTTTTTTTTTTTTTTTTAAGTTTGGCCAGCTTTCTGGACACAGGCCTGTGTAATGAGGTGATGATTAATAAACAAAGAGTTGCTGGTTGTATGGCTATTAAGATCAGAACATATGATGCTAAGGCTTCAGAGCTAACTTCTATCAGGAGACTTCGCGGAACGCCCGGGTCATCATTTTAATCTGTGTGTGTGGAAAAATTTCTTAGGATATTATCTAAGACCAGAAACCTTGAACCATGCAGGTAAGCCTTGTCGGGTGGTGCCCACATAGCCTGTAACGGTAAGGGTGCCTTTTGGCAGAATCCCCGTTTGTCAGTGTTTCAGACTGGCAGGAGTAACGTTTTCTGTAACCTTAAAGGCTGGGAATCCACAAGCCAGGGAGCAGATCCTGTGCAGCTTCCCACAGAGGCCACATCCCACGTGGGAAGGATGGTCCGTGTGTTTCACTCTCAGGCTTGTCATGCCTAATTAAATGAAATTTGTCTTTTAAATGTGACATTTCTGGCATGGTCATGGTTACAAATTTGATTTACCCAATTATACCCCGTTGGGAAGGAGGACAGATTCTTACTGACCCTATTTACCAACCTAACGGCCATAAGAGAAGATGACCCCAGGGAAGGCACTGTGAATATTTGTCGGCAATTGTTCTGAGCAGTTTTGTAGGTGGGGCGAGTAACATGCTGTTTTCAACAGAACTGTTATTTTATTATTTTTTTAAAGATGTATTTATTTTAGAGAGAGGGAGAGAGTGGGGAGCAGGTGGGGGAGGGAGGGGCAGAGGGAGAGAGAGCATCCTCAAGCAGAGAAGCAGACTCATCGCTGAGCGCACAGCCTGACTCGGGGCCCATGACCCCAAGGTCATGACCTGAGCTGAAATCAAGAGTCAGACGTTCAACGGACTGAGCCACCCAGGTGCCCCAATAGAACTATTATTTTAAAATTTCCTTGATAATTCATGAGTTTATATCTATGTTAAATTTTTATAGTTTCCCTCCTCCCCCAGAATTCTGAAGGGTTAGTTGGAAAGGCACCATTTAAGGAATATTTTATTCCTGGTTCAAATATAGCCTCCTAAATTGAGGATTAGAGGTGTAGATCAAAGAAGAAAAGGGTCTTCCCATATCCCCTTTAGGAAATAGAAATGAACCCCACTTAAATCACTTTCATTCAGTTCGAGGTCCTAATACCTGTTCTGCTGACCTTGGGTAGTTCGTCTGGTCTACCAAAGTGTCTGCTTCTGGACTGCAGACTCTCGGATCCTGCCTTGGCCTCAGGCAGTGTCTGGTCAAGGTGATGGTGTCAGGGTGGAGGCTGCGCGCATTCATCTATTCCCTGGAGCCTGGAGAGCCAAGTGCATGTGTTACAGTCCTCTACTGAGGCCATAATCTCTTGATGTCTTCTTTGGAAGACTGGACTTCTGACCTGAAGCAGAGGCCTTTAGGCAGGTGGGACAGGGAAGTGTTGATAAGCCTGAATGGTCCATTTATCGTAATAATAAACATTTATTGTAACAATCAACCATGTCAGAATGGAGGAGAATGGAGTCTTCTATTAAGATAGAATGCATGATCAATTTTACAGATTAAGAATATATTTTAGGCAGGGCGCCTGGGTGGCTCAGTTGGTTAAGTGACTGCCTTCGGCTCAGGTCATGGTCCCGGAGTCCCGGGATCGAGTCCCGCATCGGGCTCCCTGCTCAGCGGGGAGCCTGCTTCTCCCTCTGACCCTCCCCCGTCTCTTGTACTCTCTCTCTCTCATTCTCGCTCTCTCAAATAAATAAATAAATCTTTAAAAAATATATATATATATTTTAGGCAGCAAGGGCATTGACCCATCTTCAGGCTCTGTATCTCCTAAAGCACGTGTTAGGACTGTCACTAATTGATAAGTATAGTTAAATGTAGAAAAAACTTTTTTAAGGACATTTCTTTTGATTTCTATTGGACCTGAAAATAAATTACTGGTTTTTTGTCTCCATTTAAAAAAAGTGCACAAATTGGGACTCCTGGGTGGCTCAGTCTTTTAAGCGTCTGCCTTCCGCTCAGGTCATGATCCAGGGGTCCTGGGATCGAGTCCCGCAGCAGGCTCCTTGCTCAGCGGGAAGCCTGCTTCTCCCTCTCCGTCTGCCCCTCCCCCCTGCTTGTGCGCGCTCTCTCTCTCTCTCTCTCTCTCTCTCTGACAAATAAATGAAATATTTTTTAACTTATATTATATAGCATTATAATTCTGTTATACTATATATTTGTATAAATTACATATAATCATATATATAATAAATATAAATATATAAGACATTTTCTGTATATATATGTACACATAAAATATAAAATTAATACAGGGAGATAGAGCGTCTCTTCTTTTTTTTTTTAAGAGAGGGAGGGTGGGAGAGGGGCAGAGGGAGAGGAAGAGAGAAAATCCCAAACAGACTCCACACCCAGCACGGAGCCTGACACGAGGCCTGACACGGGGCTCGATCTCACAACCTTGAGATCATGACCTGAGCTAAAGTCAAGAGTTGGACGCTTAACTGACTGAGCTACCCAGGCGCTCCTGAGTGTCTCTTCTTTTGATTTGCCAACGTTCTTACACTTGCATCTTCATAGAGCAGCTTGCTCTAGTGTTTGCTAATTAGAAATACAGAAAATACAAAAGGCTCGATCATTTGGAGCACCACTCTTGTTATAAAGCAAAGAAGGAAATCTTTGGGGTTGCCTGGTGGCCATCTAGAAAGGCCAAGAGCGTTTGGGTGTAAAAGATACTTTGATAATTTTATTCTGATTTGGGGCCTGGATTTGAGAAGGCTGAGGGCACAAAGTGGACAGCCTACGGAAGGTCTGAACATCGGTCTAAGAGAAAATAAACACAGTAGCAAGTAGTGATAAGTATGAAGAATCATAGTTTTGGGGCGCCTGGATGGCTCAGTCAGTTAAGCATCTGCCTTTGGCTCAGGTCCTGATCCCAGGGTCCTGGGATCGAGCCCTGTGTCAGGTTCCCTGCTCGCTGGGGAGCCTGCTTCTCCTTCTCCCTCTGCCCCTCCCCCTGCTTGTGCTGTCTCTTGTGCTCTCTCTCTCATGAATAAATAAAATCTTAGGAAAAAAGAATCCCTAGTTTTTTTCAGATGTAAACTTTTGTTTTAAAATATTAAGACCATGACCAAAACAGCAACAAAAAATTAACAGGCCCGTGAAGGAGGATATTTCCTGATCCAGGGATTGCTCTCTATTCCTGAGGACACACATTTTTTTTTTCCTCTTGAGTGATTTGAGTTAATGGTGGGAAACGAGACAAGCAACGTAAGAGGATCCTGTTAACATGAGAAACAAATTATTAGTCAGTAGACAGTGGCACCTATAATTAAACCAATGTGTCCTAACCCAGTGACAAAGAGGTGGATGTCCCACATGCCCAGAAGTCCTAGAATCTGTTAGACAAACAAACAAAAAAAGCCAAACACAAAGAAGCAACCAGATTCCAGGTTCCTTGTTTTCTCCCATTCCACGGAGACTCCTTCCTGCTTTTTGCTCCTTCACGGAGAACCAGTCAGGGCATCTAATCAAATCTATCATTCAAGGGTGACTGCCAGTAATGACTGGAATATAAGATCATGTCCAAGGCTGATCCAGCCCTGGTCACGTAATAGAAATGGACTTAGAAACAGGTTGAGCAAGATTACTCTGATTTTTGAGAAAGATGGGAGCATTTTGGGGGTAATGTGGTTCCTGGGAGCTGGAGCATTCTGGTGGGACCTCCTTCTGTGAAAGGAAGACACAGCAAGTAAAAGCAGGAGCCTGATGTGGGGCTCAATCCCAGGACCCTGGGAGGCAGGGGCTGTGGCTGTGAGGCTGCGGGAGAAGCTCGGCTGGGCGGGGGCAGAGCGAGTGTCTGGGGCCCCAGGTGGGGCTGGGGCCGTCCAGGGGCCCCGATTTCAGCTCGACTTCCCTGTGCCGCAGCTCAGCTTCCCTGTGTCGCCTGGGGTCTGTGGTGAGCTCCCCTTTACTGCACTTGTGGGAGCCAGGGCTGGGGGCTCCCCTACTGAGAAGATGCTTTGCAAGGACAGGACTCTGATGTGGGAATTGAGGGCCTGGCTCTGACTTGCAGGTCAGGGACCGAAGAGCTCTGGGGCTCGGTGTCACCGGGAGCATGCAGCCTGGCCCCCTGTTCACCCAGCTGGCACTCCCCGGTGCCCCTTCGGAGCCAGCCCAGTGCTGGGGGGCACACACAAGGGCGGATCAGTGGCCAGAGGCAGGCTCTGGCCCAGAGGCACCCCACTGTGACCTGGGAGGCTGGTGGGTGTGGAAACTTCCACGAAGGAGTGAAGTACGTGGGGGAGGTGGGGGAGGACCATCGGGGTCGGGTGTTGAGGGGTCGTCTGTAGCCCTCCCTAGAGATGGGGCAGCAGCATGAGCAAAGGCTCGGAGGCTTCCTCGGGGATGCATGCACATTGCAGGGAAGTTGGAAGGATGCCATGCTGGGGAGGGCAGTGGTGGAGGGGGAGGCTTTAGAAACCAAGGCCTTGAATGCCGGGGCACGGGGTTTGGAAAAGGGAGAGACTGTGGAGGTTGCCAGGCAGGGCCGCGACAAGGTCGGATCCCCGCACTGCTACAGTGGCGGGTGGAAGCCAGGGAAGAGGCCAAGCAGCCATGACACTTGGACCGGGGGAGGCCGGAGGGCAGTTTCCCTTTCAAGAGGGCTTGGCTGGGTCCCTGAGGAAGAACCTAAAGTCCTTTGGAAGGTGCTCGGTCAGTCAGTCAACAAATGTTCGTGCGGTATAGACAGCATGGGTTATGTTGAGCACATTACTGTTGACAGTGACTGACCTGAGAGAAAGAACTCGCTTTCATTCATTCAGTCCGTGACTCCCTATGTCCATGACCCGTCTTTGAGGCTAACACCCAGAAATGTGCAGGTAGAATATGGGTTCTCAACACCAGGCCAGCCCAGCTCCACTTGGCAAGTCTCTGTGCAGCCTGTGGGTGGGGCTGGCCTTGCACCTGAGCCTGGGCCCTGTGCTTGCCCTCGGATCCCTGTCTCATAGAGGAGACAGGAGGGGCAGCCTCCCCTGCTGAGGGTGCAGTGGGGGCACAGGCGTGGTGGGCAGAATCATCAGTCAGACAAGGTTGCCCGATGAGAAGTGGATCTCCGACCGGGATGGAAGGTGCATAGGAGCGGTGATGGGAGGCCAGAGCGTATGGTGAAGGGCCTTGAGTGACACACTAAGGAATCTGGACCCTATCCATGTTTGTAGCGGGCAGCCAATGTCTTGTCGATGGCAGGGAGGGTTCTTTATTCCAGCCTATCCGGCACGAGGCCTGCTGCGACAGGGACCTTACTTTGTTTGATGAGCGGGTTGACGGGCAGAGCAGCCCAGTCAGCGAGGTATTAGGCGAAGGAACCGACACCGAGCGGCCAGGGCCGGGTTCTCCCTCCACCTGATGCTCAGCAGCGAAGGAGGCAAACAAGGTTCAGGCCAGCCAACATTCCACTGCCCGCCTGCTCGGCAGAGAGGGTTTGCCAGACAGGTGACGGAAGACACATGCAGGCTGATAGTGGGAGGCTTTCGTGGAGGACGGGGCTCCCACGTGTGTGCCGGGCACCTCGTCTGGGCCCAGCTCTGTCCTCACCTGGCCTGTCAGACAAGCATGAGCAGCACCACAGACTTGAACAGAAAATACAGCCAGCAGCATCACTCTGGAGTCACCCTCCCGGGGAGGCTGGCCCTGACCACCCTGTTTAAAATTGCCACACACACGGGGCTTTCATGCTCCCCCCACCTTATTTATTTTCTTCTCACAGCACTTATTACATTCTACCTGGGATTTACTTACTTTGCTCATGTTTGTTGTTTGTTCCCACGAGGCAGTGGTTTTTGTCTGTTTTGTTCACTCCAAGTACCGAGCGTGGTGCCTGGCACACGGGTGCCCCATGTAATAAACATTGCAGGTGTTTCCTGAGCGCTGACTTTGTGCCAACGCTTGGCAAAGCCTCTGAGCATATTTTTATGCCCATTTTGCAGATGAGCAAACTGAGGTTTGGTGGTTTTTTTCCCCCAAGGTCACTGAGCTAGTAGATGGTGGAGCCAGGATGAGAACCCAGGAATGGGAGGGGGCAGAGGGTCTGAACTGCAGGGTCTCCCTGTTCTGCATTCTCTCAGTAGCTGGGGTGACCAGGTTACCATCCTAGACATGTCTCTGATGTGGGGACAGGGCAGGAGACAGAAACTGGGGGCCAATTAGAGAGAGAGGCTTCCTTCTGAGGGAAAGGGGCAAGGTGGACAGGGAAGTTCCTAGCAAAGCAGTGGATCTGTGTTCTTTTCAACAGTGGTCTGCGGGTGGGTTTTGAAGAAGAGAAGGACAGAAAGCAGTCTGAGAAAGCCCCTGCTGTTTAGCTGGAGGGTTGGGCCGGGTCTCTGAGTGGATGCTGGTGGTGGGTTGGGTTCAGCAGGGACCTATGGGGAGCAGGAGGGCTCTGGTCACAGACTGGCAGACTGGGAGACCAGAGGAAGAAGAAGCTCTTGCCAGGTAGTCTCTGGAGAGTGTGGGGAGTGGAGACTGGGAGGCTTGGGAGCTGAATATATGGTGCAGGCCATCCAAGGCCTTGGGGGCTGGAGCTGGCCGGGTTGTCTGTCAGGGACTCCACCTCACTGGGCTGCCCATTGCAGAATTCACACAGGCGACAGACCCTACAAGTGCCCACATCCTGGCTGCGAAAAGGCTTTCACTCAGCTCTCCAACCTCCAGGTGAGTGTCCACCTGCCTCTTGCCTGGCCCCCTGCAGAAGGAGCAGAAGAAGGGGGTGGGGGTGGGGCTGGGGGAGCCCCGCCTGGCTCCTCACCCCCTGCTGTGCTCCCCACAGTCTCACCAGCGCCAGCACAACAAGGACAAGCCCTACAAGTGTCCCAACTGCTACCGGGCCTACTCGGACTCCGCCTCCCTGCAGATCCACCTCTCGGCCCACGCCATCAAGCACGCCAAGGCCTACTGCTGCAGCATGTGCGGGCGGGCCTACACCTCGGTGAGTGCCTGGGGCCCCTGGGGTCCCTGGGGAGCCTCTTCCTCTCCCTGGGCCTCAGCCTTCTCCTCATCAGATCTGTATTGATTCTCCCCATTCTCTAGACAAGGAAACTGAGGCCCAGAGAGGGGAAGTGACTCTGCAAGATCATGATGAGTGATCTGGGCCAGGGCTTTGGCTTCCCAGTTCTGTTTTTGGCTGCCCTGGGCCGAGCTCCCAGCCTCCTGGTGGCCTTTAGCCTGGCTTTCCCAGGCGTGGTTTCCCCCTAGGCCCTGGAACACTCAAGGCAGAGGTGAGGGGCCAGGCACTCTGCTCTCCAGAGCCAGGGAGGGGGAGGGGCTTTCCACTGGGGAAGCTGCAACCCCCATCCTGGCCACAAGGGGGCACAGCGACTCGGCCCAGAGCCGCCTCACCTCAGGAAAGGCCTGAACAGTAGGTCATCTCATCCAGCCCCCTCTTCTGGGTGGGAATTTCCCGCAGCAGAGGCCTTTCAGCACCCACAAGAGGGAGCCTGGTAAGTCACTTAGGTGTGTGTGTTCAGTTAATGAAATATCCTGGTTAACAGAGCCCAGGTAACCCCTCCCCCCAGAAACATCACTGAGCCTCAATTTCCCTATCTGTAAAACGGATGAGGTAACTGTTCTTACCTCACAGGGCTGTTGGCCAGCCCAGTCAGTGCCTAATAAATGTCGGCCAACACCATTGTTTATTCGCTCAGTGTTTACTGAACATTTGTGCCAGGCGCTTGGGCATCAGGATGAATCCAAAAGACACATTCTTTGCCCCCAGGGAGGTTGGAGTCTACTGCTGGAGACAGATATTAAACAAGTAACCACCAAATAAACATGGAATGACAAATTGTGGTAATTGCTCTAAGGAGGTTTGTCAGCCTTAGGGCATGGTAACATGTGGGCAGGGTACCTTCGCTGGGGGGCTGTCCCGGTGCCTGATAGGATGTTAGCAACGTCCTTGGCCTCTCTCACTAGCAGCCCCCTCCCCGAGCTCTGGCAACCCAAGATGTTGCCAGGTGTTGCCAAGTGTCCTGGGGCCAGGGTGGAGCCGCCTCTGACAGAGAACCACTGGGCTGAAGGACCGTAGGTTGATAAAGCAGCTGGGAGGCTGGAATGAATTTGGGAAGGGGACACAGGCCTGGGTAGGCTGACTGAGGGGGTAACAACATTTCAATGGAGCCTTGAAGGGTAAGGAGAGTGAGGACCTTCCAAGCAGGGGAACGGTGAATGCAAACACCCTGAGGTGGAACAAACATGGCGCGGTCCAGGAACTGAAGGAAAATTAGGTCACACGGGGCTGTGGGGCCCTGTTAGGGAGTTTGGATACGTGCCAGGTGGAGCAGGAAGCCATTGGGGGAAAGGGACTGTCTGCGAGGGTATTTTGAAAGGTCACTGACTGGAGGGGGCACACGTGGGGTGGTCAGCGGTATGTCAGGTGCCAGCCAGGCCTACAGTTTGCTGGGTGCTGGGTTCGTCACACTGCTCCTTCCCTGGAGTTCGAAGGGCAGAGGAGAAGTGAAAGACAGAGGGCAGAACCTGCAGGGAATGGGTCCCAGGGGGCGAGGTGGGGCACCACAGAGACCTAGGAACCCCGTTCAGCTGGCTGACCTTCAGCTGGTGTTGGCCTCAAGTTCTCAACATCTGCCTCCTCACGCCTGCTCCTAGGGGAGGGGCCGCTGGCATTTACTGGCTATAGTTCTGGATGGAGTCTGTCTGAACTCTGGGGGCAGGGAGTGTCCCTGCAGCCCCATCCTGAATGCGGCCTCAACCGGACTCTCTAGAACAAGAATAGTTACCTTTATTTTTAATTAAAGTAAGTTGACATATCTTTTTTTTAAAGTGGGCTCTGTGCCCAGTTTGGGGCTTCAACTTATGACCCTGAGATCAAGAGTCACAGGCTCCACTGACTGAGCCAGCCAGGCCCCCCAACATACCTTTTATTTCAAAAAAAAAAAAAAAGAAAGAAAAAAAAAAACAGTTCAATGGATCGAATTTTAAACTACTTTAACAAATTTTAGCATAGTGAACCTTCATGTTCCCATTAGCCCCCAGAACCATCAACCAACCTTGCCTCATCCATATCCCTATTTTTTGAAGTAAAATAGACATCATATTGTTTCATCTGAAAATGTTCCCTGTGTCTCTAAACACAAGGACCCCTCTTTTTGAACATACCCACAATATCTTTACAGTTACCATAAGTCCTTGATATCATCAAATACCCAGTCAGCGTTCACATTTTTGTCTCCGGAAGGCCAGAATTTTATTTACTTACAATTTGATTTTGTAATGGAGATCCAGATAAGATCCCCACGTTACACCCAATCAATATATCTCTTAATCTGTTGAACCCCACCCTGTCGTCCCTCCCGGGCCTTTTTTTCCTTTGCAAAGTAGTCACTGAAGAATAGTTTCCTAGTTTGGACGTTGCTGATGGCTTCCCTCTGGTGTTGTTTGATAAGCATGTTGCCGCCACATTTGAGGTCTTCCTCTACCAGATTCTGAGCAGAGTGACATTTGAGACTGGGGGACTATGTCCTGGGGGGCAAGTGGTGGCTCACCAGGTGCTCCACCTCCTCCCTTGAGTGTGGGGGCCTCTGGGCCTGCAGGTGAGCCTTTGGGTCACCTCACCCACCCAGCTGTGGGTGCCTCAGGTCAGACTTGGCAGAACCTGTGGGGGCACTCAAGGGACGAGCCGAGCATGCCCAGGTTATGCTTCTGCAAGTCACCAGTCCTGTCGGGTCCACCTTCTTCCCAGGGAGGATCAAGTTGGGGGGGGCGCGGTGGCTGCAGTGGCTGGGGCTCCCACCAGCACCTGGAATGCAGTGTAGAGACCAGGGAAAGAGCAGTCCCCTCAACCTGTACTGCATGCCGGGAGCTCTGTCCACCATAGCAACCGTTTTGAGTTTGTGCCTTCAAGAGGAGGAAACAGCCTTGGACATAGGAGATGACACGTCTGAGGTCCCACTGCTAGGAGATGGCAGAACCCAGCTCAGACCAAGGCCTCCTGCTTTTCCTTCGCTGGAGCACCATCCAGAAGGGGGCAGCCATGCTCGATCCCCAAGGCAGGTGGAGGTTCAGCCAGCATACCTGATTACAACCTGTTGGCCTGGCCCTAGAGAAGTCCAGGTGGGCACTGCTGAGGGACGAGCCTGGTGCCAGCCAGTTCTTCACCTGGCATGCTGTGGGCTCAGAGTGTGGGAAATGAACCAGCATCCACCCCTGGTGGCGATGCTGCCTCACTAGAACTAACACCCTATGCCCGTCTGACGCCCTAGAGCCAGGCCTGCTCACCATGAGCTGGCCCACCAAGGAGCCCTCCAGTGGACACTTGTGGGAACTGCAGCCTCCCCTGCATCTCTTGCCAATGGTTGGTTGGTTACGTGTCCTGAATCTCACCCCTGCCCACAGGAGACCTACCTGATGAAGCACATGTCCAAACACACGGTGGTGGAGCACCTGGTGAGCCACCACTCGCCCCAGAGGACGGAGTCCCCCGGCATCCCGGTGCGAATTTCCCTCATCTGAGCCGACCCAAGGCGCCGCCCCACCCTGCCCACTGGCAGACACAGACCCAGGCAGCACCAGGCCCCGACTTCCTCCAGGGGCCCTCCAGGAACAGCCGAGCTCTCTCATGACCTTCCTGACCTTCCAGAAAGCCTGGGCTGCAGAAGCCCTGCCTGGTCCAGCTCTGGGGGCGGCCAGGCCAACTGCAAGATTCTGGACTGTTTTGGTGGCATCCAAAGACGATCTCAGAGCACTTTGAACCTCTCTGTTGGGTTTCTTTTTGTTCCCCACCCTCCACTTGCTTCACTGTTTTTTTTTTTTTTTTTTAAAGTTTGTTTTGGAAATAACAAAAAAGATATTTATTGGCCAAGAAGTTGGTGCTGCTAAGACCGAGAAATTAAAAGAATCGGACAGATGGACACAGAGAACCAGAGGGCAGCGTGGGACCTTCTCTTGCCACAGCCTCAGGTCTTGAGGGAAGACTCAGGCCTGAGTCTCTGGACTGCAAAGGGGGCCCCGAGGTGGGAGGGGACAGGAGAGGCAGCTGGAGTGAGCCACTCACCCCTAGGTGCCCAGCTCACACCTCTCGAGCTACGCCCTGGGCATTACTGAGCAGAGGGATGCGGCAGCTCCCAAGGCTGCCCAGGCTTCAGGAGGCAAAATGAGAGAGGGGCCGGGAGATACGCAGGACCAAAGGGTGCAGCGTTGGGCTGGGCTGGGCGCAGGCCCAGGGAAATGGGGTGAGGGTGGGCTGGGTAAGACCTGGCCCCCCACTGCCCTGAAGACCACCCCAGTCTACCTCGGTGCTGGCCAGGAAACCTATTGGCTACCTCTCCCACCATCCCAGACTGTGGGCAGGGGCGTGGGGAGGGAGTGGGCCTGGGCTTAGGACCACCCCCCTCCAGAATTTCCTCCAGATGGGGCAGTGCCCAGGGAGGGGTTATTTGTCTTCCCTGTCATGGAGGGGGAACTCCCAGTCCAGGCCCTAGGCCCCTCAGCAGGGAAGGGATCCTCGGGGAGGAGGGTCCCAGGAGCATACCCTGCCCTCAGCCCCCACAGACACACCCCAATCTGAAAGCCATGCGTGTCCGTGTATATAGGAACTATGTACAGAGCCCGGAGAAGCCCCCCTTCATCCCCCCGGGGAGAAAAAAAAAAAAAAAAAAGGAAACTAGACAGAAACTCATCTATATATTCTGTATCTGGAGTTCCGTTTTGAATATTAACTGTGTTATTTTTATACACTTTTTAAGCCTTAACTCGCCATTGATTTACCAGTTTAACGTTTCCTGGGTTTTTTTTCCCCCCCACGGGGTTCTCTGCCCCCACCCCCACCCCTTTGTTTGACTTGCGTCGTCTGATAACTCAGTATTGTAGCTTTTTGTCCGCATGTTACTACCCTGTAAATACGCTGTTATACATACTGTTAACACCCCATTTGCTTTTTTCTATGGGACCTCCAGGCCACCATATTTAGAACTAGTTACCTTATTAAAAAAGAGAAAACAGTCTGTTGGCTTCTCAGTCTGCATCTTGGTGGCAGGGAGGTGAGGGCACGTGCCCCTCAATGCTTCAGGAAACAAGTTTGCATTATATTTAAGTAAAGGGGTGGGGAGCAAAATAAAAATCGAATGTGGGGTAGACACTAAACGGAGCAAGAAACAAAGGAAGTCCAAACCCTCTGCTCTTTGTATTTCTCTGTTGTGAAGAATAAACTGTACCCGCACCTGGGTGGCGGTGGTGTGTGGCGTGCTCTGTGTGAGGGCGGGGCTGGGGGGCACCTTTCCATTGCTCCTCTCCCCTCCCCCGCCCCCCCAGACTTGGGGAAGAAGGGACATGGCCCCTCCCTGTGGGCTGGCCTCACCCCAGCTGAGCCGAGTGCTAGGTTGTTGGTTACCCTGCAGCTCCCCGTGAGGGCGGCAGCAAACCAAGAGAGTTTTTTTGTTTTGTTTTGTTTTTTGCTGAGCATCATGTTGCAATTAAGTGGCAGGAACACAGATTTCAGCCAGGTTTGTCTCATTCTGAGTGAGGCCTTTTGGGATGTATGGGGTCCACCGGTGAGGTTTACAGCCCCCGCTCCCAGAGGGGCAGCCACATCCCCATTACCCTGCCCACCTTTGGGGGTCCATTATGAGTGCCCGGACTTGTGGAAGCAATTCCAGTGATTGAGGGAACCAAGAAGCCCCCTTCACATCCATTTTCCCCAGGTGGGTCAGTGTTTTGATTGCCTGAGAGGGAAATGCAGGAGTTAACTACCCCAAAGTTTACCAAGGCTGGTCCTCTGCTGGGCATGACTTAGAGAGACAGATGTAACTCTACCAAGAGTCACCGTGGAGCTCACCTTCAGGAATTCACTCCGAGTCCTCACAGGCCTTGGGGGGTGTCAACACTTGGCTGCAAGTGATAGAAAGCCCAATCCAAACAAGGATTTATTGGCTTACATACCAGGACCGTGCAGGTGTCAGGCCAGCCTCAGGGCCTAGTGGTGTCTCCAGCTCTCCACTTGGCTTTGTTCTCAGAGTCGGTTTCATCCGTGGGCCCCTGTGGGGTCAGCAGCTCCAGCCTCGCGGGCCCCAGATTTCCAGCAGTCCAGCCTTTGTCTTGCAGAAGCTCCAGGAAAAGTCTTCCAGAAAGGAGCTGTGATTGGGACTGGTTAGGTACCATGCCCGAACCAATCACCGTGACCGGAATGTCTTACTTGATCGGCTGAGACCTAGAACCCATGCTCTAAGCTTGGAGCAGAGGGTGAAAGCCCAATCTGTAGTTCATCTCCCCAAAAGGAAACCAGACGTGTTAACATTGCGGGGGGGTGGGGGAATGGGTGTGGAGTAGCCCAGGAACATGTTTTTGGTAACTTCATAGGCCTCCTTGCTCTCTGTGAACTTGACCTCCCATAGCCTGCTCTGCTGTGAAGGGGTGGGCGCCGGCAGCCACCCGGATCCCACATGACCCGATCCGGGCCACAGCTAATCGGCCAGTGGTAGACGTCTGACTCTGCCCCTGGAGCCTTAGACCACGGCTGGTTCATGAGAGTGGACTGGGCACACCTCTTCCCAACTCCATATTTAGTGGATGTGGTTTGAAATCAGCCATGGTGGGGTTCATGCAACAGAAACTGGCAAAGGCTACAAATGGGGGCTTTCTTTTTCTTGGAAGAGCCAGTTGCTAAACGCTTACCAGCACACCGCGGGCTGACCTTCCGATCAGCTTCGCCAGTCCATGGATTAGGAATAAGTTAGGAGATGGTGGACTCCTGAACTGGAAGACCGTGTGGTCCAGGGGTTGGGATGTGTGTTGGGCCAGACACAAGCAGGACAGAGGCAGACAGAAGCAGAGATGGACAGAGAAGACCGAGAGCCTGTGTCAGACTCAGTTCCTGACTTCCCGTCTCCCACCTCCTGGCCAGGTGTAATTTCCTCCTCGTTCGCACATCAGTTGAGTTTAAGTTGCTAGCGGTGTGACACGGGGCAAGTTACGTACGTAACCTCTCCATGCCTGGTTTTCTAGGTAAAATGAGGGAGGTGCCTGGGTGGCTCAGTTGGTTGGGCGACTGCCTTCGGCTCAGGTCATGATCCTGGAGTCCCGGGATCGAGTCCCGCATCGGGCTCCCTGCTCGGCAGGGAATCTGTTTCTCCCTCTGACCCCCCCCCCCATGCTCTATTTCATTCTCTCTCTTAAATAAAAATAAAATATTAAAAAAATAAATAAAATGAGGGAAATAATAGTAACCAATTTGTAGGGTGGATGTGAGGAATAAGTGAATCAATATATGTCTAATGCTTAGAATGGTGCCCGGTACATAGTTAAGTACCAGTAAATGTAATTGTGACTGTTCCTGTTTGATGTGGCCCTGGTCGATCTAAGTCCCTTATGATCAGTGAGCTCCGACTAGAGAGCTGACGATATTTGGCAATTTCTGGGGGTGGCGCCTGAGCTGGCCTGGCAGGGTGGGGCGGCGGGGGTAGGTGAAGATTTGACATGTAGGAGTGACACTCAGGGGACTGGGAGTCTGCTTTTCATCTGCTCGCCTGGAAGCTCTCAGGTGCTCCCACTGCCTCTGAGGCCCCCAGCAGGTGCTGAGGACAGTGTTGATTGACAGTGATCCGGATGGAAGTGGCTGCAGAAAGAGCTTTGCCCCGCCTTCTGCTTCTGCCCCAAGTCCCTCTAATGCCCCCAGCCCCAGCGAGGGCCTCTGGGTAAGACGAAGGAGGGAGACACTCCAAAGAGATCATGTGTTCCACACTGCAGCTTCCTTGACCCTTCCCCATACTCAGGAAGGTCTCCACCCGCAGCGTGCGGCTGCCCCGGCCTAGCATCTGGAAACCCCTGCCTGTGCCATCATTTCCTCTGTAGGACAGGAAAGGGGTGTTCTTTTGGCAGAGCCTTTGCACTATGAACTTGCTGGAGAAGGGGCAAGCAAGGAGAGGGAGAAGGCAAGTTACATTTTCTGGAGCACCACAACCTCCGCAAGGAGGGTGATCGGCATCCCCACTTGACATAGAGACTCAGCAAAGGTAAGGGACTTGTCCACAGTCACAAGCAGAGTGCGAAGAGGAGCAGATTCCCACCCAGATCTCACTAGCTTGTGCTCAGGTGTCTCACGGCCCCTGGGGGTGGTGAGGGTCGGTGTGGGTGGCCCTCGGTGAATACTGCGGGGTCAGGTGGAGGACACATGCCCACCAGAGGAAGGGATGTGCCAGCTCAAAGTCATCAGGCGATAACCTGTTCTCAGGCACGCCTAGCTTGTTCTTATGTCTCATCCACAATCCAAATGGCCTTCTGGGTTTTGCTAATCTAGTTCGGGTGGGAGGCACTGGGGAACTTCAAACTGTTTTTGAGAGGGCAGAGATCTCTTAGGTCACATCATCAGTAAGTGGAATCTGCTTGTAAAGATGATCAGATTGTAAAAATCATCAGGGTTGATTTATGCCAGAGTTGCTGTCCTTCGGAGGAACAGTGGAGGCTATTAAGGCAAGGTCTTTGAGAACATCACATAAAGGATTCAGGGGACCTGGGGTGAAATCCCATCCTCCCAGGGCCTCAGCGTTCCCAGGCGTCAGAGGACAGCTTCAGGGGCTTCCAACTGCTGCCTTCCCTGGCTCCTTGGAGGGCCTGATGAGTTCACCTCCTGTTCAGAGCCTGTGTTCCCCTCCCCTCCCCCAGGATGAAGACTCTGGATAGCAGTCTTGGGTAAGGAAACTTATCTCCCAGACAGCCCTATGGGCCCCACATCAAGGAAATGTCCTTTTGTGGACACTGCCCAGGAGAGAGGGCCATAAAGACACTTTTGGAATAATTTTATTACAGCATTACTTAAATATGTACAAACTATGCTTGAGGGTGGGGGGAGGTGGAAGGGCAAAGCCAAGGACTCAGATGCCACCACGTTTCCCCTGCAGCAGAAGCTTTCTCCTGTTCGCCCAGAAGCTACTGTCTTTTCGGAGGGCCAGTCCTGGCTCTGCAGCGGCTGCCCAGACTGACTCACAAGATGCTGTGTCCTTAGGCAATTATGTTCCCTTTTTGCGTCTCAGTCTCCTTATCAAAAAGGGGGTTGGGGTGGCGGTGGGTGACGGGGGCTAAAACAGCTCTCCAGGAGGCATCAGCTGAATCCAGTAAGGTCAGAGGCGAAAAGTCTAGAGGCAGCCTGACCAAGGCGCTACTGCCCAGCGTGCGTCGTTGTCGGTCGCTGTTGAAAGTGGGGGAAAGGGGAACTTTCCCTCCCAGCGAGAAGCTCCCCAAAGGCCACGCTCCTCCTCCCACCTCCACGATCCCAAGGCCGGGCACCTGGCCGGAGCGGGCAGGGCTGTTTGCGTCCAAACTCTCGCCGCCCTCCGGGGCGCCCGCACGGCTTCAGGGCCCCCCCTCTTCCTGGGCCGGTGGGGGGCCTAGTCGCGCAGCAGGGCGTACTCTTTGGGCGCCCAAAGCAGGCGCGGCTGGCGGATCTCGGCCCGCCGGCCGATCTCGGGGCTCCAGCAGAACTCTGGCGACAGGACCTTGGCCGGCTTGTGCAGCCAGAAGAACTTGTTGAGGTGGCTCTCGTCGTGCCAGCGCGCCTCCAGGCCGCGCTCGCGGTCCCGCCGCAGATTCCGCGCGCAGTGTGCTGTCAGCCCGCGCAGCGCCGCCACGCTGCCCCCGAACACGGCCGCGTGGTAGTAGAAGTCGCCCTCGCCCAGCGCCAGCGCGGCGGTGGAGCGCACGTCGCGCTCGTACGGCAGCAGCCACCGCGGCCAGTGGTAGTGCCAGGCGTGCAGCTGCGCCACCGACTCGGCCAGCACCTCGGGCCCGAAGGCGCCGCGGAAGTGCTGGTCCACGTCCATGCAGAGCACGAAGTGCGCCTCGCGGCCCAGCTGCCCGCCCAGCGCCTCGTGCAGCGTGCGCATGCGCTGCATGGATACGTCCTGCCAGCGCGGCTCGCGGGCCACGCGTTCCACGCGCAGCCGGCGGCCCGGGGCCAGCGCCACGCGGGGCACGGCGGCCGGGCGCTCGGTGAACACGTAGTACACCACGCGCTGGCCCACCATGAAGTGCTGCTCGGCCGTCTCCAGGAAGCGCGCCAGGTACTTCTCCAGGTATCTGCCGGGCCGGCGGGGCGGGTCAGTCTGAGCGCGGCTCCCACCCGGGCCCCCAGCCCCGGCCCCCCCGCCCCCGCCCCGCTGGGGCTCCCGGCGCCGGTCCCCCTCCAGTCCCCTCCGCAACCCTCCAGTCGTAGCCTTCACGGTGGACAGAGGTGACTGCAGATTGCTCGTCTCTGCTGCCCAGAGGGGCTCTGGGTTCCTTCCCTTGAACGTGGGCTCCCACTACCTGCCTGGATCAACAGGGTGCCGCGGCAGAGAGGCTGGGCTGCTCCTTTGGGCGACTGGCAGCGTTAGCCTTTGCCTCGTTAGGGCTCCGAGCCTTCGCTTACGAAGTCCCAGACCCTTGATGCCGCAGGGACGTGAGGAAGCCCAGCTAGCTGAGCAGAAGGCTGCGTGGAGACCGTGCCCCACCGGTGTTCAGCAGTCGGCCATCCCAGTGGAGGCTCAGACCCTGGGGAGCAGTGAGGAGCCCTTCCTACGGAGCCCGGTGGGAATTTCTGCCCACAGAATCATGAGCTGTAACAACAGCTGTTTTCAGTGACTGAGTTTGTGACAGTTCCTTACATAGATAACCAGGATGGTCCTTGTGCTGGGTGGGCTCCATAGTGCTGGTGTCCGGGGAGGAGGGAAAGGAAATGGACGGTGCTGTCCTCTTCCTGGGAGCCTGGGACAATAAGGTGCTGTCTTTGACTCCCTCTTCACTTTAGGATCTTGTGGCCCACAGGGTGCCCCACCCCTACATCACATGCACACCTGTTTCATTCCCTGCCTGGACAGCACCGCTCCCCTCCCCAGGCCTTACCTGCCTACAGCAAAGACTGTCAGCCCAATGGTGAAGTTCTGCTGCAGAGCCTTTTGCTGGGCCACAGCTGGGTTGAAGGTGCTGTCCCAAATAATGGGGGCCCCCCAGGAGGTACAGGTCAGGACATCAGGCCGGGCCCTGGCCAGGGCAGGGATGGAGAGATAGGTCCATTCATCCACCCATTTGGTGCACGTTCACTGCCACCTGCCCGGTGCTGGACCCTAGGGACCCACTAATGGGTGTGCCCTGGCCCCGCCCCTAGAGATCCCTAGCCTAGATCGAACACAGAGGATTGGGAGATGTGTCACCTGATGGGGCCGCCGGAAGGAGTACCTGGCCCTGCTGGGGTGAGGGATGTGAGGAGGGCAGGACACTGGGGCAGAGCTCTGGAGGGTGTGTGGGCGTTAGCTCCTTACCAGGGATTCAGGAGACCCGTGAAGTTGTCTCTCAGCAGGGCCATTCTGGCAGAAGGGCAGACACCCATGGGGATGAGGGTTTCCAGATGCCTGTGGGGTGGGGGCAGCAGTGAGGGAGAGGCATGACAGCCAGCTCAGGGCCCCTCTCACTTTGCTCTTTACAAGGAGGGAGAGCCCACAAGGCCAAGTGTGCAGCCAAAGAGCCACCACCCACCACCCACCACCCGCACTTGGAAGGAGCCGCTTTGACCCTGACCCTGCTGGTTCCCACACTGAGTGCTGGGGGAGGGGGGTTGTACCTGACTATAGAGAGCCCATGCTGGAGCAGCCCTAAGAGGCCAAGCGCAAGTAGGATCAGCCAACAGAAGAGTCTCTTCCAGGTCCTGGGTGGTGGGGAAGGGCGTTAGCAACTCATTTATATGCACACATACACATGAGAAATTGTTTATGTAATTTTAATGTTTCATGTTATTTATTTTTGAATACAAATATATCCTATTTGGATGGTACAGGCATTCAAAGGACGAGTATATCTAGTGCAGTCTTTCCTGGTCCCAGCCACTCAGCTGCTCTGCATGGAGGCAAGCCAGTATGACTCTTTCCTTGCGCCTCCTTCTGGAAGTGGTCGTGCATGTACAGGCAAATGTAAGTATGGGAGCACAGTAGATACGCTGTTCTGCACCTTGCACTGTCCACTGCCTGCACTGATTGTCTTTGGCGCTGGTCCCTCTCAGTACCCGATGTGCTTTCTAACCCTTTTCCCCAGCTTTCCAATATGCCACTGATCACTTAAAGCTAAGCGATGAGAGCAAGGCCTCACACATAGTACTCACTCGGTATACTCTGGCTGTTGCTGTTATTATTATTATTCCCGAGCAGACCCCCATGGCCTCCTGGACAACCTCCCAACTCCACTCTCTGCCCTATAAATCCTTCCCAAGTCTAGCTCCCCCAGTCTCTCTCCAGAAGCCTGCCAGGTCACACACTCCTGCCTCCTGGCCTTTTCTGCTACCCCACTTCGCTGTTCCTCTGTAGATTTATCTAGTAGATAGCTCGGAGACGCATCTTGTGGTGGTGTGTGTGCCCGTGTATCCACCTGCGCACCATCTCAGCACATGGTACCTCCTTCTGTTCAGTTGGCCAAGCCAGAAACCTGGCTGCTCCCCAACCCCTCCCTCTCCCTCACCCCCGTCTGCTGTCAGTCCCCAGGTTGGGTTGATTTGGCCTCCTTTTTTTTTTTTTTTTAAAGATTTTATTTATTTATTTGAGAGAGAGAATGAGAGCACGAGAGGGAAGAGGGGCAGAGGGAGAAGCAGACTCCCTGCTGAGCGGGGAGCCCGATGTGGGACTCGATCCTGGGACTCCAGGATCATGACCTGAGCCGAAGGTGGTCACTTAACCAACTGAGCCACCCAGGCGCCCTGATTTGGCCTCCTTAATTCCACCCCCCCACCCCGCTCAGCTCCTGCTGTGCCCCCAGCCTCCGCAGCGACCCCGCCTGCACACCTCTCACCGGGATCACTGTGGCACCAACTTCCCTGCTCCCAGCCACTTCCTACATGGTCCCCAAAGCCATCCTGTAAAATGCCCGCCCGCCTTAACAGGGTCCACATCACATGACCAGTCATCCAAGAAGTAATGCATCGAGGAGGCAAATACATGCGGAAATGTTCACCCTCACTAGTAACCCAAAGACATACAAATTAGAACAGGCTGGCATGTTTTATCTGTAAAATGAGCTTTTTAAAAGGAAATAAAAACAGCGGTGCTGCAAGGATACAGCGGGGCAGACACTCTCACACTGCTGGTGGGGGCAAAGGGTGCCAGGTCTTTTGTGGAAAGCTGCTTAGCTATGGGAATTGAAGCCTTCACTGTTCATCCCCTTTAATCCAATCACCCCAACTTCTGGGAGCCTGTTCAGTATGGAAAAAGTTGATGTGTCAAGATGTTCACGAGTTTCTGCTTATTCATGCACTCACCCTATATTTACTGGGCACACGCTCAGAATCAAGCACTTGCTGGGTCAAGGATTCTGAGGTGAGCGAGGCACAGACCTCATCTTCAGGGAATGGAGTCAGGAGGATGTGGGTGGCCAGGAAGAGAGGGAATGGGTCAGATGACAGACTGCAAAGAGATGAATGGAACACAGCACAGTAAAGGCTGCAATTAGCATAAATACAAGATGCTATGAGCCTTGACAAATGGGGAGGAAGTCAGGGAGGCTTCCTGGGAGAGGTGGCCTCTAATAATGAGAAGTTACCCAGGCAAGGAAGGCAGCTGAGCAGGGGGGGAAGCTTATGAGAAGAAAACAACAATGTACAAAAGTGAGAGGTGAGAGGAAGCTTGGGCTGTGCAAGGCCTTGCGGGCCATTCTGCAGGATGGAGTGTGGCAGCAGGGGGTTGGGGAGGGAGTGGGGAGAGGTGAGGCTGGAGGTGAGCCAAGGCCAGATCACACCCCACCTGCATTCCAGGCAAACGGGTTTGAGCTTCACCTTGAGGACTCTAGGGAGCCCTGAAAGATACTTCCCCCAGGGAGTGATGCAGTCAGATTTTTATTTGGAAAAAAAAAAGTATTGCAGCTGAACTGTTGAGCTTGGACACTGGGGGTGGGGAACACGGCTGGAGGCAGGAAGGTGGGCTCCAAGCCACTGCCAGCCCTCAGCTAGTGGCAGGGTGAGCCAGGCGTTGGCGGTGGGGTTGGGGGGAGTAGCTGGTGAAGGGCTGTCAAGGCAGTGGGCTTGGCAGGACTTTCATGGTTCCAGGGCCAGGGGGCTGGGAAGGAGGCAATGCCTGAGTGTCCAGTGGGAGGGTGGGGAGAGGAGTAAGCAGAGGTGCGGTGGTGGAGGCAGGGGCCTGGGTGACTCCCCAGAAGCGCAGCTGGAAAGAGGGGGGAGGACAGGAACCGGAGGGGGCGGGGGGCCTGGGATTGGTGGCGGGGCGTGTGTTTCTTTCATGAGAGGCACGTGGGCTCGGTTGCATCCCGACTGGAGGCACCACGGAGAAGGCCTTGCGTGGGCTGCTGAAAAGGCCCCAGCAGCCAGCCCACGGACTGACTAAATCACCCTTTACTGACGACTCTGTGGTCACATGGAAAAATGCTTACGTGGGAAGCTTCAATGAAAAAAGAAATTCTCAAATTGATGGGCAGTATGATTATAATTTAGCAGTAATTAAAACATGTGCCAGAAAATAAGGCTAAAAAAGGAAAAGGTAAAAGTGGCTATGCAGTAAGGTTATAGTAGGGTTCCCCCCCTTTATTTTTCCCTTCCAGTTGTTTGTGATGTGCTTATATTGCCTTTTTAATGAAGGAAGAATACAGAGTTAGCATTTTAGAAAAACCACCCCAACAAAGCTGTGTTAAGGCTTCCTACTGCCTGCAAAATCAAGTCTACGGCTCTTAGCCCCGTCCGAGGAGCCTTCAGAACCTGGCTCCTTTGCTCTCACATTTGAAGTGCCCTCACCAGACCTAGCTTTCCTACCTCTAGAAATGGGAGACTCACAGCGGGCAGACCACGGACGGTCTTGTAGCTGTGTCTGAAAAAGCAAATGGATGTCGGCAACCCCAGTGTTGATCAGTGGGGAATTGGATGAACAAGTTACGCTCATCTGTACCACGGAAAACAACACGACCCCTAAAAAGGATGATGTGGGTGTAGAAGTACTCTCTGGAAAAGAGGTCCTGATGTATTAGGTGGGAAAGGAAATAAAAGGAGTATATATAGAGGCTGATCTACACCTGCGTACTCAGGCATTTACAGACGTGCATATCTGTGGTCTTTCATAAACATGTAGGAAAAAATCTAGAATAGCATCGTCCAGTAGAAGTACCATGTGAGCCACATGTATAAATTGAAATTTTCTAGTAGTCACATAAAAGGTATGAAAAGAAACAGCTGAAATGAATTTTAATAGTATTTTAACCCAGTATATCCAAAATATCCTTTCAATGTATAATCAATACAAAAATTGTGGAGATATGTTTTATATTCTTGTTTTGTACTAAGTCTAAATACTAAATCCAGTGTATATTTTAGATTTATAGCACATTTTAATTGGAATTAGCCACATTTCAAGCGCTTGGTAGCCACATAGGGCTGGTGGCTCCTCTTCCGGATGGCGTGATTCAGAAGGAGAGGTACCAGTTAGCAAGGGGCTGAGACTGGAGGGAGGAGGGGATTTCTACTTGATATACTTCTGTCACGTACCAGCGTACAATGAGCCTGTATTACTTTTGTTGTTTAGTTAAAGGAACAGTAGGCCCCAAATGGAGTCACTCCTACTAAGCCCTGTATCAGCAAACCAAACCAGTTAGCACTTAACTGCAGTTCCAGCTTGTCCCGGAAATGTACCTTTAACCAGTCAATCTGGAATTACCTGGTCAGCCCTAGAGATTCTCTGCCTGATGGACCCCTGCCTTCCCCCAAAGGAAAGTGACCCTGCTTGAAACAGTCCACTCTTTGCTAGAAGCTTCCTTTCCTCCATCCCCTCCTGCCTATAAAAGCCTGCCATTTTGTACAGCTCCACAGAGATCCTGTCTGTCTTCTGAGATGCTGCCCGATTCATGAATCATTAAAGAAAGCCGATTGTACTCAGCTAATTTTGTTTTTTAACAGACTGGGTGGCACTGACAGGATCAAAGGAGATTTCTGGTGGCTTTGGGGACAGTGAGAAACACAGGCATGGTACCCATGAGCCTCTTGAATTTCTCACTGTTTCTGAGGGCCTCAGGTAAGTTCCCCTTGGTTCTGAGCTCCACTGTCTTTGCATCAAGCTCCTGATCTCATTGGCTTTCCAGTCCGCGGCTCGTCGGCTAGAACAAGCAGAGGGTTCCACCCAGAACCCAAACCCTGAGCCCTCAGTTTAGTTTGCAATCCCCCCATTTGATTGGAACCCCCAGATTCTACACTGGGGCCCGCTGGTGGCAGCTGCAGGTCCCCGATCGTTTGGACTCTGTCTGGACCTCTGCAGGTCCCCTTCTTTGGGCTCTGTGATTCAGGCCTCCCCCTGGTCCCCACTTCCACACTGGGAATTGCTGGTGGCGCACATGAGGCCTTCTGTCCGCCAGTCTGCAGATGACTGCTGGCGTCCACAGGCCCACTTCTGTGGCCACTGTTGGTTTCTGTTAACACGGACATAAGGTAAGGGCTATTGCTAGTGGGAGTCTCAGAAGTCAAAAAGCTGCAAAAATTGGTGGGGCGTGGGTCAAACATTTAAAAACCATTAGAGCACTTGCCACCTAACCTCAAAACTCATGTGTTAAGTTACGCTAAGTTACTAGGTCTCGCCAACCCCAAGAAAATTTCCGTGCCACAAGGTACACTGTAAAACATCACACAATCCCCAATCCCACAGCATGTCCCTTTCAGGTATGAGTTTGGTTCTGAGACCCAAAGGCTTAGCTGAAACATTAATAACATAATAATAATGGGATCCTTAAATTCCAGAGTCAAGCACTTCATCTTCCCGCACACTGACTTGTTTTATGTCTAAGAACTGCAGTCCTGAAAGCTATCGATATCTACAAAATGGCACAATCTTACTAAAGCAACCTGGAATTACAATTGCCATTATGGAAAATACTCCATTTAGACAAGATCACTCGTGTGAGAAGCGCACTTAAAAGCAAGGGTTCCCAGGGGCGCCTGGGTGGCTCAGTCGGTTAAGCGGCTGACTTGATTTCTGCTCAGGTTATGATCTCAGGGTTGTGGGATCCAGCCCCACATCGGGCTCCATGCTCAGCTTGTTTGCTTAAGGTTCTCTCTCTCCCTCTCCCCCCTACCAGCTCTCTCTCATTCTCAAATAAATCTTAAACAAAAAAAAAACAGAAACAAGGGTTCCCAAATCAAACCAACTGAGTGTGATACTTATTTTGAGTGGTATACAGAAGCTTTCCAAAGGCTTCAGGATTCCAGAATAGCTTCATTAAAAAAAATTCATTGCGGGGTGCCTGGGTGGCTCATTCGTTAAGCGTCTGCCTTTGGCTCAGGTCATGATTCCAGGGTCCTGGGATCGAGCCCCGCATTGGGCTCCCTGCTCTGCGGGAAGCCTGCTTCTCCCTCTCCCACTCCCTCTGCTTGTGTTCCCTCTCTTGCTGTGTCTCTGTCAAATAAATAAAAAAAAAAAAAAACTCATTGCAAAAGGCCAATGAAAATTTAGATACAAGATCATAAACAAAAGTGTGCCAAGCCATTAGTCTTAAAGGGCTGCAAGGCCAGAGACTTAAAAAAGCACCTGGGCCTCCCACATTGCACCTTCCTAAGGGGCCCATCATTAAAACGCTGGCCCAGGGATTGATGTCTCAGTCGTAATCAATGGAGAAGCTGGAAAAGACAGTCCTCAAAGGCCCTGTGCAAAATTTCCAACATCAACTTTAATGTCCCTGTATCTACTCCCAAAGGTGGGCCCCCATATAGGCCCCTCCCAGAGTTGACAGGTCTCCAAGGGATTCTCCCATACTGCTACCAGTAATTCCTTTAAACAGGAAAAGGGAAACTAACGTCAAAATTAATTTTAACAACTGGCCAAATTCTGGTAGATATTGGAGCTACACCCTCTATTTTTTTTAAGATTTTACTTATTTATTCATGAGAGACAGAGAGAAGCAGGCTCCCGAGGAGCAGGGAGCCCGATGCAGGACTCGATCCCAGGACCCTGGGATCATGACCTGAGCCGAAGGCAGATCCTTAACCATCTGAGCCACCCAGGCACCCTACACCCTCTACTTTAAACCTCACTCAAAGAGCACCTGGGGTGGCTCTGTGGGTCAAACATCCGGCTCTTGATCTCAGCTCAGGTCTTGATCTCAGGGTCCTTGAGTTCAAGCCCTGCATTGGGCTCCGCACTGAGCATGGAGCCTACTTAAAAAAACAAACCTCACTTGGGGCCTGCAAGTGGGATCCTGGGAATGCCAGCTAAGGGTGAGAATATTCTTACCAGAGTCAGCTCTCCTGGATCTCTTAGTACCCTGTATAAAGAGAAAAGTAAGCTTTCACGTTGTCCCTTCCTTTCCAAATCCAGGCCATTGGTCATTGATCTTTGGGAATGGCTCTAGATCTTGTTTTTTTTTTTTTTTTTTTTTAAGATTTTATTTATTCATTTGTGAGAGAGACAGAGAACAAGCAGGGGGAGAGGCAGAGGGAGAAGCAGACTCCCTGCTGAGCAAGGAGCCCAATGCGGGACTCGATCCCAGGACCCTGGGATCATGACCTGAGCCGAAGCTTAACCATCTGAGCCACCCAGGCGCCCAGGCTCTAGATCTTGTGAGGATAGTATCTTTTGCACCTTCGTTGAGGGTACCTCTTGGGTTCATGGGGTTGTTGTGTACTGCCAGAATATTTACTGTTTCTCCTGGCTGAAACCTGACAAGATATTTGAAAGGATTTATTTTTTAAAAAATTTTATTTATTTATTAGAGAGAGAGCACAAGCAGGGGGGAGGGTCAGAGGGAGAGGGAGAGGCAGATTCCCCGCTGAGCAGGGAGCCAGACGCAGGGCTGCATCCCAGGACCCTGAGATCATGACGTGAGCCGAAGGCAGATGCTTAACCGACTGAGGCACCCAGGCGCACCGATATTTGAAGGAGTTAATAGCTCTGTGGTCATAAATTTGGCCAAACTGGAAGCTGATATTCAAAGCCGGATATGAATTTTTTTTAGACCTTCTCCCTTAAGCTAAATGTACTTGGAGGGAAAGAAAATCTGGGGCGCCTGGCTGGCTCATCTGGGTTGTGAGTTCGAGCCCCACGTTGGGTGTAGCGATTATTTAAAAAAAATAAAGTCCACCCTTTCTTTTTAACAATTAACCTCACTTGTATTTGTCTCAAAAGGTGTGTGGGTACTGTAAAAATTCTGGCCTGAGGGAACACGTGTCCTTGGAGGAGTTTGCCTTCTCTCCCTGTGCCTTTGAGATGTAAATGCTCTACCTAATCTTCACCAGGGACTCTCCTCTTCTGGTTTAGGCCATCTCCTTGAAATGTAAACTTCATGGAAGTAGATAGAGTTGACCCCTAAACAGGGGGTTAGGGGCACTAATTCACCTCCCCCTGCAGTAAAAATCTACATGCAATATTTGATTCTCCCCAAACTTAACTACTAATAGCTTACTATTGACCGGAAGCCTTACTGATAAGATAATATAAACAGTTAACACATATTTTGTATGTTGTACGTATTATATATTGTATTCTTACAATAAAGCAAGCTAGAGAAAAGAAAATGTTATTTAAAAAATCATAAGGAAGAGAAAATATTTACAGTACTGTATTTATTGAAAAAAATCCATTATAAGTGGACCCATGTGGTTCAAACCATGTTGTTCAAGGGTCAACTGTAATTCTTTTTTTTTTAAGATTTTATTTATTTACTTGAGAGAGAGACACACAGCGAGAGAGGGGACACAAGCAGGGGGAGTGGGAGAGGGAGAAGCAGGCTTCCCACCGAGCAGGGAGCCCGATGCGGGGCTCGATCCCAGGACCCTGAGATCGAGACCCCGAGCCGAAGCCAGACGCCCAACGACTGAGCCACCCAGGTGCCCTGGGTCAACTGTAATTCTTAACAGAAGGGGGAAAAAAAGGAGGAAAGAGGCTTGTAAAACATAGAAACTGCTATAGACATTCCCTTGCCCCAAATCTAGTCCACAGTTTCTGTTAGATTACTTGTCAAGGACAAATACAAATCTTAAGTGTCTTCTCTGTAAAAACTAATAAAAAGCTGTAGCCATCTGAGCAACTAAACTTATTCCAACTCTTATAACCTAGTAAATTTTGTATTATACTGGCGTCATGGCTAAAATTTTATTTTATTTTAATTTTTTATTTTTTTGAGAGAGGGAGAGAGACAATCTTGAGCAGACTCCACGCCCAGCGCGGAGCCGAACTCAGGGCTCCATCTCACAACCCTGAGCTTGTGACCTGAGCTGAAACCAAGAGTTGGACGCTTAACCGACTGAGACACCCAGGCACCCCTCGTGGCTAAAATTTTAAAACAAAAGCTGTAAGTTCTCCGCATCTGTCTATATGATCAGAGTGTTAGAGATGTGTGTATCTTCTATTACAAATAGTAGTACCAAAATTAATTTGTAAAAGAGCTCAACTTAACTGGCTTTAAAAAATTCAGCACTTACATGAATTAAGTATTCCTGAAAATCTCAGAAATATAACAGAAAATAACCCAAATGCTTTCCAGGTTCATGTGATCTGGGAAAATACTCAGTATTAAAGCTAATTTAAGTTTGGTTTAATTAAAATAGGTATATCTTTAGAGTTATCAGCACTGAATACCAAACAGACACACAACTTTTATTCTACTTAGGTTTTACTAATAAGTTCATATCTTGGTTACAAATACTTATCAGCCTATAAAATAACTTAGGATGATAGCCGACTTTGTCTAATGCCTATAATGATGTTTTTGCAGGTAATCTTAAAAAAAAACTGTTAAGAATAAATGATTTAAGTAGATATAAATGGGATAAGAGTTTCTAGGTGAACTTTTCAGCAAATAGTTTCCAAAATCTTTTGACTCCTCAAAACCTTAAAGTCTTGCTAAGTTAAATGATGAGTTAAGTGAAATTCATTGAATATATAGACCATCTCAAAATAAAATAACATGTGCCACACTGGAAAATTTACTATGAGGAACATATACTTTTTTTTTTTAAAGATTTTATTTATTTATTTGAGAGAGAGAGAGAGAATGAGAGATAGAAAGCACGAGAGGGAAGAGGGTCAGAGGGAGAAGCAGACTCCCCGCCGAGCAGGAAGCCCGATGCGGGACCCGATCCCGGGACTCCAGGATCATGACCTGAGCTGAAGGCAGTCGCTTAACCAACTGAGCCACCCAGGCGCCCTGAGGAACATATACTTTTAGGAATATGAAATATATTCATAAAATTGACAGTTCATTTGCAATTGTTTAAAGCTACTAGAAATAATAAAGAAATTTCTCTGTATGAAAGGAAAGCAGGATGTGCATTTTCAGTAAGAGAAGGTACGAAGAATGGAAATGCATTTTTGCTGAGGGAAAAGAAAGTAATTTTGTCCTAAAAGTAAGGCTGGTTGTTCAGAATGGGAAGGAAAAAAACAGGATGAGATCTTGAATGTAAAAAAGAAGGTGGCAGATGGTGTGTAGAAAAGGAATCTTAGGAAAAAGATTTTATGCGTGGTTAAGACAGCTAAGATTGGAATGGATATACATTTAAAAAATGAATTAATGTTAATCCCCAAAGTGCACAGGTACAAAATTAAAATTGGTTTCCTCTCTGTTAAAAGGACGATGTTTTCTTAGATGATAGGTCTGCAGTTGATAGGAGATTTGTACAGGGTTTTCTTTACCTTTAAGTAATCTGCCTGGAAACGAGAAAGATTTTGTGTCCTCTCAAAATAATTTCCCACGTCTCATATCAGATCTCTGGTTACTTAAGAAAACCCAGACTTCTCTATTAGAAAAGCTTAGGGCTTGTTTTTGTTTTACGACTCCTTAACTCGGTAAATTTCTGCAGACCCTCTAATTGTCATATGGTTAAATAGATAAACAAGTTATGCTTCACAATGACCTATGATCTTATTTGACCAAGTTTTTTAAAACCCCTTTATATCTTCGGGGGCGCCTGGGTGGCTCAGTTGGTTGAGCGTCTGACTCCTGATTTTGGCTCAGGTCATGATCTCAGGGTCTTGAGTCTGAGCCCTGCGTCGGGCATCCGCCCCAGCGCTCAGCGTGGAGCCTGCTTAAGAATCTCTCTCCCTCTGCCCCTCCCCCTCTAAAAAAGAAAAACCACCAAAAAACCCCCCAAACCCTTTGATATCTTTTACAAACTCTGTGCCCTCCTCCCCTAATAAACTAATTTTTTAAACTAAAATATAATTCTAAAAGAAGTCTTTTTAACCTGGAAGTAACTTTGAGATTTTCCGCAGGATCCTTGGAAAAACTGCAAAAGAATTTTTCTCTCTCCTTATAAAAAGAGAGATGCCAAACTCATTAGGCTTATTTGATATGTTAAATTATATGGGAAGCATTGTCAAATAAGTGATATGAAGCCTTCCTTATGTTGTATTTGTGTAGGTATGTAAATGTTCCAGAAATTATGTGGAATTCCTGGAAATCTGATATGTCCTAGTATAATGTTATCAGTCATAATCTTGGTTATTATCTTAAAATGTTGTATGTTACAGAAATAGTCAAATTTCCTTGTCAATTCTATTTGACCAATGGCCATTTTTAAGTCTTTTGTCATTTATAGATGGTATTTTTTTTTACTTTGATGCTTTTGTAAACGTGTTTCAGCTTTAAGGAGATTCAGTACAGGTTTCTGAAAACTTTAAGATCATAAAACTGAAATGGGTAAAAATTTCCAGAACTAACAGGGAAACTGGATTCAAGCAGAACAAGTATTAATTACATGGGACTGAATGAACAAGGTGTATGCTTTTAATTTTGTATGACTTTTTGTTTGAAACATTGCTGGTTCCTTAATGTTTTGTTTTTCCATATTTAAGGAAACCTTTTCTCTTAAGCTATATGACTTACAGCAATTCAGTACAGTATACCTTTGTAAACAAAAATGAAACATTTACTTTTTTTCCCCCTACCTGATCCCCTCCTGAATTTGGAAATTCTTGAGTCTTCTTTTCATGGTGATATAGTTAGTTATTTGCCTAAGTTCTATGAGAATCTGTTCTTGTAAGACATAACTGGAAGCATTGGTTATATTTACCAAGGTTTTGACTGACAGGAATTCACCCAAACTATAGGTATTTTAGGTAAAATTTAATGGTGAGTCCTTGGCTTGGCTTTCTGCCTCAGAGACTTTTAAAAGTTCAATCTGAGATTCCTTATGAAAAATTTCAGCAAAGCAGTCTTAAGATGGGCTTGTATGGTCAACCACTATTCTTACTGCACTTATGTAAATAATCAGGCCAACTTAACGCAAACAGATTAGTTTTACTGTGATTATATCTGGCAAATAGGGGTAATTGTAGAGAGAAAAATTCTGTTTGCACTTTGTAGATATTAGATTCTAATCCTGTTTATTGTCTTTGAGTTTCTGTTAAATGCCTATACACAGAATTAGATCCTGAATTCTTCTAGTTTCTTCAAATATCTGGCTACAACTCTCCGAAAGAATTGTTTCCAAGTTTCTTCCGCCCTTCTGACTTGGGAGTCACCGAGCCCAAAGAATGCCCTGAATCTCCTTGGAAGGGACTATTCCAGGTCCTCCTCACCACCCTGATGGCAGCGAAACATCAGGGACTTGAACCTTGGGTCCACATCTCGCAGCTAAAGAAGGTTGCACGTGTCCTGCCATCCTGTGCAGATGCCAGAGACCTCCACATCAACGGGCGAGGAAGAGAAATATCTGACATCCAGGTAGACGGCTGCCGCCCAAAGCACCAGATAGAGACTTCCTACTTTAAGGCTAAAACCCTTACTTCTTTTCTTTCTTTCCTTTATTCTAGCATTGGCCTGGAAAGGTGACACCTTCATCTGTATGTCCTGGGCCATTGCTGAAGGGAGGTAACCTTTCAGACTTCTAAATTTGTCTTTAAAAAACTCCGATCTGACCATGAAGGCAGCGTCCATTCACAATGCCACCTTCGCGGGGCAGACAGGGTCTGTCTTTGTAGTGGCTTTCATCCTCTTTGGGCCTTTGAATGCCTAGAGGGGCAGTGCCTCTTATCTAAGAGGGTTAGCTAACTGTGCCCCTGACTGTCACAGACAAACCCAGACACCCCATCGGTCAGTTCCCCTAAATTTACAACGTCAAGTTAGAAAGGACCTACCAGGCGGCTTTTGTGATTCAGGATTTGCTTCCTTTGGCAGGTCCCTAACTCCCTGGTTAGGAGTGAATACAAATGAGGCTGTGATCAGGACACTCTCCTTAACTCTTGAAAGTGTGGCAAAAATCCAGTGCTGAAGCAACAGACACACAGTGAAAATCCTTAGACTCTCTGGCCAGAGTTGTTTTTGTCTTTAAGATTTTATTCATTTATTTGCCAGACAGAGAGAGAGCAGAGAGAGCGAAAGAGAGAGAGAGAGAGAGGGAGCGGGGCGGGGGTGGGGTGGGGGGTGGAGGGCAGAGGCAGAGGGAGAAGCAAGGAGCCGGATGCGGGACTCCATCCCAGGGCCCTGGGATCAGGACCCGAGCCGAAGGCAGACGCTCAACCGACTGAGCCACCCAGGCGCCCTGCCTGAGCTGTTTTTGATATTAGGACAGCCCCTAATGAACTTTGAGCCGAACACAGAGGAGTCTGGGCTGTGGTCAGTACCCCCTGCTGCACTGGGATGAACACTTCTAGGGAAGTTGAAACTCAGTTCCAGAAGAGTGCTGAGCAAGCCAGCTGGCTTAAAAAGGTGACTCCTTCCATGGGGTCGGTCTTTGCCTTATTTGGTTTTGATGGATTTGGGTCTTGGGACCCGTGGCTCCTGAGTGCTCTCTAAACAGAGAGAAGTGTCCTGCTGATAAGAGCCACAGGAGGAATCCTGGGGCCCTGTCCTCTCTCAGAAGCTTTAAATGCACGTTCGACGCCCCTAACCACCAAGCGAATGCTCTCCCTGAGACTGGAGCATCAAGAAGGGAATGGAGTGAATGTCTAACTTAACACACGCGAGCCTGAAGTCATGACCTGCGAGCACCACACAGAGGAGCAGCAGGAGTGGGGGAGCTTCGCAGGGACGGCTGGAGTGGCGCTCCTCTCAAACGGAGAATCTGATCAAAAGGAGGGGGAACGGTGACAAAAGAAACGACGGGCCCCACCTGGAGCCACTCACACTCAGTCCCGTCAGCCAACCACGCCTCGGTACCTAACGTAACTGCAGTTCCAACTTCCCACAGGAACGTATCTTTTAACCAGTCAGGCTGGAATTACCTTGTCAGCACTAGTGTCTTCTGCCTGATGAAACCCTGCCTTCCCCCAAAGGAAAGTGACCTTGCCTGAAACAGTCCACTCTTTGCTAGAAGCTTCCTTTCCTCCATCCCCTCCTGCCTATAAAAGCCTGCCATTTTGTACAGCTCCACAGAGCTCCTGTCTGTCTGCTGAGATGCTGCCCGATTCATGAATCATTAAAGAAAGCCCACTCGGTCTTCAAATGTACTCGGCTGAATTTTGTTTTTTTAATGTTGTCTAACAGAAGAAAATAATGTCTGTTTCTTCACACTCGTCTCTCGTCCAGCTTCCCCTTTTGTTCTAGTCACCCTGTGGGCTACCCCTACTTGTGGCTCATTGACTTTAACTCAGGGGTTCCCACAGCCCCCTCCTCGCGTTCCATTAAT
The DNA here is from genome assembly GCF_003265705.2 of Callorhinus ursinus. NCBI lineage: Eukaryota > Metazoa > Chordata > Mammalia > Carnivora > Otariidae > Callorhinus > Callorhinus ursinus. The sequence goes on along the minus strand of NW_027397080.1, from coordinate 11,758,434 downwards.
TTGCTCACAGAACAGCTCACGTAGCTCAGGGAGGCAGTTTCCTTCCATTTCCTGGTTTATTTATGGAGACCCCGATCCAGGACTGCGTAGAGGGGCGTCCAGAAGGGTCCAGAGCTCAGGAGGGTCTATGCCCCCTGCAGTTGCAGGGCGCCACCCTCCCAGCATTTGGATGCATTCGCCAACCTGGAAACTTTCTCAACACCAATGTCCAAGAGGTTGGGGGTGGGGCTGAAAGTTCCCAGCCTCTGATCACGGGGTCTTTCTGGCGATTAGCCCCATCCCGACGCTATGGGGGGGGGGCGGGCAACTCAAGTCACCTCATTAGCATAAACTCAGCTGTGATGGGGGCTTATTAGGAATAACAAAAGACATTCCAATCACTCAGGAAATGCCAACCTTTCGAAGAGTTCTGCGCTGGGCACGCAGGGAAAAGACCAAAAGTCGTCTTAAACCACACCCTCGACCAGAGTTTCCTCCTGGACCTGGGGTGGGGCCACATCGCACTGCCCAGGGCCTCTGGTTCCGGGCATCACGAGTACAGTGACAGAGGACACCTGGGGGGATTGGTGCCACCCGCTCTCTCCACTTGGATGTCTCCCAAGCGTCTCACATTTAATGGCCAAAACGGAGCTCTTGATTTTCCTCAGAAACCTGCTCCCCACTCAGGTCTCCTCCATCTTGGTAAATGACATCATGATGTCCTGTGTTCTCTGTGACTGGTCCCAGTGACCCGAGTGGGGCCCCTTCCCCTCCCCTCATAGCTGTCAGTCTACTGAGTCTTCTTGCTTCTGCCTCCCCGCCAGAGCCCCAAGCTCCCTTGTCCCCACCGCACAGAGCCATTCCCGCCTCACTGCTTCTCACCTGGATTCCTGTGTCTGACTTGACTTTGTGTCTTCCCCCACCTCTGTATGTTTGCCCTTATTTGCCGACCAACCACCACCAAGCTCCAGATAATATACTTCAATACCTGGGCTCCTTGTGACTGACGCCTTCCTCGACGCCCCCCCAACACCTGCCGCCAGGTGTCCCTTGGACCCGTGCAAACCTCTCCTCCGGCACACGCCCAACTAGACCGTACCTCTGCCCCACCAGGCGGTGGGGGTCTGTTTTCTTGGGCTTTGTGTTCTCGGTGCCAAACCTGAGAGCCTGCCTTGTAGTTGGTGGTATTAATGATGGTTTGTTCAGTAAACCAATGAAGCAATGAATGGTTTTCTTGTCTTCATTCTCTTTCCCCAGCTGTGACTCTCAAGACTGTTTGCTTTCATGAATAGTCTACACTCTTTACGAATAATGCCGGACATTTACGAGGCCGACCCTCTGCCTGCCGAGTGTTTTATGTCCCTATCTCATGGAGGTCTGCCCACAGGCCCTTGAAGGAGATGCCGTGATTGTCTCCACCTTATGAGGAAACAGGTTCAGAAGCATTAAATCACTTGCTCAGGGTCACACAGCTGGTTATGCCGCAGAACGGAGGTTTGAACTGAGGTCTGATCCCCAAGCCAGAACATGGCATTGGAGGCTCCTTACGACCTGGCCCCAGCCCAGCCCTGAGCCTCAGGCTCATCTCCCAAGGGTCTTTGGCCATGTCATTCCCCCAAGGCACCTCACGCTCCCCGCCAGTGTCTCCCACAGGCAGCTTTCTCTCCCTTGCAGCGACCACGCCACACCGGCTCCCGGAGGACGGGCTGCAGTACTACCCCCAGAGGGCCCCTCCGGAAGCACCACCCGTCTGTGCTACAGGGGCAGGAAAAAGCTGGAGTCCCTCTCTCAGCCCCCAGCTGTCTTGACCCTCTTAGCCAGCCCCCCCCCGCCCCCAAGCTGGGTGGGGAAAGCTGATGCTTATCTTGGGCACTGGGCCTCAGCCAGGGCAGCCAGGCGGAGCTGGCCCCAGGTGGCCCAGGTGAGGGCTTGGAGGACACCCGGATGTAGGCCCGTGGTAGGTACCTGCCCACTATTGCTGCCCCCTCACAGGCCCCCGCTCGGGAGCCCTTCGTCCACAGCGGCCTCTGCCTGACCCATTCTTCCACATGCCTTGTTCAGCTATTTTCAAAAGCACCCCCTCCACCCCACCTCCACCTCCAGAAGGTGGTCCTTGAAGCCCACCCCATGCTCTGTCCCCTACAGCCTGCTGGCTTTCAAGAACGGGTTGAAGATCAATCATTAGTTCTTAAGGGGGAACAAGTTTCAATCCTGGATGGTCAGTCCCAGTGGGAGGAGAGAGAGCTCTCAGCTATGGTGGAGGACACAGCCCGAGGTCTTCTTTCTCTCGCTCACCAAGGGGGCTCGGAGTTAAGGACAGCAAGAGGAGTCACCCAGCTCTCGACAAGATCCACAAGATCTCCTAGGATGCCGTCTCCCTCCACCCCACTCTGCTCCATGGACCATCTCTACCCCTTGAGTGATGTCCTCCTCTTTCAGAGTCCCCCTTCTCCCAGGATCAACATGGCTCAGCTGGTACTCAACAGGCCAGCTCTCATGCCTCCTCCCTGACTGTTCTGGCCACCAGGCTGGACTCCTCCCAGGTCAGCTGTCCCCTCCCCTTCCCCCGACACACTGGCAGTGTCCCCAACTCACCTGAGTCTCTCCTTGAGAGCCATGTCGAGAAGCTGGTAAGACAGCCAGCCAAGAAGAGCCCTTGAGCTCGGAGCCAGGGAAGAAATGACCAGTTCCTGTTGACTGGGACAAAGCAGCTCCAGGCCATCTGTCAGAAACCACACCCACAGGGGCAGGCAGAGATGACCTGCCCCAAGAGGGACTCCCTTGGGGGCGGTGCCTGCTGGAGGAAGCTGGCCCCAGGATGGGGTGGGGGCCCGGAGCCCCTTCGGGGCCAATCACCTGGAAGAAGGTGGATCTGAGTAAGGCCAGCTAGCTCTGGTTGGCCGGAGGCTCTGAGCTATTTCGTATTGATTTCTCTTACTTGTGCAAGGGTGCGGGGGCTCTTCTTCAGCGTCTTGGAGCCCTGGGAAGGGTGTGGGGGTCAGGCTGCAGTGTTTGCCATCCAGGGAAAACCCTGTTCTGCACGGAGCTTCAGCCAGATCTCAAGGGCACTGGTTGCCTGAGTGTGACCTTGGGGAACTCACCATGGAATGGGGTACATGCACCAGTTGCCCAGGACAGTGTAAGAGCCGCACAAGATAGAGGATATGAAACCATTCTCTAAGGTTTACACTGGGCAGGGTTTTTAAAAAAGTGCAGGTTGTGAGCTCTCAGAAATGTTTTGTGGATCATGGATTGTGACCAAGATTTAAAACGTATGAACAGGAAGAGAACTGAAAATACCAGAATGTACATAAGGGTAGGTATTGTTTTGTGAAATTATTGCTTCAGATATCTATATTTAAGTGTGTATGAGAGTGGGAAACTTTTTTTAAATGGTGGCTCGTGATCAAAAAAAGGTCTGCAAAATTCTCTGTAAAGTGTAAACAACAGGAACAAATACAGGTTTTCCTGGTCTCTGAAAGAAGAGTGTTCTTTGTGAAAACTTCCATAAGCAGAAAAGATGTAAAGCAAAGACGGTTTAATTTAATTTAATCGTTAATTTATATGGAAAGTTTTTTCAGCGTTCCCAGACCCAAAAGTAACCCGTCTTAGGTTTTTCTGCTACCTTAGGACACACCTTGCTAACAGATAGCACAAATAAACGTAGATAGAGCCTGGGGTGGGGCGGGAGGGGGTCGGGGGCTTCCATTGGCGGCTTGCTGCCGAACAGACGCTGAACAAGCTATTTGCACTTTTTGCCTTTTTCCAGAAAAGCAAAAACCCTCTTGGGATTTGTTTTGCTCCGTGAAAACAGGGACTCATGTAGGTCTTTTGTAAAAGTGAAGTGGCCTAAGGTGAGCTTTCACAAGCGGGGAGATCTGTCTGGATTTAGAGCACCACCCTTCACACACAAAGAATGGCACCGGTATTTGTCTGTGTGGGCCAGTCCCCTCGACTGCACCACATCCTCTCTTCGGAGGAGTTTTGGTGCCCTCCTCCCTCACCACACGTGTAAGAACAAACTCAGGAGAGGCCTGGCTTTGACTTTCCTCAGACGGGAAAACGGGGGTGGGGATCCAGGGTGCAGAGACTTGCCCAGACCCGCCGGGACCTCAGGGCACCTGCCCAGCGGTGCCCCACCCTCCCACTTTCCCTGCGGCTCAGCCCCTGGCCCCGGCCCTGGCCCAGCAGCCCCTCCAGTCCTGGCTCTGCCCTCTGGGTAATCAGAATCATCGGCAGGCCTTTGCTCTTCCTCCAGGTACTAGTTACAATTTAACTGGCTTTCCAGAGAAGTGTTATCAAACTCCTCAAAGTTATTGTGCCTAATCTTCCTGGGCCCCACCCCTGGAGACTGATTCAGTGGGCTGGGCCTCAAATGCACGTTTTAAACAGGCAGAAACGGGCACCTGGGTGGCTCGGGCGTTAAGTGTCTGCCTCCGGCTCGGGTCATGATCCCAGGGTCCTGGGATCGGGGCTCCCTGCTCTGCGGGAAACCCTCTCCCACTCCCCCTGCTTGTGTTCCCTCTCTCGCGGTGTCTCTGTCAAATAAATAAAAATCTTTAAAAATAAATAAAAATAAACAAACGAGGGGTATTAAAGAGGGCACATTCTGCGTGGAGCACTGGGTGTTATGCACAATCATGGAACACTACATCAAAAACTAATGATGTAACGTATGGTGATTAACATAACAATAAAACATTAAAAAAAATAAACAAACAGGGTAAGGAAAAACCCAGAGAAGGGAAGAAGCAACTCCCTTCCCCAGGGCTAGGAGCAGGAGTTTCAGGGACTTGGGCAGGGGCTGCAGAGGCTGCACTGAGCCGCCCAGCAGCAACAACCAAAGGGGATGGAAGAGTCTGGGCTCTGCCCCAGGTGTTCCAGATATTCCTGGCCCAACAGTATCATGTCTCCCCTGCGGGAAGGGGGTGGGGGTGGGGCTCAGAGCTGAGGGGCTCTGGAGGCTCTCATTCCAAGGGACACCTGTGGAAAATGAGGCCATGTCTTGCGTTTCTCGATGGGGCTAAGGGCGCCCTCAGATGACCTGGTCCCAGCAAAGCGTGGAGGGCACGCTGTCCAGTTAAGGAGATCGTCCTTCCCCCAGCCCAGGGAACCATCCCTCTCCTTCTGGATGAGAAGGAGCCAGTGGAGAAAGACACAGAAGAAACAGATTTTACAGATTTATTTTTAAAAAAACAAAAACAAAAGGTTAAAAAAGTCCTTCATTTCCAACCCTGCCTGGGGGTGTGAGTGGGGAATAGAACAAGCTGAGAGAGGTGCCCCCCTTCTTCCCGCTCTTCCCCCAGGAGCCTCCAGGGACAGGGCAAGTCAGAGGCAGGCCCTCGCCCTTCCTGCCCTGCCTCCTCCGCAGGTAGCTCAAATTGCTAGCAAGTTCGGGAGGCAAAGAAGTGTGGACGCGGGAGGCCCAAGGCTGCCTTCTTCACGACAACGTCACCCCGGCTCTTCTCTGCCCTCAAGACGTTCTCTGGGCCCCCACTCTGGGGCTCCCAGGGCGGGTGGGCAGGTGGGCAGGCCCGGCCCGGCCCACAGCAGCTCCCTTAATGCTGTGTGTGGCACAGCAGGGCAGTTGGGCGGGGGGGGGGGGGACTTCACAGTGTGGGAAGGACTTCGGAGACAGCGTGCCCACTCCTGATCTTCGCTGCTTTCTGATCTCGCCTCTCTGCACGGAGGCTGCCCTTCTGTTCTACTCCCCATCCTGAGGCTGAGTGGAGTCCAGGACAAAGCACTAAGTGGCTGTTTGCTACAGAACACCTGGAGATGCCAGAGGGTGGCTCTGGGCCCACCTGCCAGTCCAGGCTCCTACACAGTCATCCAGTCACACACACAGCGTTAAGGCGTCTGTGCCAGCAGGCGTGGCCAAACCGGGCCCAGCTTCTCTCTCTCCACCTGCGGAGGGTGAAGGGGGAGAACCCCTGGCTGCTTCAGAAACGGGCTGAAGGGGGGAGAAGCCGGCAACGGAAGAGTTAGCCAGGCCCAGAAAAAGAAGTGGGAGAAAGGCAGGCAAGGGCTTGCAAGGCCTCTATCCAGACCTGACAGCTGCCCTTGAAAGTAACCCAACTCAGGTTGGGGAGCCCTGACCGTATACCCCCTGGAAAATGGGGGACAGAGAGAGGGGAAGAGAGCGGGGCTAGAGTATTGGGACTTTGGAGGAAGCCAGTGCTATCAATATTTACAAGCATAAAGCCCCATCTTCTGCGCCACCTACCTCTCTGCCCCTCCCACAGAGAGAAAGGCCCCTGAGAGCCATTGAGGGGGTGCCAAGACCTCCTCACCAGCCACGCCCCATAGGGAGAGCCCTTCCCTCCAACTGGCCCCATTTCTGGGCCCCTCAGGAATGTCTGTCTGGCTCTGCTCAGTCGGGAGGAGGAGCCCCGGGCCAGAACCCTGGCTGCGCCTGCCAGCCCTAGGAGTCCTTGAGCATGCTGATGCGAGCATAGATCTTCAGGGCAGGCCCCAGCTTGATGTTCATAGCACTCATCAGGTGGTCCTCCTTGAGCAGCAGCAGGGCTTGCCCATCGATCTCCTGGGCACGGAACTCCTCTGCTATTTCCTGGCAGCCTGAGGGGGACACACCACCACAGACAGGGTCAGTCAGAGCTAGTGGCGTTCATGCTTGGCACCCACTGCGCACGATCTCCTTGAACCCTCCTAAGCACGCCTTGAGGAAGGCTTCTCGTGTGACAGCCCAAGAGAGGCTAAGTGACTTACCCAAGTGATCCACACGTCTTACTCATGCATGTCCTGGTCAGAGCCCCCCTCAACGAATGGGGCAGACCCGGCAGAGCAACAAGGTGCTGTGGGAGCGACAGCTTGTGATCTCCGAGGCCGGGTGGCAAAGGGCACAGCGGCCGCCGCCCTGCCCTTCCAGAGAGTTTACTCTGGAGGAAGCCAGCGACTACGTCATGAGGACACTCAAGCAGCACTCAGAGGCGGCCCACGTGGAGAGGAACCGAGGCTGCTTGCCACTCTGCGCCACGTGAGCGGGGCAGCCTGGAACCGGGTCCTCCGGCTCCAAACCTTCGGACAACCACAGCTCTGGCTGCCATCTTGACTGAGACCTCATAAGAGACCCCAAGCCATTGCTGCGCAGCTAAGCAGGGTTCCTGACCCACAGAACCTGAGGTAAACCACGACACTCTGTGGTAAGGAATGCAGATTCTGGCTTCTGGAAGAGGGGTGCTGCCGTGGCCTGGGGGGCGGCAGTGGGCAGGAGCTGGAAGGACTCTGAGGAGAGGGTCAGGGACGTGTCTAAGATACTCTGAGGGGCTGGACAGCAGTCTGATGGCCTGGGAGGAGACTGGGTGAGGCTTCAGGGAAAGGCAACGGTTTCTGGAAATTGGGAGAAATGGATCCTTGCTGGGAAGTGGAGAAAATGTCAGAACGCTGCAGCAGCTGTAACATGGTAAGTGTAATGGGCCTCACGGACGGAGCGATCTAGCATCTGGCGGAGGACGTTTCCAGCAGAACGCTGAAGGTGCGGCCTGGCTTCTGACCGCTGCTCACAGGAAAGCAAGGACAGATGAGGTGAAGGTGAAACTGTTAGACCTCAAGGAGCCAGGAGTTGCTCGTTTGAAAATCCCTGGCCTCTCCAGATAGCAAATGATGCCAAAACTAAGAAGCAGTTTCTAGGCAAAGATCAAACCCGGGACACAGGTAAGAACACCCGGGCTAGAGCTGGAACTGAGGGCATGACACGTCTTTTCACCAAGATCTCAGAAGCTCGAACGTGCTGCCTCAGAGAACTCACTTACAGATTTTACGGGCGTGCCTCATGGATTCTGGCCGTTCAACAGCAGAGCTTCCAACATAGTAAGGGCACTGTCCCTCAGCTTCAGAAGACACCAACATAGAGAAAGGCTTCTCTTGGAGCATTTTGGGGTATGGTTTTTGTCTGATGGAGTAAATCCCAACAAGATGCACGCACCGGAAGCCCACAACGATTTTAAGACATTGTACTAGCATAAACACTGCTTGAACTGTAAGAGTCGAGGTCATAGAAAATGAAGAGCAGCAGGAACAGGCTGAGAAAACTAGTCTGCTGAAAGCTCAGGCTACCTTTCATGGGAAAGGAAGGAGGACTTCACAGGGTGGAAGCAAGAAGGAGAGATAACCCCTCCCGGGCTTGGGGTCCTAACCAGGGAAATGCCAACACGTGCCCTGCTAGGTGTCAGAACTGGGACGATGGGTGACTCCTGTGTCCTCCGGCACTGTGCTCTCCTTTTTGAACAGGTGTGCCTACCGCGGTGATCCTACACCTGTCCCACCGTATCCTGGGTTTGTGGAGGGAATGGGGAACGTGTGTCTAGTTCTCAGGTGTTCAGATGGAGAGGAACTGGGCTTGAGGAGCTCACCCATGCCTGGACCAGAGTTTGCTGGTGAGATCCTGGGCTTTGAATTACTGCTGCAATGGGATGAGATTTGTGGGGTCTATGGTAGGGGGCAAGGGTGGTCGGCTTGAGGGAGGAACATGAATCATGGGGGCCAGTGACTGGTGAACTATGGTAACCAGCTCTAAATAAACCTGGCTTCCCTTTCATGTCCCTGTGGGCATGACCTGTGTGATACTGTGAAAGTGACACCATGTAGCTTCTGAGTCTAGATCAAAAAGGCCACAGTAATTTCCACCATGCTCTCCTGGATTACCCACCTGTGGGGAAAGAACACGCAAGTGTCCTGAAGAGGCCCGTGTGGAGAGGAACGGAGGCCTCCTGTGGGCAGCCATACCCTCCTTGAGAATCAGGGGCGTGGAGCACCTGAGAACAGGATCCTACAGCCCCAAGGAAGCCTTGGGTCACACCTTCATCGCAACCTCACAAGAGACCCTGTGGCAGAAATGTCCAGCCAAGCCACTCCCACGTTCCTGAGCCACCATAAAACTGTGTGGTGATAAAATTCCGGGAACGTGGCCGGAGATGACTAACACGCTGCAGTGAGGGGCAGAGCCAGGGATGTGAGCCCAGTTCTGACACACAAGTCTGCGCTCCCGGCCACTGCTCCCACTCCGGTCTCTGAGTAACAGGCTTGCGGCTGCCGTCCGTACCTGACGTGGCCAGCAGCTGGGGGCGACTGCCAGAAACAACAGCCGAGAAGCCTGCGGGATATCCCCCTGAAAGCATCTGTGAATAATGTGAGGTAGGTCTTTCAAGGTTCACGGCTCAATTCTAGGCCTCAGACCCACGTGCGCACCACCAACCCCCACAGGGTTTGTGCGGTTCCCTACACCGTACCCTTCCGCGTCTGCGCACCTCCGCTCAAGCCGCTCCCGGGGTCGCGTCTCCCACCGGCCGAGGCCTGCCTGCCCACTGTCACGCAGCTTCCCCTTTCCTACGCTGGGGTTCTCTTTGACTGGTTTCCTACACTCCCACTTGACTCCTCGCCCCCTGTCCCAGGAGAGGCACAGGCTTGGTGCACGGTCACCCCTGCATCTCACGCAGACCCTGCCATGCCAGGAAGTGCAGCGGACTGCAGCATGACGACTCCTGAGCCTGAGTCACTAACGGAGTCATTTCCTGGGGGGGGGGGGGGGGACGACTGTCCCTCTCTCCCAGGGGCCGCTCTTCCAGTCCCGCACGGGACCCCTCCCGGGACTCACCTGGCAGGGAGCGGATGAATTCATAGACGTCTTCCACGTTCCACTTGGTGGGCTCGCTTGGCAGGAAGTGGTGTCCCATGCCCACCAGGTCCCGCATGTGCATGTCCGGGAGCTCCAGGTCCCGCTGGCCCTGTCGCCGGCGGGAGGTGGACGAGCTGGCCGAGAGGGGCGACAAGGGCTCCTCGTAGCTTGAGTTATCTGAGCAACGGCTGGAGTCCTCCTGGCTGTGTGTCAGCTGCAACGCAGCCGTGACCGAAAGGGGCACGGTGCCCGCCGGCTGTGAGCAGAGAGAAACCGTTGGCTTCAGGATCGGGGAACAAACAGACTCTGGGTCTCCAGCCGGGCGATGGGTGAAGGCAGGTCGTCCCACCTCCCACCTGGTCTATGACTACACACCTCTGAATGCTTAGATCAAAACGCCCCCCGTCTTCTGGGCTGTCCCCTCTGGCCCGACGCAGAGCGAGCCCCTCCCTGCACCGCACTGCACCCATCTGATTCTATCTACGCCTATCCCTTCTTCTAGATGTGGGGTTTTAAACCAGGACGCTGGAGGTTTCAGGGGTGGTCTATGAAATAGCATGGAAAATTTCCTGTGCGTGTGCGTGCTGCGTCCCAGCCTTCGTCAAGATTCTTCAAGAGGTTTATGACCCAAGTGACAAGCAGCCAAAACCATCAGGCTCTGAAACGTCCCACGAAGACTGTGGGTTCCTGTGGCGCAACTTAGAGCCTCAGCGCCTCACGGCGCTCCGGGCACGTGAGGGGTCTACAACATCTGTAAGGAACGCCCGTGTTCCTGGGAGAGGCTGCAAGAACTCCGTGCTCTGGATTCGAGGTGGCAGCGAGGAGCAGGGCTGAAGGGGGCAGGCTTCCTTCCTCCTCACCTGGCCCTCTGTGTTAAGACCCAAGGGAATGGGGACAGTCTGTCTCTTCCCGGGGCCGGGCAGAGGAGACCCCATTTCCCTGGCCCCAGAAGGATGGAGGCAAACTGGGAGGGGAGGGGTATGGAGGGGGCAAGGTCACTGAGGCAGGAAATCACCTCTCACGCATCCATGGGTCTGAACGCAGGGGCCCGTTACGGGGCCCGGGAAGGGCTTGATCTGACGGCTCGTGAGAAATGAGAACATGATGGCGCGGAGGTGAGGCAGCCTTGGAAGAGGAATGTGGGTGTGCTGGGTCCGTCAGGGAGGGGAGTTGGTGGGGACTTGTGACAACGGAGCTTCGGGCCCTGCCCACCTCTCACCTGCTTCTTGGTGTCCTTCGTAAGTGTGGGCAGGCTGGCTTTGCTGGCCCGACGGCGGTTGTGGGTCGTGGCTCCTGCCTTCTGCAGCTTGCTCCGGTCCGAGTGGAAAAGCCCCACTCGTTTGGTGCACCCCACGTTGTACCTGCCGCAGTCAGGGAAACGGGAGTCAGAGCAGTGGCGGGCCGTGCGGGCCCCCGCAGCGTGAGGATAGCCAGGCTCTCCAGCAATAGCGGAGTCCGTCTGTGTGCTCTGCTCCCAAGGCCATCGGGTACTGCTAGCCGGCCAGCTCTGGGCAAGCCACTTGACCTCTGAGCCTCGGTTTCCTCATCTGGAGCTGGGGATGAGACCGCTCACTTTCTAAACCCACTCTGACAACTGTATGCGCTAACACGTGCAAAGTGCTGGCCAAAACAACTTGGATCACGGCAAGAACTCATGGCTGACACACCCTACACCAAGTATGACCTATGCCAGGAAACAAGTGTGCGCTGTGGTGCTGGGAAGTACAGGTACATCTCGGAGATACTGCGGCTTCAGCTCCAGATCGGACTGGCAAGAAAGCCAGTCACATGACTTTGTTTCCTGGTGCATATAAAAGTAAGGTTTACACTACACTGGAGTTTATTAAGATGACGATGGGGGCGCCTGGGTGGCTCAGTCGGTTAAACTCTAACTCTTGATTTCAGCTCAGGTTATGATTTCGGGGTCATGGGACCGAGCTCTGCAACAGGTTCCGTGCTCAGTGGGGAGTCAGCGTCTCTCCCTCCCCCTCCGCCCCTCCCCCTGCTTGTGTGCACACCCACGTGTGCTCGCGCTCTCAAATAAATACATCCTTTAAAAAAATTGTAAGAAAAAAAACAATGATGAAGTTGGCTGCATCGATGGACTCTTCCTTTCACGAATGATTTCTCTGGAGCATGCAATGCTGTTCGATAGCGTTTTACCGACAGGAGAACTTCTTTCAAAACTGGAGTCAATCCTCTCAAACTCTGCCGCTGCTTTATCAACGCAGTTTGATATTCTAAATCCTTTGTTGTCATTTCAACAATCCTCACAGTGTCTTCACCAGGAGATTCCTCCTTAAGAAACTGCATTTTTTGCTCATTCCTAAGAAGCAACTTCTCATCTGTTCAAGTTTTACCATGAGATTGCAGCCATTCAGTCCACCTTCAGGCTCCACTTCTAATTCCAGTTCTCTGGCTGTTTCCACCACATCTGCAGCTACTCCCCCCCTGAAGTCTTGAACCCCTCACAGTCATCCACGAGGGTGGGAATCAACTTCTTCCAAACTCCTGTTAATGCTAATATTTTGAGCACTTCCCCTGAATCCTGAAATGTTCCTAATGGCATCTAGAATGGTGAATCCTTTCTAGAAGGTTTTTAATTGATTCTGCCCAGATCCACCAGTGGAATCTGTATCTATGGCAACCAGAACCTTACAAAATGCATTTTTTTTAAGAAGACTTGAAAGTTGAAATTACTCCTTGATCCACAGGCTGCATAACGGATGGTGTGTGCACAGGCATGAACACAGTGTGAATCCCATCACACATCTCCATCAGAGCTCACGGGTGACCAGGTGTACTGTCAGTAAGCAGTAAAATTCGGAAAGAACTTTTTTTTTCCTGAGCAGTAGGTCTCAACACTGGACTTAAAATATTTACTAAACCATGTTATAACGGATGTGCTGCCCTCCAGGCTTTGTTGTTCCGCTGACAGACCACAGGCAGAGTAGAGTTAGCACAATTCTGAAGGGCCCTAGAATTTTTGGAATGGTAGACGTGAGCACTGGCTTCAACCTAAGTCCCCAGCTGTACTAGCCCCTACCAAGAGAGTCAGCCTGTCCCTCTGAAGCCCGGCACTGACTTCTCCTCTCCAGCTATGAAAGTCCTGGATGGCATCTTCTTCCAGTAGAAAGCTGTTTCATCTACACTGAAAATCTGTTGCTTAGTGTAGCCACCTTCATCAGTGATCTGAGCCAGATCTTCTGGAGAACTTGCTGTGGCTTCTCCATCAGCACGGCTGCTTCACCTTGCACTTCTATGCTACCGAGACGGCTTCTTTCCTTAAACCCCATGGATCAACCTCTGCTAGCTTCAGACTTTTCTTCGGCAGCTTCCTCCCCTCTCTCGGCCTTCAAAGAACTGAAGAGAGTTAGGCCTTACTCTGGACTGGGCTCTGGCTCAAGGGAATGTTGTGGCGGGTTGGATCGCCTATCCGGACCAAACTCTCTCCTTATCAACAATGAGGCTGTTTTTGCTTTCTTATTGCTCATGTGTTCGCTGGAGGAGCACTTTTAATTTCCTTCAAGAACTTTTCCTTTGCATTCACAACTTGGCGGTCTGGTGCAAGAGGCCTGGCTTTTCAGGCTGTCTCAGCTTTCCACAGTGTTTCTCACGAAGCCTAATCATTTCTAGCTTTTGATTTAAAGTGAGAGACACACCACACTTCTTTCACTTGAACACTCAGAGGTCACTGTAGGGTTAATAATGGGCCTAATTTCTTTCTTTCTTTCTTAAAGATTTTATTTATTTATTTGGCAGAGAGAGACACGGCGAGAGAGGGAACACACAAGCAGGGAGAGTGGGAGAGGGAGAAGCAGGCTTCCCGCTGAGCAGGGAGCCCGATGTGGGGCTTGATCCCAGGACCCCGGGATCATGACCTGGCTGAAGGCAGATGCTTAATGACTGAGCCACCCAGGCGAATGGGCCTAATTTCCAGTACTGTTGTGTCTCCAGGAAAAGAGAGGCTGGAGGAGAGGGAGAGAGACGGGGGAAGAGTCCACTGGTGGAGCAGTCAGAACACAGATGACACTGACCATCTTACGTGGGTGCAATTCGTGGCACCCCAATAATAATTACTCTAGTAACATCGAAGGCCACTGATCACAGATCACACAATATAATAATGAAAAAGTCTGAAATGTTACGAAAATTACCAAAATGTGACAGAGAGACTCAAAATGAGCTAACGCTGTTGGAAAACTGGTGCTGACAGACTGGCCCGACAACTTCAATCTGTAAAAAACGCAGTATCTGCGAAGCCCAATAAAACGAGGGCTGCTGACCTCCAGCACAGGGCCGAGGGGAGCCTTATTCCAGCCGGCATGCAGAGCACCTCTGCGTAGGGGGCTAGAGATTGCTATTCTTTTGAGGGCTCAGGGCTTCCTGCTTCCGCTGTGGTATGAAGACCACGCAGGGCTTTAGAGGCAGATGAGTCCAACTCCCCAACTCTAGGACACTGGGCACAGGTACTTACCCTTTGTGCCTCAGTTTCCTAGTGGGTGTGAAGGGGCCAGCGGCAATCCCTGCCCTCGCGGTTACTCTGAAAACTAGATGATACCGCGCACCCCACCTGCCTAGTGCAGAGCCTAGCACGTGGCCGGCACTCAGTACCCAACGCTGTGCCTGACCAGGGTCACTGGCCTATGCTGGGTGAAAGCTCACAGATGGAGCAACCGTAACTAGTACAGGGGCTCTGGGCAAAGCTTCTGGTGGAGGGCTTCCCCTAAGGGGCAGTAGCTGCCAAGGGCAGGAACAGAGTATGGGTTCAGTAGGGCCCCAGGAGGGACAGCCAAGCTAATGCACTGCCTCCTTTCCTTGGACCCGGGGCTGCTCACTCGAGTTCTGGGTTCCAGTACCTGGCAGACTAGTGACACGGCACTGCTCCTAGGCAGGTGGAGGAGATGGAATGCAGCTAAGCTGCACCCAGGGGCTCCCGGGTCAGACAATCACTGAAGGGTGGGGTAGGACCCGAGGTGCAATCCTGAGAGGGAGGGGGTGGTACAGCCGTGGGGCTGAGGCCACTCACCTCTTTGCACATGCCATGGAACAGAAGCGCTTGGAACGCTTGAACTTGTAGGCAAAGTCCACCCGGCCACAGAGCTCACACTTGAGCTTGAGGGGAGTACCCTCCTCTTTGGATTCTGGAAAGTATGGAAACTAGAGTAAATGTAAAGAGGAGCAATTCCCACAAGACCCTTGACAGCCCCCCAAGAGGCCTGCCTTCCCTGCTCACGTCCCCGTAGCTGTGACACGCAGTGGGGGACTAACTTGGAAAACGCCCAACTGCTTTCGCCACTGGTATGGGAAGGGCTGAAAAGCTTCCCCCACCCGGAAAAGTACCCAGGGGTGTTTGGTGATGACACCTGACAGATTTTTTTCCCCAAGTGCTATGAGCCTGAGGCAAACACAGGTGGTAAAAGAATCAGCATCCCTCTTTATGACCCTGGAAGAGACTGGCAGGCTCACAGGGAATACTCTGGGTGCTCTCACAACTGATCTGGAATTGTTCTACCCTACCTCGATCTGTCTAGTTTGCTGTGGACCTAGATCCCAGAACCCAGGAGTTCTGTAACCTCCACAGCCCCCACCCAGTCAATGGCTCAGGCTGCAAGTGTAGAGTCCTTGCGGGGCCATGGTGCTGCCCGAGGGCCAGCCCCTGAGGCCCGAGGGGAGGACACCCTGGCCCGTGGCACTCCCACCTCTTGCCAATGACTTCCAAAGGAAAAGCAACTCTTGGAATCCCGTGGCTGGCTGGTGTGGGGCTGCAGGAGAGGCAGGGGACAAACAGCTCTCCAAGGGCAGTGACTTTCCCCCTTTCCTGTTTTCTAGGGACAGCGGCTGAGAAGGGACTGGGAGGAATGTTTAGTAGACGGACATGTCCATCCACGGATACCATGACAGGAAGTGTGTATGGCCGGCTTTTGCAGCCCCTTCTGCCCCTGGTCAGGTGGGCCAGATCAGATCAGAAGGCCTTCGTGCTGGGCGGGGTGCGGGGACACCTACCTTGCAGATAGGGCTCCTCCATCTCAGAGTCAGTGGTGGTGGTATGATCCTGCTGTGGAAGTTTCTCAGGCAAGAACCCCTGTGCATACTTCTTCTTGAGATTCCCCACCAGCAGGGACGAGCGTCCCACCTAGAGGACAAGGTGGGACACGGATGCCATGAGGGTTAGGTGGGAGGTGCTTCCTTGCTCTCCAGCCTCATCAAAATTACATATAGAACGCAGCTAGGCACAGACGCTGGGCTCTACATCATTCAAGTGTGTCTTGCTCAAGGCCCTATTTTGCCGTGTAGCTCATGAGGCAAGATGCCAACTGTCACCAAAGTGCAGCAATGGCTTCAATCCAGGACCAATGGACGGCTTGGGAAGTTAGGAAAATACCTACTCTTCCAAGTGACTAAGGGGCAGAGATAGAGGCAGCAATCAGGTTTCCCACAGCACCAGAACTGCTAGGACCCGGGGCTCACGCGTCACCAGCAGGAATACAGCTCAGGCCCCGTGTGTGCGTGCATGGGGGGCAGAAGAGACTCAGCAACCCTATTGTGGTTTCCTACTGTCCTCCACCATATCGCTGGTCTACCCCAGCCAGAGGGGCAGGCGGCCGTGGAGGAGCGCAGGAAAATGGGACTCTGGGCCACAAAGCAAATGCCTTCTGTGGTTGCCAGGATCCTAGACTGGCTTATTCACTCTTCCGGTCCTTCCTTTGTTGCCTCTGTTCGGGCGGGCTGGTGGCTAGATCTCTAGGGTGATGCTGGGGCTGTTACTCAAGTCTGTATCCACCCTGTGAGATGGGTTGGTTTCTGGTGTTTCTCTAGGAGGCCAAGCTGAAGACGTAGTCTAATGAGGGAGGGGATGTGGCAGGGCGGAGCTACTGACTGATAGCTAAGGTGCTCCAGGGGGATTTCTCTGCCATGGGCCTTGCACCACCTGCAGAGGGAAAGTGACAAGAACCTATTTGTCTTCTGGCATTTTAGAAGGGCAGTTCACCCAGCTCAGTTCGTCAAGCTTAGAGTCTTCCACTGACTATTCAAACCACTCACGGACCCAAAGAATGAACAAAAGGCAGATGGCGTCCCATGAAGATGGTATTCTCTCACAGCCAGATAATTTCATCCCGGGAGAGGCAGTTGTTTACCTGGCTCTGGGCTCCTCCCACCCATAGAGCAGCGCCCCCTGTCCTCACCAACTCACACTGCATGGAATCAGCTTGGGGTGCTTTGTTCTAATAAGCCATTTTCTTGATTCTTTTATATTTCCCTTTGGTCTTATGCTTTCCATGGAGACATTTGATTGTGCCCTTTCTGAAGAAAGGGCACAATCCTCACTTGCATTCACTCTTTTCAAGACTCTAATCCCAGAAAAGCAGCCGAGGCTACAACCCTGTTCTCTTATCTTCATTTCAGACACATCTTAAAAATTCTATTCTACACATTTTCCTTTTGTTCTCTAACTGGTTAAAGTTTTGCCACTCAGCGGTCCTGGCATTCAAAACTGAATGAGGTCTCATTTTCCAAAACCCACCATCTTGCCCCAAACACCCCAATGTGAACTCCTTTCTAACTAAGGGGGGGGGTGTCACACAACACGAGGCAGGGACACAGCTGGGTCTGTGTGTGGACCCTTCTAACCAAGGGGCCTTGCCAATTATTCCTAATCACTGATCCTTTCTGGACCATAGGAAGGCACTCAATCCTAGAAAGAAAATGGCTCTGACATTCTTTTGGGGGAAAATTAGCAAGGAAAGAGCAAACTGTTTACATTTTTGGAAATTTTACATGGAAATGTAAAAATATTCTAATACACATCCAAAATATACTTAAAAAAAAAAAAACCAAAACAAAACAAAACAAAAAAAAAAGAGGGGAAAAGAAGTAGTCCGTACCGGGAAAGGCTCCGCCCCCTCCTGGATCACAAACCCTTCGATAACATGCGTCAGGATTTGGGGTTTCACAATGGCCTGTGGTGGTTTATTCTCACCATTCTGGGGGGCAGTGCCGGTGATGCTGGAGGCAGAATTTCCGTTCCCTGAGGTCATGCCGGGGCTGCTGAGGTCGGTCAGTGCATGAACAATGCCCTGCCCTGTCTCTGTACAAGGGAGAGTAGGAAAACACAAGCAGGGAAGGTCAGAACCAGGTCCAGAACAGCAGAAGGAGAGCAGGGACTCAGCATGTGCCTGGCTTTTTCCATGGAGCCAAACGACAATGCAAACCAAGCAGTCCCCTCCCCTCAATGACCTATTTAAAAGTGGTAGGGTCGATGGACAAGCCACCAAGTGTGACTATAGTCAGCTCTTGCAATGAGGCAGCTAAAGCAGCATTTCTTAATTTCCCAACTGTGCTAAGAACAGTACAACCAAGTCAGACAAGAATTCTCTTTGGGGAGTTAAGACCTTGGTCAATATTGACCTGGACAAACAAGGTCATCTTCAGTTCAAAGGAGAAAACGTACTTAAGGTGATCTCTACAACCAGGACGAAAAGCTGCACTAGGTATGGGGGCTTGGGGTATGATGGGGTTTTTTGGGGGAGAGAGGTTACACCTTCTATGAAGGTCCATGGAGAAGGATTTGATTTTAAGCATCCTGTGAAATGTCAAAGTACTGAACCCCAGAGATGAACACAAAGGGAACAAGAGGGCTGGGCCCCAAGTGAACACAGTGCTTTCCAGAGGCTGGTTATCTGAGGTCACGTGCTGAGATATACACGCATTCAATTTCTCCCCCAGGAAGGTCGCCGAGGCTGTGGGGCTCTATGCTGCTTCTGCCGGCCCCGTGCTCTTGATCCAGCCCCTTGCCCTGCTCTCAGCTCCACACAATCTGGTCCTCAGCCAACCAGAGTCCTTCCCTCTGTGGACAACCCTTCTGAGGTTCCCCCCTCCCGCCCCCACCCACCGTGGGCCTTCCTCTGAAGGACCTGACAGAGTGCTCTAAAAAATGTGCTGAGGGGCGCCTAGGTGGCTCAGTCGGTTGAGCGTGCACTTTTGATTTCAGCTCAGGTCATGATCTTGGGGTCATGGGATCGAGCCCCAGGTCGGGCTCCAAGCTCAGCAGGGCGTCTGCTTGAGATTCTTTCCCTCTGCTCCTCCCCCGACACGTGTGTGTGTGTGTGTGTGTGTGTGTGCACGCTCTCTCTCTCAAATAAATAAATAAAATCTTAAAAAAACAACCCCAAAAAACAAAAAAAACAAGTGTGCTGAGGTGCCTATCCAGACCACACCACAGGGAACCTCCTCTTCTCCACTTGGCCGGCCCCTCTCCTGAGCTGCTCCATGCTTTAGAGGCACGAAACTTCTTTACCTCACTTTTGCCACCCCCTCCCTGCCCCTTTCCGAGACCATTCTCTACCACCACCAACTGTGGGAGCTGAAGTTGCCTGTAACCTGGAACTTCCTAAAAAAGAAAAAAGAGAAAGAAAAAGCCATTTCTTTATTGCAACAAGCCTATTAATATTAAGTATAACCCTGTGTGTGTTATATACTTGAAAAATGATTTTAGTACCTTAGTTAAGTGATTTTTGCACAAGACTTTTTTTTGTCGATGCTCTTATTTCCTGTTAAAAATGGAAAATCCCACCAAGGAACAGAAATTCAGTGTCTGATATGGAGCATGGAGAAATAACAATAAATTCATTTTAGAAAAGGTTATAACTGGTTCGTCTTCTTACTAGCAGTCCTAGTGCTTGATAAACCAGAATAAATCTTTTTTTTTTTTAAGATTTTATTTATTTATTTGAGAGAGAGAATGAGAGAGAGAGAGCACAAGAGGGAAGAGGGTCAGAGGGAGAAGCAGACTCCCGGCTGAGCAGGGAGCCCGATGCGGGACTCCATCCCAGGACTCCAGGATCATGACCTGAGCCGAAGGCAGTCGCTTAACCGACTGAGCCATCCAGGCACCCAAACCAGAATAAATCTTGTTTGATGAAAAAGAATGTACTGTGACCCATGCTGTCAATCTTCAGACTTCTGCATTGCAACGATAATTTCAGAGCTGAGCAGGAGTCATCCAAGAAATATGAATGATGAGACTGCTTTAACTTAGTTTTTGTTTGAGACAGAGTCACACCGGCAAGTTAGAAAGATTCCCTTCAGTGTTCATAGTCATTTGGAAAAAAATTTTTGACAGCTTTGACTTTACTGTAGAGATGGAAATCTTCCCCTTTGGAATTAGTCTTTCTAAATTATAAAGGTGTTTGGCAACAACAAAAAAATCTTTCCTTAACTGTCCATGAATAACTAGCAGGACTGAGTCAATCAAACTGAATCAATCAAATTAAATTTCTCTGCTTTTAAATTTTAAACACTTAAGCCTGCATTTACATGGTTATGTTTTCTTTTATTTAATATTTTAAATATGCAAAGAAATATATATTTTACTTAAAATGATAAATAAATGTTGTTAAGATATAAAACCAAGGGGCGCCTGGGTGGCTCAGTCGGTTAAGCATCTGCCTTCGGCTCAGGTCATGATCTCAGGGTCCTGGGATCGAGCCCCGCGTTCGGCTCCTTGCTCGGTGGGGAGTCTGCTTCTCCCTCTACCCTTCCCCCCTGCTCATGCTCTCTAATAAATAAATAAAATCTTTAAAAATATATATATAACAATAAAAAAATTAAATAAGAAAATAAAATAAATATATATATATAAAAAACCGAATATATCAGTTAACATTTTATTTTTACATGGTGCTTATTTCCTTCTGGTAAAATATCCCGATTTCTCTAATGAACTACAGATTACAGAATCACAAGATTGAAATGCCTGGTTCAATCCCTTACCAATGCTGGAACCTTCTCTATAATACTACCACCCAGTGATTTCTGGGCATTTGTTGGAATACCTCCAATGACAAAGGAACTTACTACCTTCTGGAGTAGTTCCCTCTGTGGACAGTTCAATTAAAAAGTTCTTCTTTACTATGAGCCAAAAACCTATCTCCTGTTAATTTCTGCCCACCCATCCTGGTTCTGTTCCTTAAGACCACGCAGAACAAGGTTAATCATCTTTGTATAATGGGCAAAAACACGGGCTTAGAGACTGGTCTTTATCACTCAAGTGAATTAGGGGCAAGTCCTCGACTCTGAGCCTCGGTTTAACTAGTTGTAAAATAAGGACAATTACAATACCTGCCCTACAGTGTTGGGTGGCTCTGCAGACCATGTGAGGTAACCACCAGCAGAGCTGTGCTAGCGCACTAGGAAATGCTCACAAACTGCTCTTGGTGTCGGAGAGCACGGCACTCACCACCACAGTGTATCTTTCCTCTAGGCCACGCTCCCTCTGCTGCTTCAACTATTCCTTGCACAAAAGGCTCCAAGTTCCATCATCATCCTACGTGTCCTGTTTACGTCTTTTCAAGTCAGGGACCCGGTCAATACTAACATAAAAAATCAAGTGCATTGATCTAAGAGACTGGGTTGGTACGATTTCCCTTGTGTTTCTTTTACACATGGTCACATTCCTGACTGAGAGCACAGAAGGGGCATAAGTGACTCCCTTGTTTTAGTTTCAAATACCTCAGTGGAATTAATCCATTCTCCCTGAATTCTGGGACCACTCCCACCTCTGGCTTTTCATGGATATTCATCACCAAACTGCTTCTGATATCTTGTCTCCTTTTATGGGATCTCTGTATCCTGGCTCCATTCTTCTCCTTCCCCCTGACCCCCCTTCCCTCCTGTCTCTCAGAGCGGTGTCTATTAATGTGCGTCGGGGCACTGCAAGACAGGGCGGCACGGGCATAACTCTTGAGGTCAGATTCTTTCCTCATGCCAAATTCAGTAGTGAACAGATACATTCAGTAGCTCAGAGTTGACAGGGCCGATGCTTAACTCCGGGAAGCAAAGACTTCTTGGAATCTAAGTTTTTTAAAAAAAGGATCTTATTAAGCAGGAGAACAAACAAATAAATCCTTTTACCCTAACGTCAGAATCGATCACTCTCCGTTATAACTCTAGGGCAGGTTGCAGAAGAGACAGAAGCCAGGGGACAGAGGGAGGGCGTTTTATGAATATACAAAGGTTTGCAGTCATCTTGGAGGCCAAGGCCTCCTCATCTGCGTTAGGAACAAAGGAGCTTGGGCTATTTCTGGAATGACCAAACACAATCTAACCCCCTGCCAAGCCCAGCATGCTGAGATTAATTTAATCTACTTTCCCGCTCTCCCAGACTGCAATGCAGCCTGCTTGAGGGAAAGCAGCTTAATAGGGAAACTTGCACAAACCTGTCCTGCTGGCTCAGAGGCCAGATAAAAGATAAAGACTCTGTCTTAGGAATTCTTCCTTTCTGAATTCTCTTGACCAGTCCTGAGGCTGGTGCTGCTGCTGGAGAGTCCCACAGGTCTCAAAAGTCATTACACACAGCCAGGCACCCGAATCTGAAAGGTGGAGGCCAGGGTGCTATGAGCACCAGAGGCTGTGGGAGGGAAGGCAGGCCAAGCTTTGGTGGTGGTAAAGGTGTGGGGAGGGAGAATCAAGCCTCTAATGAAGGTGCCTACAAACGGCTGAGTATTCAGATAAGAATGAACAGGACAGTATGTTCTGGGGAAGTTGTATATATATGTTTATGTATATGTTTTATATATATATATATATATTTTAGATATATATATATATATATATATATATATATATATATATATATATATATATCTCAACCCCTAGGCTTTGCTTCTCAATTCTGGTCTCATTCATAGGCTCTGGCAGCAACAGCCCTTATAGGGGCTGGATAAAATAGGAAGAACCACCCAGCAGTCTGTTTGTGAGATTATCTGCTTCAGGGCTGGGTCCTTTCTGCTAGGCAGAGCAAGTTTCTTTAGGCAGGAGCTCTGTCTTGTCACCTCTGTATCTTCAGGGGCTAAACCCCATGTCCACTCTAGGACAGCTACTTAATGTCTGTTAAACGGGATGGTCTAGAACCCATGTTCTCCATCTTCGAAGGTCTCCTTAGTCTCAAACAGGGAGCTTGGCACCATCTGAGATTTGCAAATTACCTACTGAGGCTATAATGATTAGACAGCAGTCAGGCCAGTGCCTTCTACAGGACTGGCATTTCTGGGTACCTGGTTAAAAGGAACAAGAGCTATTCCTTGGCCCATTTCTTCCTATTAGCGTGGGGATTTCTTCAGTAAGAGGGAGCATTAAGTTGCCCCGAAGGCTGGAGTTCTGGATTCCCTGACCCCTTTGAAATATGTGTTCGGGCTCCGGGCATCTAGAAAGGCATGATGACCTCTAGAGTCAGAGGCTGGGAGGCTCCTATAAAAATGGCCCCACCCGCAGGACCAGTCACTAGGTGTCCAGAGAGGCTGAGCTCTTCTATTTAAGAAAGAGGTCTGGCTGGCTATAGCTATGCAAAATCTGGGCCATTTTAGAACCAGTTCTGATGTTCTTTACATGAGCAGATTAAAAAATCAGGAAAAAAAAAAAAGCAAACAGAAAAGTAAAAAAACAAAACACCACCAAAAATCAGTTATGCTGGAATCCGGTTTAGGACGAACAGTTATTACGGGCGTTTCAGATGGCCTGGCCATTCACTGTGTTTGCTCCTAATACAAGTCATCTTTAAGACCTGACTTCAGAGGAAACGGGAGGGCAAGCAGAGCTGCTTCTACGCCTTCACTGTCTCTATTTTCTCGACAGGAGGAGTGTTTTCATCTACAAGACTTCTAACTATCCTTCCTTGACTGTAGCCGGAGTGAGACAGAGCTAATGAAGTTAATCAAGAATTTAAGGAAGCAAAGTAGGTGATAACATGGGTCATTTGCCTGCAGCAAATCCTGCTTGACAAATGGCAAAACAAGGCTGCTTATACAACACGGAGGATTCTCTCCAGGCCCCTGGCTCTGAAATCCCGCTCTCAGTGCCTCAGCTCAGCAGGCCCCGTCACAAGGCCAGGACAGGGGACAGCAGGATCCCTACAGAACTGCGTGCTCGGGAGAGCGCCCGTGTGGAGCACCTGCAGAGCTCCCGCCAGGGAAACCAGATCCAGGAGGCGGAAGGCAGCTGGTCCGGGGCGGGGGGGGGGGGGGGGGGCGGCGCGGGGCGGTAACAGCACAGCAAGCTGAGGGCGGTGATGTCCGCCGCCGCTCTTAGGCTCTCTGCAGTTATATTTGGGCGCCTAAAGAAACTGGTGCCATTCGGAAAGGGGGGAGGTAAGATATTTCATAATCGCCCATTTGTTGGCATCCCTCCACCGCCCCCAGGGGGAGGTGGGAAAGTGAAGGGCGGGTGGCGATGAGAGAGAAAGGGCTGGGTAGAAACAGGCAGAAGGGGGATGAGGGGCGGGAGCGAGGGAAGGGGGAATGGTGGCTCCATCCTGGGACCCTGAGTCCATCAATCAAAGAGATTCATTTGGTTAACAACCTTCTTTAAAATGCAAATAGACACCTGCAGTCACTCACACCTGGCTGTGAACCACTTGACAGATAAGCAGACAGCTTTCCTTCCCATTTCGCGACAGCAGGCTTGGTGGAAAGGGTGGGAGGGGAGAGTGATTATTCTGGATCACGGGCACTAGAGCACAGGGCCGGGAGTCTAGCAATTTTCCAGATGAGGAGAAGTGTGCATTTCAGAATCAAGGCAAGAGTGGATGGCACATATTTGGAAGGCAGGACCTTCTCAAAGACGCACAGAAGGAGCTCTTAGTCGTGGGGGAAATGACATGTCCCTTCCCACCTTGGGGTCCCGAGTACCCAGAAGGCAGTAGGGACCAATGCCCAGTGTTTTAACTTTTTCAATTCTGCTAAGGACCGAGCTGTCAGACACAGAAGAAATCCTTACCTCGGGGACCCACAGCAGGCTATGGCCATCACCATCCTGCTCCTCAGAGTACCTTCCTGGGCTCTGCAAACAAGAGCAGCCTGCTCTGACCGAGCTCTCTCGAGAGGGGAAGAGTCGGCAGTGACAGGCAGGGCGCTCTGGGCACTTGGCGGAGCAGGCACAGGACGGCAAGGCTCGGGGTCCGCGCCTGGGTCCCTGCAGGGGAGCTGGCTGGCAGAACGAAAGTGAGGTTCAGCCAGGTAGCCCCAACCCTGCTCTCGGTGTCACAGCAAAATGACCTCGTCGAGCCTGGGTTAAGAGGACTGGAGGGCAGACGTGCTTCTCGGATCTTCAGCATCGGGGCTGAGCGACTCTGGTTAAGGCATCTGTGAGGGAGGGCTCCTCCTCCTCGCTGGCAGCCATTACCATACAGCTGACTTTTCTGCCATCTCTGAGGACACAGGCAGAGAGAGTGGCCCTTCTGACTCACCCACAATCCCCAGCTACAGTGTACATAAGCTGAATTGTAAACAGCTGAATGTTTTCCAAGCTGCCACCCTCCCCACCTCACCCCCCATGAAGGAAGGAGGCAATGGAGCCAACAGTCACCCTCCCCCATGCAGGTCAGGCCAACGGGAGCCCTGGGGGATTTCCAAACAGCTGCAGGAGCTGCTGCCCAGCCCGCAGGCGGACACCCGCGCCAGGCTCCTCCGGCACCCGGACCGAGCTTGGCAGCAGCACCTGCACAACTGCGCAGTGACTTCCCACGGGCCAGGTCAATGCACCAGGGAAGAGCAGCTAACTCTGGCAGCAGGGAGTCAGGGAGAGGTTTCAGACTTCTACTTGGATAGAGCCAGGCCCGTGGGATCCACTGCTGAGGTCGAGGGCTCCCAGATATTCTCCCACCATAGTTCTCTAGCAGGTGCTAGGACTTCAAAAGACAACATGTCTGGGACCCCAGGAGAGGCTCTACACTGGAGGCCTCAAGATCACTGAAGATGGAGGTCAGAGCAGCAGAGTGGAAGGAGTGCTGACTGGTCGGAGCCAGTGCCTCCAGGTTTATGTTCTGCCTTCTGGTTCCATCTTTGGTTTATCTGTGAGCTTCAAGCACTTGATACCTGCTCTGAGCCTTAGTCTATCCATCTGTAAAAATGAGGATCATACTGCCTATGTTGCAAGGTTATAGTGAATATTAGAATTTTCATATGTAAGATGCCTGGCACTGATCTCATTTAGAAGCTGTGCAACGTGCCCATTACAACTTTGGGATCTGAAGGCCCTTAGGCTTAAATCCTAGTTTGTAATCCTGGACCAGTTACCCGAGGTCTTAGTTTCCTTATCTGTAAAATGGGTACTTAGACCTGTCTCACTTGGCCACAGTAAGGATTAAATAAGATAATGTAGGAACAACATAGTGGAACAGGCTGGACTTGGCCCTAGGAGGGCTAACATCACTGAAACCCAAGATATTAGGAAACCTGCTTTAATCTCTCAATCTCGCTCTCACTGAGACTGGCTTCTTGTAGCTCCAGGGCAGGGAGAACTCTTCTTCCATCAGCCCAAACTCAGGTACCATTCATGCTCCTCAGACACCCTGGCCTACGCCGGGTGTCCTGTTCTTGTCCTCTTGAGGTCAGGCTTCAGGAAGAAATGTTACTTCCACTTTGACAATGGTAGCAGCAGAACAGAAGTGCACCTGCCTTCAGGGTGAACCAAATGTCTCAATTCACCTTCAACACTCGTTAATCCCCAGGATGAGGCAACCACCACGCTCCCTTTCTATACAGTTCTTGGGTAAAGAGTCTCAGGGTATTACACAGCGCAGAACCCCGGAAGCCAGACAAGGTGCCTGGAGCAACTAAAGAACTTTACCTAGAGAGCAGTAAATTCATGGAATTTGTAAAGCCGGGAGGTAGTTTAGCCCATGAAAAGAAGTTAGTTTAAAAGGCTGAAGACAAAATCATGGAAGATGGGTTTCTAATAGTTAAAAAAAAAAAAAAGACAGAAATGTTTAGTAAATTCCATAATTATTTTCAGGTTGATAATAAGGAAAGGCCACTACGTTGCCTGATACGCTGCCTTATTATTTACCAACTGCAGGAGCACTAATATTCTCAGATAAATGGGAGAGAGAGGGGGAGGTGGAAGGGGAGAGAAACAGAGAAAGTGGGGACAAAGCTAAGCCTCCGCTGTCTCGCCCATAGAATGAGATACATAATACTTATCTTGCCAACCAATCCTCCTGACCATTTCTGCTTGTGGCAAACACTACTCTCTTCCTTCCTAAAATCATTGTCCAAGTCTGCAATCACCCTACTTTGCTACCAATCAGCTGATAAAACAGATTAATACTGACTACTGGAGGCCTGAAAACGTGGACTTCACTGATTTTTGTAAAAACAGTATTTGACTGGCATTAATGTTGTTTCAATTTAAAGTGTCCTTTGCTTTGATCGTTTAATTAAACATGTCTTGGGATGCTTGGGTGGCTCAGTCGGTTAAGTGTCTGCCTTCGGCTCAGGTCATGATCCCAGGGTGCTCGGCAGGGAGTCTGCTTCTCCCTCTGCCTGCCGCTCCCCCTGCTTATGCCCTCTCTCGCTCTGGCAAATAAATAAATAAAATCTTAAAAACAAAAACATGTCTTACTATAGACTGGATGACTACAGATTAAGATAGATTTGGATTATATGGATTTAGGCCCCATATGGATGGTTTCAAATATGCTAAAGATATCAGTAACTAGGGATAATCACACTATTTGAGACATAATAGCCTTGCAACTAAAGCCTTAACAATAAGCCCCAGTGGTCAAGAGCTCTCACTTTGTTGCCAACAGTCTCAGGCCTGGCCCTCCTAACCTACTGGAGAAGAGCCAGCCAACATGGCATCTGAAAGGCATCTCTTTTTAAGAGAAGCTATAATAAATAAATTTCATTGCTGAGAAGAAAATCATCCAGGACACAGATATTTGCTTCAACAGCCTTCAACACTCGTTAATCCCCAGGATGAGAAGCAACCCTACTAGCAAACCGGGACTCTTTTCAACATCTGGATTTATCTCAGAACTGGCAATGCCTGTTTAATAACCATCCTTTCTTGGCGACGTCAAAAGAACGTGCTCTTCTTTTGGACTTAACTAAAAAAATCATTTGGAAGAGAAGGAAAGCACATCCTTTTTCACTAACTATAAATAATCTGGAAGGGGAAGGAAAAAAAAACAAACCCTATTAAGTTTATCATGCTGGCTGGGATGGTCTTACAATGAATCACACAACAATTTATTAAATTATGTGCTGTTTCTTACTACACTTTCTTTCTCCAAAAACTAACATTTTTCATTGTACATAAATATAATTGTATGTCAATTTTCATTGTATAACTCTTGGTTAACTATAAAACAGACCATTTCTTGACTATGTCAGTCACACTCTACTTTTGTTACTGACGGGAAAAAGTCCAGAATCTGTTAAGATTTTTGTTTTGGATAAACAAATGGTTGATTATTTTCCTAACAATTCCCCAAGTGTCATAAAGTTGAACTAGGGGTGGCCTGCCTCTGAGTTTCTCAAATCAGTGGTCTGAAGTGGCTGGTAATTCAAACTGAAATTTTGAAATAAGTTTAATGCTCAAAATGGAACCTTACATCTATTTGAGATGTGAGTAAGTCATCTTAAACAGGCATACTTCTTAATTTTTTAAGAGAAAACATACTCAGAATCTTTAAGTGGTGACTTACATTATAGTTTAAACCGTGCCATAAAAACTTTTAAAATATAAATCTACACATGTTCATACATCTACCTTGAGGGGTAGGCCAGCTTTGCTTTCCACCAAACAAGGTGCCAAGTCACTGCAGAGAGTCATTCCTGTTACTGGCACAAAGGCCTCATGGGGCAGATTGCACAAGGCAGCCAGTCCTCGCCCTGCCTTTCCACAGGGGTGGAAAGCACAATAGCATCTCTCTACAACCACTTCGGGGAGACTCCTCCAGACCACAGAAAGTCATCATCTTCATCTTCCAGTTGCAAAATGGCACAAAACAAAGGGAATAAAAGAAAAAAATATCACTTACAAAGACTCCTTATTCTCATTTACCGACTCTCCTCTCTAGCAGATGTATCTTTTCAGAAGAGAACCTTTCTGAGGATGGGACCGAACCTACCTAGAGATTACATGACACTGAACAGCTGGGAGAACTTTACCATAAAGTTGGAATGACACAAGAGGAGGGGGAAAAAAACCCTTGGGAAATAGCACACTAACATGGAGCGGTATTACCGGAACTGGAACCATCATCCTATTCCCTAATTGTTTTAATTTAAACTTTATTTTGGCTTACTGATCCACGCGAGCTGAAAGTGAAGGACTCTGATAGTAAGTGGCCGAACTTTATTCTGCAAATGGTTACCAAATGCCTAGCATGAGGCCCACAGCCCAAAGAAGGACAGAGACTTCGAGGGAGAGTCTAAGATTCTAAGTTATCCTCTTTATACACATTCACAACAGGGAAAAAAAAAAAAAGACAAAAAGACAGGGACTCACGGGTGGAGGTTCTTAATTCTGAGACAGTCATCATTTCTTTTTTTCTTAAATAAGAAAACCCAGGGAGGGGACAGCCTGTGTAAGAGTGAGAAAGAACAGTTCAATTTTATAAGATCATCTATCCACTTACTCCTCTTCTCTTGGTTTATTCTCTTCCCCCTGGAAAGATCAGAATTAAAGGATCCAAAGTATCTGAGACAGGAAATGAGTAAGGCAGGAAAAAGGATGTGGTCTGAAAAAGAGTGGATTCTGGGGCTGAGCCAGAGCAAGTAACAGGCACAGGGTCATAGATGGGGGAGGGGGTCTGGTGGCAGGAAGAGAAGTCTCAGGATCAATCAGCTTAGACTAGAAAGTCAGTGACAGAGGAGATAGGTCTGGAGAAGCATAACAAACACCTTCCTAAAAGCTAATCCTCCACTGAAATGGAGAGAGACAATGGCTGACGAGTCCTACAGCTAAGAGAATCGTTACTGGGACAGAAAGAAGAGCTGGAGTTTCCACCTTACTTTGAGGGAAGTGAAGTAATATATATTGAGTATGCCTGACAAAGGGAAATTAGAAATTAAGTCAGGATGTGGAAGAGAGGTGGAAAAAGCTGGGAGGTGAGTACATGAGGGAATACCAATATTCTTTAAGCAACTATGTGCCACATCTCAGTAAAACAACAGTTTAAAAAAAAAACACAACAAAACAAGAAGGAGTGACAACAGGAGAGATGGCTCAAGCAAACACCGCTGGATAACAGAAACCAACTCAAGAACAACAGAAATGTACACCAAGAAACTACCTACTCTCTCAAGATTAAGGCTGGAGGAAAAAAGGCATCTATCTTCCAGTGTGTATAGACAAGCCTGGAAACAGATCTTGGGTGGGCAGGGCGCATGTGACGAGGAGTGCCTGGAAAGGGCAGGTGCCAAAAGAGCACCATTACCCATCTGCTGGACCCTCTGTGAAACAAGCCAGCCCCTGTGAATGAGCCAAACCAGAAACTTTGGTTCCTGCCTTGCAGGGACTGGAATTCAGATATAGAAACAGTGGGAAACACAGTTTATCAGCTGATTCAAAAGTGTGGGTACTTCCAAATACAGATCTCCAGATGTTGGGGGCTATGTGGGAAAATCACTTTTTTTTCTCCACAATGCTTACCGCAGGGCTTTATATATAAAGCAGGAGCCGAATAAACGTGTGTTGATCTGCATGAGACCGAAACTACTTAGCTGTGCAGGTACCTTAAGATTCCAGACAGAATCTCCTGCCCTATAACCAACATGGTAAGTTACTTCCTTCCTATTTTATAGGCGAAATGATACAAAGCCCTACAACCCTGCGACCTAAACCTAAGCCCTGATCGACAGACCCTGCCACAGGTCTGCTGCCCTGCACTAGAATAAAAGATGGGGAGGGCAGAAATGTAGGCGCAAGAAGGCATTTCCTTGCTTCATTAGCCTGTAATTTTCAGACTCATCTAGAAATCCTGGCAGTTCCAACATTTGGGTTGACTCAGGAGGGGAAGAAAAATCCCAGGTGAATGATAATTGGATTACCCAGTTATGCCCCAGAGCCAAATGGCTGGAAAAGGCCAGGACAGAGGGTCTGATACACTTAAAGTGGCATTATTTTCTAAACCAAAAATGAAGACACTTGGGCTGATAGACAATGGGATGGAATATTTTAAATTGGGGCTGTCCTAGAAAAATCGGGGACATATGGTGGATTTAGGTCGGTTGCTTATTTCACAACAAGGGATCCTCTGGGCCCAATATGCTAATAGAGGGGATTAAAGCCCAGGATGGGAGCCGGCGAAGGGGAAAGCTGTCCACCGATTTGTAAAGCAGGAAAAAAATAACAGTAATAAAAGACTGCGTCTGTAGACCGCACTGGAAGAAGGGGAACATTCTGGGTATGGAGTAGGGAGGAAAGGAAAGTTATCAGAACTGAAAGTATGTCAGTGAAATCTGTTTAGGTATCGAAGGCGGGGCTGGGGAAGGGCCGGAGAGGGTGGGGAGGGTGGGGGTATCGCTGGCACAGGCTGGGGGTATCCAGCCATACAGGAGTCAGGCGCCACGAGTTCTGACTGGAGCTTCACCATCAGTTTGCAACCTGACCGTGGGCAAATTATTTCTCTCTGCAGACTTCAATTGAAATAGAGAAATCTCACAAATCCCGATTTTTATGTAAAGAATCCACAATTCAGCATACCTTCATTTGGCATGGGAAAGAGAGAAAATGCTCTTCTAAAAATGGAAGACAGGACAGACACAGAACAGCTTGTCCTTTCCATCCAATTAAAAACCTCGTGAGACTGAACTAGATTAAAAACAAAACTCTCCAGCGAAGCCGCAGGCCCTCCAAGCTAGGTAGTCCCCTACCAACAGAGCGCAGCGGATGCCAGCAGCCCTGCCCCTAAACGACCGGTCCATCGCCCTGGTAAACCGCCGTCCCGGGAGGACGGGGGTGGGGTGGGGGTGGGGTGTGCGGGGACCGGGGGCAGGGGCGCGGACACACACGGAAGCGTTTGGCACGCCGAGGTTGACACAGCGGCTTCCGGGGGAGTGCGGAGCAGGCAGGGTCCCCGACAAGGGGGGCAGGCGGAGGACACCTCCCAGGCGCCGAGAGGGCGAGAGTCGCGGGCTGGCACTGCCTGGCAGCCGAGCAGGCCCGGGCCGGGAGTGGCACCGGAGGGCGGTGCCCGGCTTCCCATCCGACGAGCGCCGGCCGCGGGCCCCCTCCTGGCGAGAACCCCTCCCCCGCCACGGGCACTGACCTGTCCAGGGCCCGGCTGGGCCTGGCCGGGCGGGGCCTACGCAGCCCCTCGGCCGGGCGCCGCCTCGCGCGGGGTCCCGGGCCCGGGCGGGCCGCCTCCTCTCCGCCGGGAGCCTCCGAGCCGGGGCCCGGGGCTGCCGCGGCGCATCCGACCACACCGGCCTGGCCGGCGTCAACAAAGGGCGGCGGGGGCGCGAGGCCGGGGCGGGGGCGCGGGCGGCGGCCGGATTGCGCGCGCGCGGCGGGCGCTCGAGGGCTGCAGCCGCCGCGGAGACAATGCGGCGCGTCCCGGCAGGGCTCCCGCGGCCGCCTCCGCCGGGGGCGGGGCCTGGTCGCGCGGGGCGGGGTCTCCGGGAGGCGGGGCGCCGGCGCGGAAGCCAGGCCGCGCGCTTCCTTTGTGCGGCCGCGCCGGCCCCGCCCCGCGCCCTCCGGAAGGCGCCCCGAGCCGGGCGACGGGTTAGGGACGTCGGCCTCCGGTTTAGGGAGGCGGGCGCCGCGCGGCGCGGACGTCTGCCCGCGGCCGGTCAGCAGTCCCCAGTGGCGTGGCGGACTGTTGACTCCCGCCCGGCCAATTCGGAGGCAATAATAATAACGACTAGCAGTAATCGAGTGCTTAGTATGTGTCAAGCACTCGGCGCACGCATTCCCACTTAGGCTTCACAATAACCCCACAAGTAGTCATTATTCTCCCCACTGGGAACTGAGGATCAGAGAAGTTAAGTAATGACCAAAGTGACCCAGTTACACCTCCATAAACGGGGATAATGCCTACTCTTTAGGCTTACTGAGAAGGTTAAATGAGGACATTTACACAAATTGCCTGCAGTGCTTGGCACACAGTTGGAGCCCAATAAATGTTACTTCTCTTCCTAAACCACACTGATTTAAACTGGATTGTCATGGCGAAGCACACACATTCACTAGATACGCTAGGAGCTGTGGGGGGTACAAGAGATGTACAAGGTGACTCACGCGTCTCACCGCCCCACCCCCCAGCTTTACCAGGAATCGATGACACGTACTTCTCCCTCCATGCTTGACGTCTCTCTTTTCCCAACATTTTCCCATTTTCTTGCTTTTTTAAGCATTCGTATTCTCCCCCCCCCCCCCCCCCCCCCCCCCCCCCCGCTTTTCCCCTTCAGGTCTCATCCCTTTTTGTTTGTTTCTGCGTCTTACATTTATTTTATATGCCCTGATTGTTTACTTCACTCCCTCTTCTCCTTATCCCTCTTCCCTCCCTATTTTTCGAATTTTCAAAGTCTTCTTTCATTAACATTCCCATTTCCTCCTCCTTTCTGATTTGCATTTCTTATACTTACAAAGATAACATGGGATAGAACACTCAACTTCTATTTCCCAAACAGGCCCACACTTTTGTGCCTCCCTACCTTTACTTCCTATAGTCCCTTCTAGATTGCCCTTTCCCCAACTCTGCATGTCTAGGTCCTACTTATCCTATCCTTCAAGTTCTAGACTCAAGAACAGTGGTCGGCAAACTTTCTCTGTAAGGAGCCAGATAGCAGATATTTTAGACTTTGCTGGATATACTTTCTCTGTTGTAACAATTCGGCTTTGCTGTTGTAGCAGGACAGCAATCATGGGTTGCGGGCTGGCACTGCCTGGCAGCCGAGCAGGCCCGGGCCGGGAGTGGCACCGGCTGTGCTTCAATAAAACTTTATTTATGGACACTGAAATTTAGATTTTATACAATTTTCACATATCATATAGTATTGTACGGCTGTGCTTCAATAAAACTTTATTTATGGACACTGAAATTTAGATTTTATACAATTTTCACATATCATATAGTATTCCTTTGATTCTTAAAAGAATTTTTAAATGTAAAAACCATTATTAAATAGTTTACAAAAACTGGCGATGTGATGGATTTGGCCCTTGGGATGTTGTTTGCCAACCTCTGCTCTAGAACAACTCCCCTTCCTCTCAGCAATCTATCCTGATAATCTCTACTTGGTGGTAACTCTTCCCTCTTAACTTTTAAAGTACTTACCTATAATCCTTCTATGGCATTTATCACATTTTGGTTTTTATTGTATGTTTTCTTCCTGTGCATTTCTCGTCTTTCCCAGCAGACCTTAAGCTCCTTGAAGGTAGGGCACAGACCTTATTTCTCTATGTATTACCTCCCAGCCCACAGAGCTTTGCACGGAGCAGGCATTCGAACATAGAATGGATAAATATTTAAGTCTTGGGTGGTTCACAGTTGTTTCCACTGTGCAAAGCCCACTTCTCTCATGAGATAGTACCTCAGGAACAGGGTGCTTGTTATAAGTATAGATTTCAGAAAGAGATTTTTGAGAGCTTTATAGAGAAGACAGAGAAAGACAGGCAAATGTCAGTTCATTTAGGAGTTACTGGATAACAAGCACTTGAACAAAGAATGCATATTATCACCAACCTGCAGACAGAGCATGTGTCCTCAGTCGGGTCCTATTCAACATTTCTATCAGCACATTGGTTAAAGACAAAGAGAACATGCTATATGATTTACAGATGGCAAAGTCAAGCAGAGGAGTTAATATAAAGAATCACAAAATCCTGATCTAAAACATTTCTGCCCCCTCACTGATTCTCTCTGTGTCTCTGTTTTCCTATCTTTAAAATGGGGATGATAAAAGTCCCTTCCTACCTCATAGGGTTACTGTCAGGACTAAATGAGGAAATACACATAAAGCCTGGCAGAGAGGGCTTAGTAAATATTAGCTATTAACTATTTTCTTGCTGGGCAGGAACTACCGGCTGAATTCACAAGATAACATTTAATAGGCATAATTAACTATATATTTCGGCTCAAAATATAAATTGTACAAGTTTGAGACTGTGGAGACCTGGAATGATAGCAGTCCATGTTAAAAGGAACCTTAAAAACAAAATAAAAAATAAACCCCAAACCCAACCCTCTGGGATGCAGGTGACACAGTGCTCTATGAGCCAACGGTGTCATTCCTCTGGCTGGGAGGAGCTACTGCGGGGCTATAGGTACATCGTGCTGATGCAGGAAGGTGGGGGAGTTACGCTCGGAGCCAGAGTCAGGGCACTGCCCTTCATAGCAGTGTGACCTGGACCCTCTATGGGCTTTTATTCCCTCCTTTGAATCACAGGGACAGTAATAATTCTCTCTCAGGGTTATCATGAACGAGGGAAGGAAACCTTAAAACAGTACTTGGCACCTAGTAGGTGTGCAGACAAATCTCAGTTCCTCCCTACCATACCACGCAGATCTGCGAAACAGTTCTGTCCCTTGAAGGGCGTACGAAGCTAGGTCCAGGTGCCAACCAATGGTGGCCAGTGGCTTTCTATATTTGGAATTACTGTGCTTAACTTGGGAGCTCACACTTTGGGAGAATTAATGCAAAGGCGGAATGTGGCTAAACAAGAATGACCAGATGGCGGTGGGAGTGGGAGGTCTTGACATGGGATGGGTTAAAAAAAAAAAAAAGTTCTCAGATATGCAGCCTGGAGATTTTCCCTTTTTTAATGGGAAGGAGAGGAAAGAGACACGGTAACTGTCTACAAAGGCCACAGGAGATGGACTGTTACAATTCCCAAGACGTTCACAGCCAGTGATGGAAGTTCCAGGAGAGCTGGTTTTGGCTTAATTTGAAGAGCAACTTTCTGATAATTAGAGCAACTCCACAGTGGAATGGGCTGCTTTTCAAACTGGTGAATCCCTTCTTATTGCAAGTGTGCCAAGAGAACGGATGGCCTCCTTCCTGTCTTTTAATTTTCCTGATGTTCTTTCTCCACATTCTTTTGCTTTCCTTTTCCTCGATCCCACCCTCTATTCCTTATAGGACACTGATAGCCCTTTCCCCTACTTTGTCCCCAAGTGCTTGTGTTCTCATTTCTCCTTCTTGAGTTTCCAAACTTTTGGCTCTCCATTCTCCCCACCCCGGCTCCCAGCACATACTTAGTCCGGTGACTGGAACTGCCTCCCTGACAGCTCAGAATGTCACAGATCTGGGCCAAGATAACGCACCAGCAGAGAGGGGACCCAGAGGTCATGCTGTGACTCTCCCAACAGGGTAGAGGGGTCCAGCAGTGTGTCCTGAAACCCAGTCATGGAGAAGGCCATTTGTCACTGGGCACTCACAGACAGACAGCTGGGGATCCTGGAACTGAGCAGTTCTTTCAAAAACGCTTTCCACGAGCTGAACTCATTCTGAATCCCCTTCTGGCTCCCCCTAGGCATTTGCTGTATCTTTGATCTATGGCAGCCGTTTGTCGTATTTCCAATTTCAAGAACTCCTTCTCCGAGCAAGCCAAGCAGAGAATTGAGACAACTGGAAACCTGCCTGAACTCTCAACTTGGCATATGGATATGCAGATACACCTGACAGCAATGACATGTAGGCCTCAGAGTCTGGATCTAGAACTTTCAACTCTCCTTTTCTTTCTCTCTCCTTTTCTATCATCTGAGTCCCCTTTCTTTCCCTTTGGTTCATCTTCCAGTCCTCCTCCTCCCACCCCTGGCCCCATTTCCACCCACCCTGCTTCCTTGTTGCCTTGTGGGCTTGCGGTGGTTTACCCGTCCAGGCTAGATGCCCAAGTGAAACGTGCCAGGGCATGGCCAGGAAGGCCAACTTGCTCCCCTCCCTCGAGGGCCCCACTCCACTTCATACCGTGAGCTGGGGGCTGCTGGACGTTAGGGCTCTTGGGGACGGGCAGGCCTCCAGGCATGGCAGTGATGATGGCCTGTTGGTGGGGTGATGGGCCAGACCGAGTCTCGGGCACACTCTTCTCCCCAGGTACTGCTTCCTTCCAGTCATCCTCGGCACACTGCTGGGGCTATGAAGGGACAGGACAGGGTTCATCTGCTCACACATTGCCTCTACATCCTCGGATACTTCCCCTGTTTCCGAGGAGTTTGGGTAGCAGGCAAGGACATTAAGGTTCAGCCAGCCCCAAATTAGGGAGGGGCCCCTGGGCTTTCTTGGATCACCCAGAGAGGACTTCGACAAAAACACCTCCACGTGGGCGCTGTGGCACTGATGGGGCTGCGTCCTCCCGTCTGTTCCCTGGACCTTGGCACTGGCTTACTCACCACTGGTGAGGCGGGCTGCAGTTGTAGGATGACAGCTGAAGCGTGCTGGAACCTGCGCTGAGGGGTGTGGGCCAGGCCCTCAGGGTATCCATTATGAGGCCCAGCGTCTGGCGTGGGAGGGTGACACTGCTGGGTGCCGCCAGCCTTGTGCAGACTGGTCGTGGGGCACTGGAGAGGCAGGGCGGGTGTAACTGGGCCTAGGGGCATGGCGTGGGCTTCGGGGCTGGGCTGCAGGGTCAGGCTGGGAGGGACCGAGGCAGGCTGGGGGTGGGGCTGGGCTTGGAGCGCTGGCCGGGTCTGCGGCAGTGGCGGCGGTGCTGGCGGCTGGGGCTGCTGCTGGAGCACAAACTGGGGCTGCAGGTGCTTTGAGGGCGGCTGCGAGAGGAGCTGGTGCGGTTGCAGCTGAGCATAGGCTGAAGGGGGGGGACAGACCAGGTCAGGGGGCACAGCTTGACCTCATCTTCTGCCGTGGCCCCCACTCTGCCCCTCCCACCTCCGTATCACGATGGCTTCCCAGACTGAGGTCTCGGGCTTTGATCTTTCAGCTTTCACCTAGAGCCTGGCCTGGCCTGGCCACTGCCATGGCCCAACTCTCTCTGTTTCCTTGCCTTCCTCCTGTGCTGAAGCCTTGTTCCCTCAGGCTGCCCCTCAAAACCCAGTGCAAAACTCACCTCCTCTGGGAAGCCTTCTTGGACCATGCCAGCTCTTCAGAGGACCCCTGGATTCTACAGCGTGCCACGTTCTCTGTCCCCTCCGTGCCCTTCCCTCGCTTTTCTCTGAGCCTGCAATTGGTGGGGCCTCCCTCCGCCCAATCCAACCCTAGCTGTGCTCAGGCTGGGTCTCCTCCAGGAAGAGCAGATTGCACACGGGGCCCCGGACTCTGTTACATACACAGGGGCCGTGGGCTAGCTGCTAAACCTCGCTGGGCCTCGGCTTCCTCCTCTCAAAGTTGAAAATAAAAAACAGTTCCCGCCCAGAAAGTTGTTGTAGGGATGAAATGAGAAAAAGCTGTGCGAATAAAAAGAGAAAAAAAGTGACACAATGTGCATAGCATGGTGCCTGGCAGACAGTCATGCTCGATCATTTCTAGCTATAATTAGAGTGATGATTTCAATCCCGGTATAGGTTCTCAAAGTATGCTGGACTGACGTCTACCATAAGAACGTGTATCACAGTGCACTATAATTATTTCTTAGCTGCCTTCCCTTCAAGATCATGAACCCCTTGTGGTCAGAAACTATCCTGGATCTCTTTATCCAGAACCGGGCCTAATGCCTTACATCGGATGGGTGCTAAGGAAATAAACTTCTTGTCCTGAACTGGAATTCATTTGTTGCTACACACCGCTAGCCTTCTCTTCTCCCATTTTACCCAGGCCGACTCTTTGAGGTGAGGGTTCTTATACTTTTTTAGTAATCCATTCAGTGTCTCACTCATGCCTTGTATACAGTAGGGATTCAGAGATTCAGCTCAGAGATTGACTGTCCTTACTCCTCACCCTGCCTAATGGCATCCAGGCCAGCTTCGCCATGAGGGCAGCTCCTCCGAATCTGTCTTGCCTGACGGAGGCCCTCCACCAAGACTTCCACAGCTGGGGAGCCCCCGCAGACAGGCTGTGCCTTGCAAATGCAGAGGGTCACAGCTGGAAGCTCACAAATGGATTTTTACAACCAAAGTCTCCCAGCCAATAAGAATAAAGGCAAATTTTGGATCCTGAGCTAACATTTTAAAAGAATCCTGTGATCCTGACAGGTGCAAAGCAAGCAGATTTCAAACTGAATTGGGGAAGGGGGCTTCTTTCTTAAATTTCGTCTATTTACGCATCCGTTTCCCACTATCTCATCACAGCCCAACACAGAGTTCCAAGCAGAAGGCCAATCGGAAGAAGAGGTGTTAAGGGACGACAACGTGGTCCCTGGTGACTGACCGCTGTAGGCAGAGAGAGGGAAAAGAGGTTTTAGAGAAATGCGCTGGGTCTGAGGTGATGGTAGAACATCCAAACGGAAATTGCCAGTAGGCATTTGGTGATTATAAATTGCCCTTGCCTCCAACTTAAGCCTTGTCTTCCAATTCCACATTAAATAGCTCAAAACTTCATCAGGCAAAGATTATTAATCAGGCAGGCTAGACAATCAGGACTTTTTGAGATGACTCTTGAGAAGGCACCCGGGAGACCCCACAGACGCCACGCAGTGCCCCGTTAGGCCCGAGCGGCCACGAAGACCTGCAGAAGGGTGGGCACCATCACTGAGAACTCAAACAGACTTTCTGTCTTTCAGTACAAAGTCACGAAGTCCGGCCCCAGGAGCAGTCGCTCTAGGGGCTGCCCATGTGAGGTGAGCGCGGGTGCAGGTGCGGGGCAGGGAGCTGGGCATCAGCGGCATGTGCCACCACTCCCGGGTTGTGCGGCTGGAGGCGGGGCCTGCTCCTTCTCAGGGATTCAGAGTTTTCTCTGAAACGGGAGGTTTGGGTGAGGTGAGCACAGGAGTCTCTCCCAGCTCTAATCTGATGGGGGTGGCTATCATAGGAAAGTAGTGTAAAATTCAGGATGTATAAGGTGGTAAAAAGAAGGTCAGAGAGGAAAAGGGTTCTAAGTCTCCAGCGCATGGAGTACAGTTAGGGACAATAGACGTTTGCTTGCCAAGATTGGGAAAGCAACTGCTGGGCCGCTCTCCCAGGGTGTCCCTGTCTATCCCACTAGCCCACTCTCTCCCCTCTGCGCTGCTCGTGGAAAACCGGAGGCATTGTTTCAGAACAGATGATGCTAGTCTATGCCATGCTGGAAACAAAGCTCATGAAGCCCTAGATAAGTTCACAGATCAAAGACTCAAGGTATTTTGGGGGGCGGTGTACATCCGTAACCTTTTGAGGTTAATAAAAAGCAAAGACCGCGATTTAACTCCGGCATTATCCTGGGTCAAAAGTCCTTTTATTTAAAGTATTGCAATAACTTTCTAATTGGTCTTTCTGATTCCGTTTTCTTCTCTCTATAATCCGTCTTATAGATTGCACATTAATCTTTCTTTTGCAAGTTAATCTTCCTAGGGCACAGATCTGACCCCCGATAAAAAGCCATCAGGGATCCTCCTATGTCTGCTGTGTAAAGCCCCTGGCGTTCAAGATCTCTTTGCAATCTTTTAATTTTTATTATTACTTTGATCTGAGCAATCTACTACTCACTGTCCTCCGTACAGAGTTTATGCCTTGTCTCATCCTGCCCAGAGTGCCACACAAATCAAATTCTTTCCCTGCCCTTACAGCCGAGGAGACCCTTCCCTTTGAGCTACACCAAGGTCTCTCTGCTTTGCACCGCCCTCAGAGATGCAGTGTGTCCAGTGGTCAAGTGTAAGCTCTAGAGTCAAAGTGCTTGGATTTGAATCTTAGCTCCGCCACTTACTGGCAGTGTGCTGCTGGGCAAGTTACCTGACCTCTCTGTACCTCTGTGTCATCATCTTTAAAAGGGTAACGATGATACCTATTTCATGGTTATTTCAGTAAAAGACTTATCTCCTTTAGTAGGCAGAATTTATGGGATTCATTTATTTCATCCAAAGAACCTTGAATTTAGTGGATGCTCAATCAGTATTGGGGAATGAATGAATGAGTGAATGAACGAACGAATGACAACACTGTGGGACTCCAGCTTGTTTGTCCCACAAAACCTTTCCTCTTTAGAGCCAGAACACGGATGAGAGGGATATAAGCCCACAGATCATTTTGGTTTAAGCAGCATTCTGGTTTACGGAAGACCCTCCTCCTGTTCAACCCCTGCTCACTACCTTCCTGCACTCACTTTCAACCCACCCCAACTGCTCTACTCGCTGTGCATGAAACGTCATATCCCACTGTGCCTGTCTGGCTTTGATTTCGGTGCTTCCACTTTCTGGAATGCCCTCCTTCTGCTTCAGTGATCCAAAGGCTTAAGCATCTTTGGCTCAGGCTCAGCTCCTGTTGTCTCCCTCGTTGCCTTAACTCTCAATTATGGGTTTTCCCGCAGAATTCCTGAAGGTTTCTGTTTCTTTGATTCATTTATGATTTAACATGTGCTATCTTGTATACATATTTCACTGATTCTTAAAAATTGATTCTTTTACTCCCCCCACCCCTCGTTTTAACATAACATCCTCTGAATTGGGCTGCATTTTGCAGTTGCTCTCAGTTCAACCGGGTGGTGCTTTTCCTCCTTAGACTTTAATACAATAATGGTGCATCTTGCAATCGGTGATGTCCTAGATGAACGCAAACGGGAATGCTTTTATTCTTGTGTATGTTTCCTATCTTTCCAACTATCCTTTTTCAGTCAAAGGCATGTTCTATGATGCTTTTTAATTTTTTCTTAATTTAAAAGATATGCTTTAATTTAGCTGGAAAGTTTTTATGTCTCTTTCACCTTCCACATTGTCCAACATGATACTCTACATGCTTGCAGATGCTTTGTAAATGTCTGCTGCTGATCATGGTAAGATCCATGAATGCTTCTCCCTCTGCCATGCCCTCCACCTCAGTTTGGGGTGGTAAAGGGCCTGACTGCAGCCATGATACCAGAGCAGGCCATGCCCCTCTTCCCCACAGGTAGGATGGGGCATATCAGTTTATGAAATGTTAATGCACAGAAATCTCTTTTTTCTCTTTCTTAATTTTTTCTAATGCCCGGTAGCTTCATTTTTTTCCCCTGCACCCACTTTGGCTCCCCCATCCCCTCCTGCTGTAGAGTCCATTGCTTCTAAGGAACAGAGGGTTGCTTCCACGGGACCTCAACCCTGAAAGGCCCCATCAGCCCTTTCTGTTATGGAGCAGGGGAGGGGCAGGGCCAGGACCGCCACAGATTAGATCCTAGCAAGAAAAGAGAGACTCTAGGCAATGCTCATCTTCCCATCTGGTGCTCTAACCTTGAACGGCCTCCTTAGAATCTTAAAAGGCCAGTTCACTGCTCCGAAACCAGTTGGTTGTTAGCAACAAGAGGATTAAGGTCCCCCAGGCAGGAGGGATTACTGGCACGCCCCCTTCTCTGCATCCACTGTCAGAATTTATCAATAATTAATCTCTATTGATCTCAAGGCTTCAAGTATGCAGGAAACAGCTCACTGCCCCAGACAGGCTGAGACTCTTGTCCCAAAATACACCAGAGCTGTCAGCATCTTCCTCACGGGTCCAGGCTTGAGTGTACACTTATTTTTCTGGACTCTGTTATAATGGACTAGAGTTACTGGAGTTACCTGGTCTCCGGGTGAGGGGGGATGCCTGTGAGAGAGGATGGCATAACTCTTTACTGCCCACTACTCTTCAAGGTTTAGCAAGTGAAGAGGCACTTTTAACCATTCATTCACTCAACAAACATTAGCAAGCACCCACTATAAACCAAGTACTATGTTTGGTGCTGGCTAAACATGGTCCCTAGAACAGATTATAGTCTAGTAAAAGAGACGTTTACTCTTGGCCGTTCTTGGTAAATGTTGCAATAGGAGATAAGCCCGGAATAGTGAGAACACAGAAAAGGGGATTCAGCTTGAGGAGAGCGGAGAAGGCTTCCCAGAGGAAGCGTTTGCCATGACGCAGAGTTAGGAGGATGACAGAAGGAATAGCACGTGGGAAGACCCGGAGACCTAAAATGCCATGGTGCATTCAGAAAGCTGTAGGGCATCCTGTACAGCCGGGCCCAGAGTGTCTACAGCAGAGGAGCTGGACAAGGAGGCTGCTTTGGGTTGGGTCTAAATTACGCTAGCATCCACAAGAGGCTGCTCTTCTCTGAAGAGGTCTCATGGGATCAGGCCTTGGGAGTGACTGAGATTGAGGGTGACTCTAGAGGTCAGAGCCCCACATACACACAAATAGACAGGGAAGCTCCTTTTAGAAAAACCTAAAGCAATAGCCACATGAATTTTCCATGATGCAGTTCCTCTGTGCTGAGGGCTAAGGGTCTGAAGGGCAAGTGGAGCTAAGGGAAGTTTCCCTGTAAGAAGATACTAGGTTATAACAACAGGCTTGCCAACTGCAGGGACACGCCATGGTGGTCTGTTTATGCCTTCATGTCTTTAAGCCTGCGCTGCAGCCATCTGGCAAAACTAGCAAATATCCTCTGTGAGCAGAATTCCTTAATAAGGCAGCTTGGAGCATTAAAAAAGAAACTGGCCTGGTGCCTGGGTGGCTCAGTTGGTTAAGCAACTGCCTTTGGCTCAGGTCAGGATCCTGGAGTCCCAGGATCGAGCCCTGCATCGGGCTCCCTGCTCAGCGGGGAGTCTGCTTCTCCCTCTGACCTTCCCCCCTCACACTCTCTCTCTCTTAATAAATAAATAAATCTTCAAAAAAAAAAAAAAAAAGAAACTGGCTTCTGCATGTGTGCCCCTACCCCACCTTGGCAGAGAGATGGCAGTACAGTGTCAGTGGCTAAAGGCATGGGTTTTAGAGCCAGATCTGGGTTTGGAGCTTGGTTCTGCTACCTATAGACTATGCAACCTTAGACAAATTGCTTACCTTCCCTGAATCTTGATTTCCTGTTTTAGAAATGGTCATATGCACCACACAGAGTAGCTGTTAGCATCACATGGAATATGAAGTTTAAATCACGAAAAGGTTCACTGGCTTTGCTTGTCCCTAGGAGATGCTCATCAAATGAAGCTATTCTTAAAATACTATCAGCTATTTGCATGTTGCTCTGAACTTCTCAAAGCATTTTTATAATTTGAATCCCATTTACGCATAACAATAAGCCGATGAGGCAAGTGGGCAGTGCTCCCATTTATAAGCAAGAAATTTATAAGCAAGAGCTGAGGGTAGTTTCCAATTGACTGCGACAATGTGGTGCACTAAAGGAAAATCGACTCTACTAGGCAGATGAGACATCAGTGCCTTGCACGTCACAAACACTCAAAAAATGCTGATGGGCAAGTGAATAATAAAAGCCAGTGAGCACAAAGTAAAATGGCAAGCCTTGGGGTATGAGCTGGAGGCTGTTCAGAACTTTGCAGGTCATCTTGGAGGGAAGGCCAAGGAAGAGGGAGTATTTTGCCAGAAGGCAGGGAGGTAAAAGAAAGGTATGTGACAGGTCAAGTAAGTCACAAATGGGTAGGGGTAGGAGTCGGGGGAGAGGAGGCAGAAGATCTGTCCCCGGAAGCCATGAGCAATTCCAGTGGCTCAGTGGGCAATTTGGGGAGAATCTTGCAGCCCCCCCGCCCCTCCCGGAGTCAGTCAGTCTTATCAGAAGTCATGAACACGCTATTTATTGAGTCCCTCCTACAGGCCAGGCATTGCAGCCGATAAAGTAGGAAATAAAGATACAGTGAAGGGTTCTAAACAAGAAAGAAATCACAGTCTCTGAGGAAGATGACTCTAGCAGCTGTGAGTGGGAATTCCTGGCCATCAGTTAAACCTCTTACAGTCAGCGGGCCTGGAGGAAGGCAGGGAGCCAACACAGAGGAAGGATCATCGGAGCCTGGCGATGAGCCGGGTGTTGACGGAAGAGGGGACTCAGGAGGGAAAGGGAGCTGGTAGCTGTTGCGAGCC
Source organism: Callorhinus ursinus (assembly GCF_003265705.2). Taxonomy (NCBI): domain Eukaryota; kingdom Metazoa; phylum Chordata; class Mammalia; order Carnivora; family Otariidae; genus Callorhinus; species Callorhinus ursinus. The sequence continues at coordinate 11,714,200 of NW_027397080.1, read as the reverse complement.
TACTCTGTGCCGGTCACCTCTGCAGGCCACCACACTCATCTTTACAGCCTGTGGCAAGTACAATCATCTTAGTTTTATAGGTGAGGAAATTGAGGTTTACAGAGATTAAGTAACTTGATGATGGTCATAAAACTAGTAAGTAGGGAAGCTGGGGTCTGCAACCAGATCTAACTCTGAAGCCCATGCTTTTCCCATTATAACACTCTGCCTGTGTGGTAAAGGAAAATGAAGTCAAAATAACCCTGAGGTCGAGAGCCTGGGGTATAAGAGTGGCTCACGACTGTGGGCAGTGGCCAGGATACTGGGAATGGGGATTCTTCCCTAGAGGAACACAGCCAGGTTTTTGTTTTTATTTTGTTTATGAATTCTGTAGATTTTAAAAATGTGAATGCAGGAGCACCTAGGTGGCTCAGTCAGTTAAGCATCTGCCTTCAGCTTAGATCATGATCTCAGGTCCTGAGATCCAGCCCCATGTTAGGCTCCCTGCTCAGTGGGGAGTCTGCTTCTCCCTCTCCCTCTGACCTTCCCTCCTGCTCGTGCTCTCGCTGGCTCTCTCTCTCTCTCAAGTGAATAAATTAAAAATCTTTAAAAAAAGGTGTATGCAGGTGGGGTGATATCCAAGGGGGAATATCCTGTAGACAGGAAATCTATAGGGAAGGGGAATGAAGACAGGGGTGGACACATCTTGAGAAGTCATCTGCAGACAGGTGGCAGGTGTCTGAAATGTAAGAACAGATAAGCTCCTTTAGGGGGTAAGTGTTGGAGTAAAACGCCAGGAGGATAGGACTGAGTCTTTTGGGAACCCCACAGCTAATGGCAATGCGGTAAGGGGGAAGGAGGGAGGAGCAGGTCCCACCTACATGCACAGAAGGTCACATGCACACACGGCCATTCTGGGCGTAGGTACCTCCCGGTGCCGGCTGAGATCATCCTCCTTCTGTTCTGTTTCTGAAACTTACTCATTTTTCAGGCACAACTCAGATTTCCACAACCCCAGTTAGAATTTAAACTCTTGCTCGTCTCTGTTACTCCCACATGGTTAGCATTATGTTTGGCACATACTAGGTGCTAAATGAGTATTTATTGAGCTGAACTAAACAATTAAAGAGACAGAGAAAAACTATTTGGGGACGACAGTTAATTTGTCTTTCTGAGTCATATCTTCTTCATTTGGGGGAATGGAATAGCCATTGTTAGGATTAAGTGAGATATGTAGGTAAGATATGTGGGTATTTAGTACAGTGCCTGCAACATGGTTGTTTATTAACCGGTAATTATTATTATTGGCTGGCAATGACCCGTGGAGGTAATATAATAGGAGCCTAAGGTGAAGGATTTCAGGAAAGAAGGCTCAACAGTTCCAAGGCCTTTGTGCATCACCGTTGTACCCTCTTCCTCTGTCTCTGTCACACACATACACACACACGTGTATACACCCATGATGTGCTAAGCAAAATATAAAACTCCTCCACTGGTATCCTCTAGCCCTTTCGCCCTTGATATAAAGAGGAACTTCTTAGTAATATAAATTCGGTCCTACAGTGGTTAGTTGAAATGGCCTTCATGGCTGGTGGCATGATTTCAACATCAAAATTGTTGGGAATTTTGACTCCAGCGAGATCAAGAGCCCACTTGCATGTTTTGTTTTTATTGGATTCTCTAAGTACAGTTGTCTCTCTCGCAGCTTAGAAGTTGCTCTGGGAGAGCAACGTGGTACCCGAGAGTCCTAGAATCAGCAAGCACCACGTTGTTGGGCCAATCACAGGCAGAAATCACTATTCCCTGACACAAACCCCTCTCTGTGATCAAACAAAGCTGCTATGTGGCAGGCCTTCCCAGCAGAGAGTTTTCTCTCCTCTGATGAGACCTGAGAAGGGATGAGGAGACGGAACAAAGACTTGGCATCCGGAGCATGATTGTGTGGGAACGACCTAGAATTTTCAGCGACCTGACAGTTTCCTCTTTCCACAGCATCAACCTCCTGGTCAGCAACTCACTCCTCACCTTTGGGCCTGAGTGTGCAGCCAAGGCCCTGAGTTTATCCCCTAGAACGAGGACTCCAAGAACCAAGCCTCCTGTGGGCAGCTGTGGCCCAGCCCCCTTAGGACTCGGTTTCCCTGGAGGCTGGGCCCATGGGAACTTGCCACCCGCCCCTCTTGTGCTCTCCCTGGTTCTGTCCTTGAATTTCCTTCCTAGAAGCCCAACCTCTTAGGCTCTGCTCTCCGCCCCTTACTCCCCTCCCCCACCTACCAACCCACCCCTTTTCAGGGCATAAGGGACCTTTTCTATTTGCAGATCCTAAAGAAGCTGGTTGCCAAGGTGACAGGAGCAGGAGCAGCAGGGAGCTCGCCACGGGGGAGGGGCTTTGCCCCCAAACAGCTGTCAGTGGGAGCAGTCCCAGCTGGGACTACAGCATTTGCCTGTTCTGGGAGGACATGGCCCCCAGGGGGACACATTCCTCTCCACTATGATCCCCCACTGCCCCCCACCGCAGGTCTCCGCTGGTTACTCTCCCTGGGGGCAACCAGCCAGCCAGCTCGAAAATGCTCCAATAACCAACAAAACCCACCGCCCCCCTTCTCTCTCTCTCTCTCTCTCTCTCTCTCTCTCTCTCTCTCTCACACACACACACACACACACACACACACACTCTCTCTCTCTCTCTCTCTCTCTCTCTCTCTCTCTCTCTCTCTCTTCCATGCGCATGCCCACATGTTCTGATCCCTCTGTTCATTCACAGCGGGTTGGCTGGGCCAGAAGCCAAAAGTTACCTCTGCCTGAGGACCTGGGAGCCCAGCGCAGGTGCTGTTCCAGGCTGCCCCCAGCAGGGCATAAGGATTATTTCTGTCTTTTTTTGTTCCAGAGGCCCTGAGAGGATCTGCAGCATCCTAACCCTCCCCACACTGCCTTCCATCTGGGAGGTAGGGGTGGGGGCGTGGAACCACTGGCTTACAGAGAGGAAAGGGTAGAAGAAGAAGGAAGGAAGAACGGGAGGGGATGGTAGGAGGCAGGAACCATGAGAGGCTCACCGATTTGCGTGATCTAGATGCAGCTCACAGCTGCTCCACGGAAAGTTCTGTGGAACCACTGGTCTCTGTATTGCAGAGAGCCACATACTACTAGTCCCAGGCCATGCCTGGGGCCCTGGACCTCAGCCTGTAACTCACAGGTGTTCACCTTTATAAGATTCAAGAGAAGAGAGCCCTCCACTAGATTCTGTAAACTGCATAACTTAGAACCATCAGGCTCTTTGACTTTTGGGTCGCAAACAGGAAGGCCTAGGAAAGACCCAAATCACTGTAAGAAATGAGAGAGGCAAATACAGCTTAATGACTAAGAACACAGAATCTGACTCAGCCAGACACGGAACTGGTTCCCAGTTCTGCCACACTTATGTGACCTTGAGTGACATATGTAGTAAGTTACTCGGGTAACCTCTCTGAGCTTTCATCTTCTCATCTGCAAAATGGATAAACAAACCTACCTTACAAGGTTCTTTCAAAGGTTAAAAGGGGGTGGTGTGCATAAAAATGCCTAGCATATGATCTAGATTACAGCAGATGTTTTATCAGTGCCCGGTTTTCTCGAGACCCCGGGGCTGCCTAGCACGTTTAGGAAGAACTCGAGAACTGGTCTTTCTTTTGAAGGGTTCTTTGAATCTGGGGGGCTGGCTTTGATCTAGGGAGAGGCTCCATTTTGGCTTGGACGGGAACAGTTCTCAGGAAGTAGGGTTTGTAGGGTTTGTAGCTTGAAAGAGAAGGTAGAAGTGCTAATTTGGGGTCTCACTCTCGTCCAAGCTGCTGTCAACTCACTGTAAGATCCCCAGCCTTAACCCTTTTGAGCCTAGTTTCTTTCTCCATAGGAAGAGGCTGGACTAATCTCGGAAGAAAGCAATCCTGGACAGTGAGAAATATCTGGAACCAGAGGGCAGTGAGGACTCTGTAGGGAGCTGCCTTCCTTAGCTCAGCAGTAACTGTCCAAAGGCAGAGAATCACCAACCCTTTGTCCTTAAAACCTCAAGAAGGTAACTAAAAGACTGTAGCGTAGATTCTTCCTTGCTCACTATTATGACACTTGACTTGTGCTTTCCCCTGTCTTGAGTATCTTCCCCCACTTTGTCTGGTGGGTAAACTACTCATGTTTTGAGACTCATGTGCCATTTCCTCTGAGGGACAGTATCTCTGACCCATGCTCCTGGCACTGAGTTGGCCGCCTGTGCCCACACTTACCTTGGACTTATTCCTCTAATAAAATCTATGAAATTGAATGGATTTGCTTATATGTCCGGCTCCCTCCTTCTGACTGCACACTCATTTAGTTAAAGCATTTTATTCTGGCCCTCTCGGTTAATCTAGTAACCAGCATACACGGGCTCTCAAGAAAAAAAACAAGGCAGGTTAGAATGGGTGGTAAAATGCTCTGGATGAGGACAGAGGGTCAGTGATGGTCTCAGGGATGTGACCAGGGTGATTCTCTCTTTAATGCAAAGCCGTGTAGTCTATCGCTATATTTACTCCTGTGGTCTAACAGCGAGGTCTTATTCCCTAGACTGATAAGCTGGCTTCTAAGGCTTTAAAAAAATTTTTTTAAATTTCTTTATCAGAGAGAGAGAGAGAGAGAGAGAGAGAGAACAAGCAGGGGGAGTGGCAGGCAGAGGGAGAAGCAGGCTCCCCACTGAGCAGGGAGCCTGATGCGGGGCTCAATCCCAGGACCCTGGGATCATGACCTGAGCCAAAGGCAGACGCTTGATGACTGAGCCACCCAGGCACTCCTCCTAAGGCTTTTCTAAGGAAAGACTGCCTACAACAGGCAGAGCTGGGACATTGCTAACAGGCAAGGAAAGAAGTCCAGCCTCAGGGAATGCTGAGTCAGCCTCCTCACAGAATCTGCCTCACAAGTAATCTGGTTATTGTTATTATTTTTTAATCTGCTAGATTTTTTTCTCAAGTGTCACCCTCATTGGCAAGCCTTTCTGGCTCTTCTGCCCGGAGCTAGATAGCTCCCCCGCGCCCCTGCAGTGCCCAGAGCTTGCGTGTATGAGGATCACATTGTCCCGCATTGTACTTGTCTATCTTCCCAGACGGTGCCCTCCCTGAGGGCAGAGCCCGAGTCTCATTTATCTCTGCATATCCAGAACTGGCAACAGAACTGGCACATATTAGTCAACAAATGTCTGTTGAATGATGAGAAAATCAGCTTCCCACTTCCTCCTCTCCCTGTGCGGTGTCGTGTGCATCTGGCTCATCCTCAGAGCATTTTTTTGCTGACCCTCAGAGCATTTCAAAATTGCCCACCTGCCAAACTCCCCTCTCTCAAGGCTAAGAGCTATGACTGTGCACTCCGAGATTCACCATGGTGCCCATCGCGAAGGACTCATTTATTCCAAATGATGTGGATAACCTCTAAAGCTCCTCTAAAGCTAGATGGAGGCGTGGTACAGAACCAGGAGCTGATGAACTGCTCAAGAGTGAAAGAGGGAAGAGAGATGCGGGGCTGGTATCTTAGCATGTCCATGGGAAAAAGGAAAGTCTGAACGTTTCCCCCTCCCCTATTGTCCGCCTGGGTTTTCTGGGATAGGACCCTTGTCCCTGGAGCCCTTACCTGGTGCGACGAGGGGATGGGTGGCCACAGCGGGCGCCATCCGGCTGAGCCCAGCCCGGCCCTCCATGCTCCCCGGTACGCTGCTGTTAGCATCTCCTTTCCTGAGCGGCTCCATCACGCTGTCAGTTATGCCAGGCTTGGCACCTGCGGGGGAACCCTGAGCGGTGTTTCTGCCCTGTGATGGGGTAGGCAGAGGCTGGCTACCACCCGGCGTGGGTTTCAGGGCCAAGCTGGGCAGGACAGGCTGCGTGGGGGTAGGGCCCGAGGCTGCTGCAGTTGGTTGTTGCTGTGTTCGGAGGGTCAAGTTCTGTACCTGGAAAAGAGGGGTCTATAGGAGTCCCGAGAATGCGGGTAGGAGCAGGGGCAACACACAGCTAAGGTAGGGAAGGAATTAGGGATGGACCTAGGAATGGCTAAACAGGACAGCAGGTTGTAAAATCAGAGAGAAAAGAGAGAAAACGAGTTAGGGGCTGAAAGAGGAACCAGGAACAGGTAGAGTTTCTAAAGGGGACAAGAAAGAGTGCTAGTGATTGGATCCATCAGCAGAAGAAATTGAATTCTGAGAAGGGATGACTGCCCAGGCTGGGGCGGGTGGGCTCTCTCTCCCTTCTGTGACCTCCTCTCCTCCCCCGAACTATCAGGATGGGATGCATTCCATTTAGAAAGAATTCCCAGCTACAGCGGGGCATGGGGCTTTCCACACGCAAAAAGGCCAGGGCAAAAGTGGAAGCTAATTGACCAGGGAAGCCACCAGGCAAAGGATCATCTTGTCCTCAGGATAAGGTTTCCACCAGGATCCGCGTGCTTACTCAAGCTGGCCCCTGGTGCCCTCTGCTGGACGCGCGGAGGCTGTGCCAGACTCGCTCCTGACAAATCGGATTCTCTGGCTCCCAAGTGCTCTCCCGGTCTGTAGCTGGGGTGAGGAGGGGGTGGGGGTGGGGATGGGGGTGGGGTGCTGCCCCGCTGCCCTGAGAATCTTTACAGCCACAGCAGTATCTGTGTGCTCCCAGCGGAAGGTGGGGGACCCAGGACTTATCTTTGCTCCCTCTTCCGTGCCATTTTTCCTGAACTAGAGGTGCTAGTGTGTGTAGCCAGAGTGGGATTTTCCACTTGAAAAGCAACACAGAGGTTATACTGGGAAAAAGATAGTAATGACCACCCATTACTGCCAACCGCGTTTGCCTCAGCCTGTTGCTCTCTGACTCCTGATCTACGTTTGAGGGAATGGAGGAGCAGAGTCAAGAGTGGCTGAGGTCTTCTCCATGGGGAATTGATTAAAGAGTCAGTCTGGGAGCATCGGGATGTCCTGTCTCCCCCCGGCTTTCCTAGAAGATCCCAACCTTTCCAAAGAGTCAAAGCGCCTCCAGGCCTGTGCCCATCCCCAGTATCAGTACCCCTCTACGGAGGTGCCCACCCCCCTGCCCTCCCAGCAGCATGGAATCCTCACCTGGGCGGGGGTGGGGGGCCGGGCGGGGGAGCCAGTGCCGAGCTCAGGCTGCACAGTAGCGACGGTGGCCGTGGGCGTGAAGATGAGCTGAGGGGACAAAGGAACAGTGCCGCCTAGGCTCCTAGCTACCTGCACCAGGTTACCTGGCTGGGCCTGGAATCACAGGAAACGAGACGCCTTTTACCTGCCCAACGTGGGCTCAGCCACAGGACAGGACAGTTCAGCCAAGGAGCAGATATGGGGAAAGAGGGAGGCAAGAGAGGGAAAGAGTCCAGGGCGACCACCTGAAAGTCTCAAGAGGCTTGTAGCGTACTGATCCACGCTGGGTAGTGGAGGGGATGGCAGAGGAGAGCCCATCTGGGGATGCACGTTGGGTTTACTTCGGAAGCCTCTGTGAGGAGCTCATCCTAGAGGGGCCAACATTCCCGGGACACCCTGAAGTCACTCTCTCCGTCGCACCCGGGGAGCAGGGGCCTTGGGTTCAGACAGATGCCCCAGGACCTCTTTCCAGGTCTAACTGACTCCTGACTCCAGGTCTGGACCAGAACAGGACCCCCCCCGCACAAGGGATCAAATTAGATGTATTCTTTTCTCGGTATTCAGTCGAATTTAGATTCGGGTGGGGGGTGCAGAGACACCGGTGGCAGAGGAAGCAGGGTGCCTAGAGCCGTGCCATGCCTGCCTCTCCTTCGGTGGGTGCGGGCTATATGATGGTCTCAGCGTGACACTTCCAACCCCACGAGCCTCGTTTGGTTCCCCCGTGGACGTGCTCGTATCTCACAGGCTGCTTTCCCCGAACTCTGAGGTGCACCTATGTCTACTCCTCTGTGCATGTATGCCCTGCGTTGGGGAGGGAGGCAGACAGGCTGAAGGACTCCAGCTGGGTGGCTGAGTAGCACAAGGGAATGCGTAAACTGAAGACAAAGGCAAGTTTGGGCAGGGTCACACTGCGGCCATCCCATTCCCTAGAGAAGTGCAAGTCTATTCCATACTGTGTGTCCCAGGGGCTATTCCCTGGGAATGGAACACCACAGTGAACTCGGAGTCAAGAAGGGAAGTGCTGGAGCAAGACCAGAAAAGCTCCAAGTGTCAAGTTCTGGCCACAGAAGCAAAGGGAGGGTAGGACTGTATTTTCTTCAGGATAGCGTGTCAAGGAGCCGGAGAGAGAAATTTTCAGGATGGGAGACATGAGATCAGACTCAGCGATCCGAGCCTGACAGAGAGCTAGATGTTACTGCCTCCTGGAAATTCTTCCAAATCGTAGGGACCCAGACCTTAGGACCTTTGCATCCCTTAGGGACAGGTGTAGACGAGAGATTCTAGGTATGCAGGTCTGGCGCTGATCCCATCCTGAGCACATGTGGCACATTCAAATAAGCTGAATTAACAGGTGAGAGTGACCCTGATTTGGAAGGGGGCCCAGCTGGGAGAGCAGTGGAGGCAGCAGCATGTCATGAAGTGGAATGCCACCTTCACCACCTGGGCTGGAATTTTCCTTTGGCCCTGGAGCCAGGGGTGGCCAGTCCCTGTAAGGACTGCCACAGGGGGTTAAGACCGCATTTCTGTAGAGTACTTACAGGGACATCTGTGTGTTTGCTTAAGTATCCGCATATACTGACCATCTGGGCACGGACCCCTGCATTTTCTACCCTAATTAATGTGGGGGAGTGGCTTCTGATAAGAAGAGGACAATTAGGGAAGGAAAGGAGGCATCATCGGCAAGCTTCTCCATTTCAGCTGGGCACCCACCCTGTCCTTGAGTCATTGAGCCTGGACCCAAGCTCCCATTGGCCCTCTTGTTTATTCCACCCCTTACCTCCTGCCACCTGTCCCTTGGTGCTCCTTCCCCCCACTTCGCTAATCCCTACCCTCTCTAACCTCCCCGGCCCCGACTTGTCTGCCGCTGTCCTCCTCTTAGCCCACCTGAGCCGTGGCCCAGTCTGGGTACTCACCATCTGTGCCCTTAGGTACATCTGTGCTTGGCTTGCAGTCAGGGCCGGAGAAGACGTGTTGCCCAAGAGCACAGCCTGCTGGGCGATGCCTGAGGCTGTCGCCGAGTTGACGCTCTGCGCCCGGTTGATGAGCTGGGCTGCTGCTGGGGAGGCTGCCAGATTGATCTGAAGAGAGAGACGCGTGCAGTAGGAAGCAGGAGGTTCTGTTGGTTAACTCTGTGCCCCCCTCATCCACTTCTTTCTCTCCCCCTCCTCTGTTCCTTGGTGGATTCAGCCTTCTTTAGGACCATCTCTGGTACTTGGGCCTTGGAGCGCCCCCCAGCACCGCCCCACCTCTGGCCTATGTGGGGAGCTGCAGGGAGGGTCCAATGGGGAAGAGAACTGAACTGTAAACACAGAGCCTGGACGTTGGCATGAAGGACGACAGGGAGTTACTAAAGTAAGGGTTAGAAAGAGGCACATGGTTCCCCCCCCCCCCCCCCCCCCCCCCCGGCCAGAGTGATAGATTCCAGCCATGATTGTATGTGGCTAAGGATTAGCCAGCTGGGTCTGGGAGCCTGCGAGCATCTGGGGCAAGGAGGAAGGAGCTGGTCCCAGCGCTGTGGGCTCTGCCTGATGCTTCCCCATCTACTCACCGAGGATGACTGGGCTGGGGCCTGCGCAGACACACTGCTGCCTGAGGTGCTCCCTTGTCTGTTGGCCACCAGGCTTGCCTAGAAAAGAACAATTCTTGGCACGAGGGGACCAGATCTCCCCCAGTCATTGCCCAAGCTCTCAAAGGAGGTGCTATAGGACGGAGGTTAGGAGTCCAACGCCTACAGTCAAACCCTCATTCTGCCTCATCAGTGTGGCCTCAAGCACCTGCTTCAGTTTCCTCTTTATAAAGTGGGGATAATAACAGAACCTAACTTGTAGCATCTTGGAAAGGATGGAACAAGGCGAAGCATTTACACGCAAGAGCTCAAATCGTTAACTATGATGATCACCTATCTTTCCGGGTCTCTGTAGCCTCCCCGCCACCCCAACTCCACCCTGCTCTATCACACCAGGCTCGTATCACAGAGACTTCTGCACGGGCTCTCTGGCACGTCCCGCCTGCCCGCCTCCCCGCGGCCAGCTTCTTCTCATCCCTCATGTGTCAGCTTCCACGTCACTCCAGCAGACGGACTGTCCCTGGCAGCCCAACCTAGGACAATCCTCTTGTCTCTCAGGCTGTTCTCTTTCAGAGTGCTTATGGCAATCTAGAGATTTAGACATTCTGTTTCCTTGTCTATTTGGGTTTCTGTTTACTTGCTCTCACCTCATCTAAGCTCCAAGAAGGCAGGGTCCACAGTAGACTCAGTGTCTGACATGAACTGTGGCACAGAGTGGGTGTGCGAGACTCTTGTTGAATGAAGGAACGCATGAGTTCCTCTCAGCCACTGAGGACAGACAGGAAGCTAGGTGGCCTTCTCTTGTGGACACCCCCTCGGCCCCTCGGCCCCCTCCGCATTGTGTGTAGTGTGGTGCGGTGGGGAGGTGGGGTCCTCCCAGCCCTTCTTCCTGGGCCCAGCTGGGCGGACAGTTCCACCACTCCACTCACGGGGCCGTGTGAACTTGGGCCAGGTGCGGAACCTCCCACAGACTCTTTCCTCGTCTGGCAAAGGACCATGACCATCGTGCCTGCGCACGGGGCTTCTGTGAGGGTGCAGTCAGAGAAGGCCTGGGGGCACTCGCACAGGGCCTGCCCCTCCCCGCCTCACTGCTGCCACGCCGCCGCCCCCCCCAGACCCCCCCTCACCTGCTGCACGGCCGCCAGGCTCTGGAGCTGGGCGCTGCTGAGGTGCTGCTGCTGGAGCGCGGCCGTCTGTAGCATGAGGTGCTGCTGCTGGGCTGCATACATCTGCTGCAGGTACTGGGCCGCTGTGCTGGGCGGCCTGTGCAGCGCCTGCTGAATCACCTAGGCCGGGCGGCAGGGGGAAGGCTGCGCTGTGACCCGGCTCGCGGGGTGGGGGGGCCACCCCTTCTGCCGCAATGCTTTGCCAGCCCCATCTCCCCCTAACTGCTCAGGGCACCCCAGGTTGGTGAGCAGCACGGCAACGTGTCATCACGCCCTAGGGAGCGGGAAGACGGTGGGCTTTCACACCGCATACTCCCCTGCCCTCGTCTGTCCCGCACATCTTCAGCTCGTGTTCTCCTCTGTTCCTCCCCAACTCCATCTGCTTCTGCGGCCGCCGCCCGCTTGGGAAAAGTCATCGCGGGATACCGCTGCTCTGACGGGCTCTGGGTGGTGGGGAGGCTCGGGGAGATAGCAGACAGCAGGGAGAAAGCCTCCAGTGATGCTGTGTCCCGTGCCAGGCTTGTTCACCACCCCCCCGGCCATTCCCCGTCCTCAGATTCGGGGGGGCCAGAACACTGGACGGTGATGGCAGGGAACCGAAGCTCGATAAGGCAGAGAGCAGGAAAGGGGTGGGAGAGAGAGGCAGGTCCCAAGGGGGGCCTATTGCAGCCTTAGCAGCACAGCCAGCAGTGGAAACTTACCCAAGGGCAGCCCCCTCCCGGCTGGGGCTGCTTCCCAGGTCTGCCCCCAGCTGCTGGAGAGTCCTAGCAGTCCCTTAGAAGAAGGTCCCGTTGGCCTTGCAGAGCAGGCCGGTGCCACAGGGATGATGCATTTCTCTTGTACTCTTTCCCTCCCCCTCTCCATCGGTCCCTCTTTCTGGCCACCATCACTTTGCCTTACTGCTCCTCCTTTTTCTGGGTGGGACTGGCCCAGCCACTGTCTCTAGGAAGCGACAAAGACTGCCTTTGATCCCCCCCACCTGCTCTTCACTCCTGGTGTCCCAAAACCTCCCCTCGCCCCCAGGAACAAAGAAAAGTGAATGCCTTTCACCCAGCCCTGAGATCTTCTGTCCTCTTCTCAGCCCCACAGAGAATTCTCTTCCCTTCTCCTTGTCTGGTCACCCTCCTGCCATCTCTTGCCGCCTGATGATCCCTGTGGGCCCTGGCCAGTCTTTGGCCCACTTGCTACCCTTAGACCTGCTGCAACCCTGGCCATGGGGCTTCTCCCAAACCTGGGTCCTGCCCGCAACAAGCAAGCATCCAATCTGGCTCTCTCTGGCTTAGCCTGACTTCTAGGGCTGGTGGCTCTAGAACAAAACCATCTGTGAGCTCAGATTTGGAGTTCTGTGAAAACAGGCTAATATCACAGATTCTTCATGGGCTCTGGGGTCTCCTGATTCTCCCACCCCAACCCAACTCTTCAGATCCCACGCCCCTTTAGTGTTCTCTCTCCTCGGAGGGTCCTGGTTTATACAAGCACAATTCTGTTTATTCCTTCTTCTCTCCCAGAATTCTTTCCTCTTATTCCCTTTACCCGGGCCTCTCTCTTTCCCTTAGACTCCCGAGTACCTCCCTGCAGTCCGGACAGCAGTAGCAGAGACACCGTGGCTCTTCCTCACCAGAGGGCCGGTGTCAACGAGTGGAAAAGGCAGGAACCCTGAACGACCCTGCTTGGGTGCGCAACGCAGCTCTGGGGGATTCCATCTGCCAGTGCAGAAAAGCCCAAATCCCTTGCGTAGAGACTTGTGATGAGGGATGGGAGGACGGCACATCCTAACATGGGCTGCTAGAAGCTGGGCTCAAACTCTCATGTTCCGAGGGGCTGGGAAGAGGCTAGGTGTGAGGGGTGGCAGGGATGGGTTCAGGAAACATGGTTTTTACTCCATGGGAGGCAGAAGTAACCCAGAGAGGGAAGACTCCAGGGTATCTCCTGGGGTCTTCAGATGCTCTCGCTGCCTGCCGTGACCCGCCTTCTACTCCCTAACCTGGGCCAGGCGCCAAAGCAGGATGAAGTCACTTGTCTGGTACAGCATGCTGGACTAGCACCGCTCCTTGGGGTGAACACTTCTCAGCGGCAGTGTCTGTCTGTCTTATCTGGGGACCTCACACAGACACAGGGTTGAGGGGAGCATGAGGTTCAGCTTTTTTTGTCTTCACCTGAATGACCTGGACGAGTCTCTACCTTCTCTGAGCCCCAGTCTTCTCGGCTATGGAATTGTACCTGTAACAGCCATTTCTAGCTGGGGGAGAAGATAAATCTGCAGTGATTTTTGTACCACGTAGGGCACAAAGCAGATGGCGAGACAGGGGCACGGCTGTGTGGGGAACCGGGTGTCATCACCCAGAAGGCCTCAGGGATGACACTTAGCAGACGGCTGCTTTAGGGAGACTGCTTTGGGGCTCCTTTTTCGTCCTCTGTCTAAGAAACTTCGTTTTATTACAGGGCAATGGTTCTTCAGATAGTGGGTCTAGGTCATGGCTGAGTGGCTCCTTATTGTTTTTTCTGCTTGTCATTTTTACTTGTTCCCAGCCCCCTAGCCTTTTCACACTTTCACACGCCTGTCCTCCCAAACAGCACTCTGGGATCTGAATCACCAGGTGAGATAGGAATTTTCCAGATCTGCGAAGTATCCCCACTCTCCCCGAACCCCCTTGATCGGACCCGTCTAGCATCACTTCTCCTCTAACTGTGCCTAAGTATATATCCACGAACACACTCCCCCATGCCCATTCTAGATTCCACAGCCCAGCTGCTCCACCAGCCCATGCAGACCCGTCCTCCCGCTAGCCCGGACACGGTCCAGGAGTACGACCTCAGAGCAGCCAGAATCTTACCTGCACGGTCTGCCGGTCAGGGATGCCGCTGTACACGGAGATCTGGGGCCCCGAGGGCCGGCCACTCCCACCGCTGCTGCTGCCGTAGCAGGCACTGCCGGCGCTGCTGGACGTCTGGGGGACTGGCAGCTCGTTCTCCATGGCCTGCGCGGTATGGCACAGTCAGGGCGCTCCGATGGCAGAAGGGCAGGCGTGTGCTGGGTGCGAAGAGGCAGAAGTGAAACGTCACACAGATGCCTCCCAGAGAACCCACACGTACGCATCAGCTTCCCATCAGCCTGGGGTAGGACCGCTTCTCCGCTGAGGCCTGAGGCGTACCTGCCACCGCAAGGAACAGGGCCAGGTGTGGCTCACAATCAGACCCGCCTGATGTTAAAGTCTATGACCTGGGGGCGCCTGGGTGGCTCACAGTCGGTGAAGCGTCTGCCTTCAGCTCAGGTCATGATCCCCGGGATCCCGCATCAGGCTCCCTGCTCAGCGGGGAGTCTGCTTCTCCCTCTGCCTCTGCCCCCACCCCGGCTCGTGCTCTCGCCCTCTCAAATAAATGAATAAATAATCCTTAAAAAAAAAAAAGTCCATGACCTGGCACTCCTCCTTCTGCTGAAGGAGCTAAAACCAGCCAAGGAGGCGGATTTCCTCCAGTGGCCTTCCTGCCAGTGATCTTAGGGGTCATCTCTCCCCCGCTGTCTACGCTTTCACCTTTGGGATGGAGAAATTGGGCATCAGAGAACTTATTATGTGTCTGTATGTATAAAGCCAATAAATGAAAGAGATGGGATTCCAAGTCTGGAGGGAACAGAATGAGAGAAAGAGACAAATGCGGCAGTAAGATGAGCTGGAGTGTTTATTTGGTTGTGTCGTTCCAGGCCCAAAGAGCAGCCAGTGTGTCTGGAGTCTGTTTTCTCGATGAAGTAGTGAGTGAGTGCCCTCTGATCTGATGCTGAGCAGGGCACTGCATCACGTGGTGTGGTTAAAACTGCAGGTTTGGGGATCCGAAAGACTTGGGCTTGAGTGCTGGCTCTGCCGCTTAGTAGCTGGGAAACCTTGGCAAGTCACACTTCTCCAGCCTTCTGTCTTGATCTGTCAGATGTGAGAATACATGAATTGGTGAGAGAAGCAAGTCAAAAAAGGATACAAAGTGCTTAGTAGAGCGTCAGGCAAATACGGAGTGCTCCCGAAGGCTGACTGTCGTTGTGGTTATTAAAACTGTCTCCAGTCCGGTTCCAATAGATCAATCTTCTTCCAAGGTACAACTGGCCCAGCCTCCTGGAACCTTCTATCCCGGTCACTAAAGGGTGCCAGGAATTCCCTCAGGGACCATCCTATGAGCTGGATTCAGAACTGGAAATCACACATAGCCTTGAGACACGTGCTGGGGAATGAAGGGGCTGGAAGGGAAAGAAGGGTGGTGGGAAAGGCAGACCCAGGTCCGAGGTCAAGTTCCTCTCTTTCTTCTTTCATGCTATTCCTGAAATTCTCATTTCTCTATATGAGCTTTTCCTTCTACCTATTCTTTCCTATATCTAGAAACGACACTTGTCGTCCCATCATAAACACTGAATTCTCTGCTTGCAGATTAGGCTAATTTAAGAAATGAAAAAAATAATGATTTTTTATACTGATGAGAGCATTGGTTAGTACCCAAAACTAAAATAGTCATTAATGTCCTACTGTCTTCTTCCCAACGCTGCTCAGTGTGGAGGTGGTCAACATTCCACAGGCTGCCTTCTTCTGACCGGGTGGGTTTCACAGTGAGCCGAACAAAGTGGGGGTAAAGGCTAACGGACAGGAACGTGTGGGTCCTGGGTCCCTGAGCAGTGATTTTCCCTAATGTTTGAACGTCTGCTTTCACTGCCACAGGACAAGGCTCTTGTCATGAGTCCCTTTTGTCCAGAGCTGCACTCAGGGCTGGGCCTCATTATGGCCATCATCGTCAAAGATTCTTAGGATGATAACAACGATGCAGGAATCAATGAAACCCCAGAGTCGACAAATATTTCCCGTGCTCTGCTCAGTTGTAAGCTATCTTATCTTATGTTCTAGGGAGGGACAGGTAGGCTGGATAGGAAGGAGTACAGGCCTAATTGCGATCTTGTGGAAACCAACAAACTGGTTGTAGAGACGAGGCTCAGCTGAAATGTCAAGGATCACCACCAACAAATCAGAGTTATGTTCAAACACGGGATATCCCATAGAATCCCAAAGTCGTCTTTTTGTGAAATACCTTTCCCAGAATGTTGACCAGGATTGGGTTCAGTTCTTGCTTTCATTCTGCCCTAGGACAGTTCACTGGAAGTACTTACAAACGTAAAATGTAAAACGGGGAAACAGCTGCAGTCACAGCAAACTGAAGACAGAAGGAGTAATCCACACGTCCTAAATGGCAGAGCCTCAGCTCTATTTTATTTTCCCTTTGCAGCAGCTCTGGCAGATCTCGTGCACAGTGTATACTCTGTCCTTGTTGAGAAATAAAACAGGGCAAAATCCTAACGAGAGCATGGCACTCCTGTATTGAAAAACCACACAGGCAAGGACAGCAACTGCCCCTCATGCTGGGGTAGGAGACTTAGCAACATGGGGACAGACACAGTGCGTTTCCTGAACTCTCTTACCCTGCCTGTCTCCTTCCTCCTGCCGCTAAGCACGCCTTTCCCTTCTCTCTTCATTCTTGCATTCTTGGCTTCTGCCCCGCCCCCCGCCTTTTCTGTCTCATTAATTTTTGCCCCCAACCCCTGGTTTTCGGGTTTCCCTGTTCTTGGTTCCTGTCCCCTGTCCCTATCCTCTGTCCGACCTGTGCTTCCTTGCCCTGGCCCCATCCTCCTCCATGGGGAGGATCACACTTACCTCGACGGGTGCCTTGGCTCTGGACGCTTTCTCTCTCTGACTCTGGAACACGTGCATGCATCTCCCCCTCCCCGTCCCCTCTCTCTTACCCAGGTCCCATTGATCCTGAGTGGTTGCTCCAGTTTACTGTAGTGAGCTCTCTCTCCCCATTCCTGACCTCTGCTCTCTCCCCAAACTGGGTCCTAGCCCTGCCGCCTGCCCTGCCCACGATGGCCCTTGCTCTGCAGTTGGCTCACTCTGTGTCTGCCTCCCTTGCCTCCCACGCTCTAGCCCTCTCTTCTTGTTTGTGCCTGAGGATATCTCTCCCCCAGGCCTGATCCAGCATATTCTCTCACCTTCATTCAAGTTCATGCTCTAGATAGTGCATGCGCCCTCTGCCTCCCTCCCTGGGCCAGCACTCCCTGTTCTAGCTCAAGGTTTGGATAGCTACAGCAGTCTCTCAAGTGTACGCTTCCTCTTTGGCTCTCTCTCACTCACTCATACAAAGCAGAGGAGGGAAGTACAGACTGCCTAGGAATCAGGGAACACTTAAAAGGAGAAGTAACATTTGAGCTGCCTGAACCCACACTTTCTCGCTTTCACTGCATAAAGCTGCCCTGTCCCACCTTCCACTCCTTGTCAGTCATTTCTAGAACCTTTCGCAATCAACAAGTTCCTGGCTCCCCCCAGATATGAACATCTATTGGGCATCTACCACATGCAGGGTATTCTTGCTAAGTACTGGGAATAGATGAGGTAGAAGACATGAATCCTCATTTTAAGGTTTTCACTTTTGTGGGCATATCCAAAATAGTGAAACCTAAAGTCTTTTGCCCCAGAAAAGAATGCACAGAGACACACAAAAATGTACTTGTAATTATAGAGGTTAATGAATCCTTTGAACCCTGTCCATTAACTCTGGACTAAGAAGCTCTGCTTCTTAGCTAGGTAGAAATCGGGCAGGAAGTACAAATTTGAAGATAAAAATATTATTTGCTACCATATGCCAAGTTTCAGATGAGTGACTGAGACAACATTTGCTAGTGTTGCGAAAAGTGAGGCATAAGGAATGTGTGCAGTGGGGTAGATGGACAGTGGAGGAGCTACTCCAGGCTTTGTGAAGCCCGGATTTACGCAGCTGCTGGATAAACAGTCAATGCTGTAAGGTGAACAGTGCCCAACCTCTCCCTCTGGGCATTCTCCAGTGGCTCAATTTTCCTAGGAGAGGCAATGCATTAAAGGAGAAAGAGCTGGGGATTAGAAGGTGGGTAATCCTAGCTTTGGGAATACCAGTGCAGTGTTGCCATTGTATAGCCTTGGGCAAGGCAGGCTCTCTTGAGTGTTGGTTCCCTAATCACAACACTGGGTAGTAATAATACCTGCTGAGGGGGTGGTGGTAGTGGGGTGTGTGTGTGTGTGTGTGTGTGTGTGTGTGTGTGTGTGTGTGTGTGTGTGTGGATTCATCTCTGAGTCTCATTCCACTTTTCTAATCGTATACAGGCATGCCTCCAGAGATATTGCGGGTTTGGTTCCAGACCACCACAATGAAACAAATATCACAATAAAGTGAGGTGGATGAATTTTTGGGTTTCCCAGTGCACATAAAAGTTATGTTTACGCTCTACTGGAGTCTGTGAAGTATGCAACAGCTGTATGTCTAAAAACATGAGGTACATACCTTACTTAAAAACTGCTTTATTGCTAAAAATGCTGACCATCATCTGAGCTTTCAATGAGTTGTAATCTTTTTGCTGTAGGAGGGTCTTGCCTTGATGCTGATGGTTGCTGACTGATCAGGATGGTGGTTGCTGAAGGTTAGCGTGGCTGCAGCAATTTCTTAGGATAAGACAACAGCGAAATTTGCTGCATCGATTGGCTCTTCCTTTCACAAACCATTTCCCTGTAGCATGTGATGCTGTTTGATAGCATTTTACCCACCATAGAACTTCTTTCAAAATTAGAGGCAATCCTCTCAAACCCTGTTGCTGCTTTATCAACTCAGTTTATGTCTTACCCTAAATTCTTTGTTGTCATTTCGACCTTCTCCATAGCATCTTCACCTGGAGTAGATTCCATTTCAAAAAACCACTTTGTTTGCTCATCCACAAGAAGCAATTCTTCATCTGTTAAAGTTTTATCATGAGATTGCAGCCATTCAAATATAATAATGAAAAAGTCTGAAATATTGCAAGAATTACCAAAATGTGACACAGAGACACAAAGTGAGCAAATGCTGTTGGAAAAATGGCACCAATAGACTTGCTTGACACAGGGTTGCCACAAACTTTGATTTGTAAAAAACACAGTATCTGTGAAGCATAACAAAAGAGGCTGTATTCCATGATGTGAGTCTACTGCTCTGGGCTGGTGGCTCTGCTTTCCTTCACCCACATACGACATGCTCATAATTTCTTCTGCTCTTTAATTCTGATGAAGTCCAATTTATTTATTATTTCTTTGGTTGCTGCCATAGCTAAGAAACCATTGCCTAATCTGAAGTTATGGAGATTTACACCTAAATTTTCTTCAAAGAGTTTTATAGTTATAATTCTTACATCTTAAGTTTTTAAATTTATTTTATTTTATTTATTTATTTTTAAAGATTGTATTTATTTATTTGTCAGAGAGAGAGAGAGAGAGTGCGAGCAAGCACAAGCAGGGGAAGTGGCAGGCAGAGGGAGAAGCAGTCTCCCTGCCGAGCAGGGAGCCCGATGCAGGACTCGATCCCAGGACCCTGGGATCACAACATGAGCCAAAGGCAGATGCTTAACTGACTGAGCCACCCAGGTGTCTCTTAAATTTATTTTAGTAATCTCTACACCCAATGTGGGGCTCGAACTCACAACCCCAAGATCAGGAGTCACATGCTCTTCTGACTGAGCCAGCCAGGCACACGTGGAGTTCTTACATTTAGGACTTAGATCCATATTGAGTTAATTTTTGTATATGGTGTGAGGTAAGGGGACAACATTATTTCATTTCATTTTCATTTTTTAAATTGTGGTAAAAAATACATAAAATAAAATTTGCCACTCACAATGTTGTGAAACCATTACCACTATCTATGGCCGGAACTTTTTACCAACCCAAACAAAAACTCTATAATCCTTTAGCAGGGACTCTTCTCCTCTTCCCCCTGCTCAGCACCTGGCAACCTCTAATCTACTTCCTGTCTCCATGAATTTGTCTAGATATCTCATGTAAATGGAATCAGACAATATTTGTCCTTTGTGTCTGACTTTTTCATTTAGCACAATGTTTTCGAGGTTCATCCATGTTGTAGCATGTATCCTTTTTTGGCTGAATTCTATTCTATGTATATACCACATTTTGTTTATCTCTTCATCTGTTGATGAACACTTGGGTTGTTTTTCCATTTTAGTGATTGTAAATAATGCTGCTATGAACACTGGTATACAAGTATCTGCTTGAGTCCCTGCTTTCAATTCTTTTGAGTATTACCTAGGAGTGGAATTGCTGGATCGTATGGTAATCCTACGTTTAGCTTGTTGAGGTACCATCAAACTGTTTTTCCCAACTTCATTCTTTTGCATGTGGATATTCCTGTTGTCCCTGAACCACTTGTTAAATTACTTGTTCTTGGGCCAACACAATTCCCCCACCAAGCTCCTCAGTATGGCATATCAACCCTCCACGAATTGACCCTTCCTACCTCCCTGGCCTCATTTCCCACTAGTTTTCCACACTATACTCTCACTCAGCATATTCCAAACAACCTGAAGTTTTGGATGCCTTGCTGTTCCCTACTTCTACTATTTACTGATGTGGTTTTCCCTGAAATGTTTCCCTTCCATTTTTCACCTAACCGACTTGATCTTCAAAACAACTTCAGTCTCTCCTGTGAAACATGCACTCAGCACAACCTCCTCTAACACTTCTCTTGCTTCCTTCAAACTAGGTTCTAACGTCTTCTGCTAAGCCATCCAGTTGGATGGCTTTCCCCACAACACTGTGTGTGCTTACATCTTTCCTAGCACTTGTAATGTAGTTTTACAAGAGAGTGGTTTACTTATATGTCTGTCTTTCCCACTGGCTTCTGAACTCCTGGAGAATAGGATAATATATTTTCCCATATATACCTGGTGCTTCATTCCATAAATGTTTGTTGAACAGAATTGTTTGAAAGGCACCACATTTAGTCCTGCTTCTCATCTGAAAGCTCAGCTTTCTTTCTACCTCACTTGAAGAATTCTCCCAAACTACTTTAAAACATACACTACTGATTATTTCAATTTTGTACCTTCCATCAGGAGTGTCTATACTACTAATAATGATTATTATTGAGCACCTACTACATGTCAACACTATAATAGATGCTTTACATATACTCATGACCTCCCTTATGATGTAGGATTTATTATCCCAGTTTTGTCAATGAGGAACTTATCTAGGTAACTCATCTAAGATCATCAGTGAAGTAGGATTCAAAACTGGGTCTGACTCCAAAGCCAGAGCTCTTCCCACTATACCCTCTGAGGCTTCACCCATAATCTCACCTTGAGCCGTTATTCAGTGACATTGGGCAAAGCCCATGTCAGAGCATACTGGATTTTCAGAAGTGGAAAGGAACTGAGACCACTGAATTTGATCTCTTAATTATTAATGTTATTAAATATATTTTTAAATATATATTTTATTTATTTATTTATTTAGAGCATGAGCAGGGGAAGGGGCAGAGAGAGAGAGGGTGTGAGAACCCCAAGCAGACTCCATGCTGAGTGCAGGGCCCAATGCAGGGCTTGATTTCACAATCCTGAGATCATGACCTGAACTGAAATCAAGACTCAGATGCTTAACCGACTGAGCCACTCAGGGGCCCCAATGTCTATTAAATACTTTATACTTACAAAATAATCTCCCTATATATAATACATACATAAAAGATAATATGCATGGGTACCCACCGACCAGTTTAAGAAATCCAACAACAGCATAATCTCCCTTGTTTTTCCTACGTAGAGACTGAGGCCCAGTTTTCGGGGAAGTGGCTCCCTCAAGGAGATTTGGCTCCTTTGACTCTCCTCCAGTAGCATGGGCACAGAAGGCACCCCCAGAAAACCTACTGGACTCATTGGGATTTACTCAACTGGAGGGTTGGAGTTTGCTGTGAGGAGAGATCAGAAGCTAGGGTCCTGTCATATGTCACTTTCTCAGTGGTCTCCCAGTAGAAGGGAGCTTGGGCTAGAGTAACAGAATTAATTAGAAAGTGTGGACTGATATGGTAGCATTCAAACTTTCTCTTTGAACGCAAGCTTTCCATGTTTACCCACTCTTGACTTCTTTTTACCCCAAAGCTCTGGTCTGCGGGATGCAAAGGAGGTGTTCTGGAGTCTCAGTAAGGGATCTGGGGACTCTCAGTATGCCCCCAACCCTGGGGCCTCATATTAGAAAATCTGAACCTTTAAACTTTCATAGCATCTAGGCTTTCAGCACCTTCTACACCACTATTCAATTTCCTTTTAATTCCTGCTCTTATTTCCTCCCTTCTCCACCTAACTAGTTCCTTATTTCTTCCCCAAGGCCACCCATCCTTGTGGACTCCCACTGTGAACCACAGCCAAATCTGATTAATGGCCACCATCCAGAACCTGAAGTCTCTTTTTCTCTAGGTTCCAGCTCACTTTGTGGTTTTGTGCGAGCCCAAGCTCTGAAGGCTATGATTCCCACTTTAGTTAATTCTCCTTTCCCAACTGCAAGGGGCCACTTTGAACGATGTGATGACTGTACCCTGCTTGGAGAGTGATCTTATTACAGGTCCCCACTGCCCACAGGGCCTGAGACCAGCAGCTGGAGAAATGCTGAGGTTCTGCCCTCCCAGGAGCCACCAAGTCTTGGGAACACCAGGCCTTTGTCCCCGGGGTCAGGGAAATCCATTTGCTGTGGATTACAGCTGCGGCAGAGGGTCCAGGGAAGTGGAGGGGAAAGATACTAAAAACAGAGCCCTCCAAATCCTGAGCCTAAAGCCCTTGGGGTAAAGTGGGGTGGAGCTTTTCCTAATGGATTTGGAGACTGACAGGAAATGAGAGGTCTAGTCTGCCCCACAGAGGCTGCTGGTATTATCATTCCTGTAGTGGCTTATGTATGGAGAGTCTGAAAGGCAGGGTGATGGGGTGACCGTGTTCCTTTGCTCTCGCTCTGCCTCTCCTCTCTGGTTGCTTCTCTGTCGGAGGGTAAGTCAATAACAGCAGAGTGTTCAGGCTCTCTAGATGTAGGGGACCTGGGGGAAACCGCCTTACACCTCTAAGCTGCTGCATTAACATAAATATCCTGATTTACACAGCCTCATTATGCCCCTGGCAGCTGTCTGACGCTACTGATACACTGGAAGCAGTCCAGATGGATTCAGCTCAAATCTCCTCAAAAAGTTCCCTCCCTCTCCCCAATCCTCTGCATGATGCCTCCTTCAGAGTCTCGAGGAACCAAAGTAAATACATGAAGACTAACAAAGACAGAAATGAAGGATGAGAAATTAAAACAGATCACATAGCCCTCGCAATCAAAATATAACGATTTCATTGTGAAAGAGAACCATATCAATTTAAATAAACTTTGTTGAAACCTCATTGTTTTCTTCATAAGTTATAGAAAGGAGACTATCTCATGTGTTTCTATGCAGGTGCTCCTTGGTTGAAGCATATGAAGAGGAAAAGGAAGGATTTGATTTCTTTTGGAAGGAATGTATGGGTAAGCCACGTTATGCAGATGAAGATGGGACTGAGGTACAAGCATGAGTGTGTCTGGACCCAGGAGGCTTTAGGCCCATTGCTCTAAGACAGGGCAACCTCACAGCCTGCATCTCCCATGGCAGGGACTGGCACTTCTTCTGTAAGGGACTGGCTAGCCAGTGCTTTACACTTTGCAGGCATACGGTCTCGGCCACAACTACTCAACTCTGCTACACAAAAGCAGCCCTAGACAAATCATAAGGGGTGTGTGGCTGTGTTCCAATAAACCATTAGTTACTAAAAATGGTGGCGGGCCGGATTTGGCCTGCAGGCTATAGCTTACAGGAGCCCTGTTCTGTGGCAAACTCATTTTTATACACCAGCCATGTGGCCGGCAGGGTACCTGTAGCACACCGGTTAACGGCCCAGGCTTTCGTGTTAGTAAGACCTGGGTTCAAATTCCAACCAGGCCACACACTAACTGTGTATCCTTGAGCAAGTTGTGTCATCTTTTGGGCCTCAATTTCCTCAGCAGTAAAATGAGATCACATATCCCTATGGGGCCATTATAAGGATTAAATAAAGTGTCCGTACAACCCCGAGGACAATACTTAGCAAACAGGAAGCATGTGATACATGGTAAGGGTGTGAACCCGACTTGGGATTTGGAAGCAATTCCTTTCACCTCAAATAGTGGGGATCCCATAAGTTATTTCTCAACATTGGTCACAGGTCAGAGTCACACTTAAAAATCTCTTTATAAAGAACCATGGTCCATTTTACCTGTATAATCTTTGTCTCTTTTTTAAAGGGTAGCTTTTCCAGAAGGCTCTTGAGGAACCTAAGATATAAAGAAAGTAAGTCTCTATATTGTGTTTAAGAATGTATGCTCTAGAACTTCATCTTCCTAGTTGTGTGACTGAGCAAGTTACGAGACCTCAGGCTTCAGTCTCAACTGTAAATAATACCTTCCTGAGGGGCACCTGGGTGGCTCAGTCAGTTAAGCGTCTGCCTTTGGCTCAGGTCATTATCCCAGGGTCCTGGGATCAGCCCCGCATAGAGTTCCTGGATCAAGGGGGGAGCCTGCTTCTCCCTCTCCCTCTGCCTCCGGCTCCCCCTGCTTGTGCTCTCTCTGTGTTAAATAAATGAATAAAATCTTTTTTTTAAAGATTTTATTTATTTTTCAACAGAGAGAGAGGGAACACAAGCAGGGGGGAGTGGGAGAGGGAGAAGCAGGCTTCCCGCTGAGCCGGGAGCCCAATGTGGGCCTCGATCCCAGGACTCTGGGATCATGACCTGAGCCGAAGGCAGACACTTAACAACTGAGCCACCCAGGGGCCCTAAATGAATAAAATCTTAAAAAAAAAAAAATCCTTAACATAACAATAAAAAAATAAAAAAAATAAAAAATAAAAAAATAAAAGTCAGTGTTTACCAAAAAAAAAAAAAAAATCCATCCCGGAGGGTTGTTGTATTAGATGAGATAATCCATGTAAAGCAGTTAGAACCATGTCTGTCACTTAGCAAACACTTAATAAATGTGAGCTGTGATCATCGTCATCGTTATTATTGACATTTTTATTATTATTGACACTGCTAAAGGTTCTTCGGGAAGAACTTTTACTCCAGGGCCAAAGAGCAATGCTATTCTACTGGATGCTCAAAAGATGAACATGTACACAAACTTGGATCCCATCGTTCTGTTCACTTGGCACCTAGCTTTAAGACATTCATTTCTTTAAGTTCCTGGCTAGCCATGACACACAGTGTCCATGTCCTTTTGCCTACACCTTAAATACTGCTTGTTACGGGCTAAACTGTGTCTCCTCAAAAAGATAAGTCAGAGTTCTAACCTCCAGTGCGTCAGAATATGAGCTCATTTGCAAATGGGGTCGCTGTAGATGTGAGTGAGGTCATACTGGAGCAGGGTGGGCCCCTAAGCCAATATGACTCGTGTCCTTAGACAAGAATGTCATGTGAAGAGACAGACATACACAGGGAGTAGACAGCCATGTGACAATCGGGGCAGAGATTGGAGTTAGGCCTTCTCAAGCCAAGGAAGGCCTTCCGAGGGAGCATGGGCCTGTGCACTCTATGATATCACACTTCTAATCTCAACAACTGTAGGGCAATACATTTCTGTCATTTTAAGCCACCCACTTCATGGCACAGGCTGGAAAG
Source organism: Callorhinus ursinus (assembly GCF_003265705.2). Classification (NCBI taxonomy): domain Eukaryota; kingdom Metazoa; phylum Chordata; class Mammalia; order Carnivora; family Otariidae; genus Callorhinus; species Callorhinus ursinus. Next base: position 11,688,857 of record NW_027397080.1, on the reverse strand, counting down.
AGAGTAATTTGGGTTAGGACTGAAGACTTTATTTCCAGAGGAAAAGAAAATTTTATTTCCATCAATTACCTCAAAGTTTGGATTTTTTTTTAAAGATCTGGTGAGTAAATTCTTCCATTAGTCAATTCTTCCCTGTTTTTTCTTAGTAGAGCTACGTGTTCCTGGGATTTTTGCACAGAAATCTCAGGAGCCAAGGCTATAAAAAAAGACCTCTATAAAAATCTCTTCAAAGTTACAAGCTTCCAGTTACAAAATAAATAAGATCTGGGGATGCACCTTACAGCATGGTGACTATGATTTATAATACTATCCTGCCTATTTGAAAGTTGCTAAGAGAATAGATCTCAGGGGTGCCTGGGTGGCTCAGTCATTAAGCATCTGCCTTCGGCTCAGGTCATGGTCCCAGGGTCCTGGGATTGAGCCCTGTGTCAGGCTCCCTGCTCAGCGGGAAGCCTGCTTCTCCCTCTCCCACTCCCCCTGCTTGTGTTCCCTCTCTTGCTGTGTCTTTCTCTGTCAAATAAATAAATAAAATCTTAAAAAAAAGAGAATAGATCTTAAAATTTCTCATCACAAGAAAAAGAATTTTGTAACTATGTGTGGTGATAGGTGTTAACTAGGCTTACTGCGATTATTTCATGATATATACAAATATCAAATCACTCTGCTGAACACCTGAAACTAATATGTATGTTAATTTTAATTATACCTGAACAAAACTTCTCCATCCTAAGTCTCTCACAAAGCAGGCCTATGTACACACACACACACCCCTTCCCTTTCTAGGACTCACCATTTTCTGCATTCGTCTTAGCCTTGAACTGGCCTGTTGTTAGGGTAAGCCATGGTAGGCCAGTCTTTTTGCCACTGCTGCTTCCTGACAAGCATAACTAAGTCAGGACAGGGATCATGGACAGCAGCCAGGCTTTCAAAATCACTGTTCAAGGGCATGGACATTTGTCTATAAATCCTTTACTAGCCTTCTTTTCTCTTTTTCTTCTTGTTCTACTCCTTCAATCTGGGACATAGCTCAGACCTACTGGGGCCAGGTAGGTCTCACCAACCCAGTGTTGTGTGGCACTTGGGGTTAGGAGTTTGCTCATTTTTAGGAACACTAGCTGAGAGTGCCCTGGAAAAGCGGGGACTGCCCTGTTTTCCTGCTTCTATCTGGGTATGCTCCCCCTAGAACTTATTCCAAGAGTGTAGGCTTCTTCCTTAAGAGTTTCCCTTTATATCCCCTATAGGAGTTTTGGGAATGGAGCTTTATAGACTTTGATGGATTATAAAGAGATAGACTGCCTGGGATAAAAGTCTTCTGTTACGAACACTTTTGTTCTGTATGTAAGTGATCTTTTACCCATTAGGAGGCCAGTGGTCTCTGGCCTGGTCCTCGGAAAAAATTCTTGCCATTTATCGCTCAAGGCCAAGGGCTTTGTCTCATGTAGTCCTCACAACAACCCTAGAACACAGGGATTACTTCCTCATTTTTCCCACAAGAAAACTGAGGTTCAGAAAGGTCCAGTAACTTCTCTGAGCCCACGGAGCTGGCAAATAGCAGGTGTCGGAAACCAGGGTTGCAAGTCCCTGTGTAAGAGGCAGAATTACTTGTGTTTACTCCAGTCTAGGCCAATCTGGGCCAGTGAGTTCTTATGAAGTTAACTTGGCTCCTATTGCCTTGTGTCTGACAGACTGTCTCACAAGAGCCATCTCAAGCAGGGAGGTCAGTCCATGGCAAACCTGTCAACTCGGACTCTCCCAGTGTCTGCCTTGTACCCTGGCAACATGCAGCAGTCACTGGGGCACATCTCATATTTGTAGGCCTTTCCTTTCAGAGGTATTTTCTGGCATCTTACCTTCATATATGGCTGGTTCTGTTAGCAGTGTTTACAAAGCCAACTCTAACTATTTAATTGAAAAGTAATACCAAAGAAAAAGAACCACCCACCTCTCCTTTGGAGAGAAGGGATGAAGGACACCCACCTTTCCTGATTGCCCACTCCGTGCTGGGCACAGTGTCAGGGAGGCAGCAAGATTTAGCAGAAAGAGGAGGAGCTCTGTATTCACAGAGGGCTGTTTGGATTCCCGACTCTGCCCTTGTTGGGAGATCTCAGGCAGGTAACTTCGCCTCCCTGGGCCTCAGTTTCCTCATTTGTAAAGAGTGCCAGTGATACAGAGTCTTTTGGGCTACTGAGGAAAGTAAATACGAAAATGCAAGCAGAGCACCCAGCACAGTGTGCAGCACAGAATAGGCATTTAATAATTATCAGCCGCTCTTTGCCAGCTTGCAGTGTTGTTTTGGAGTAGCGGTTACCAATGAGGACGCAGGCTCTGAGCTGTCACTCGCCCGAGACCGTAGAGCTGTTAGGTGGGTCCCGGTAATCAGGGAGTGACGTGAAAGTGGAGCGGGGAAGACTAAAACTTTGGGCTTTTAATCCTTTGCAATTACAGAATAGACTCTTAGTCCAGGCTCGATTGTAAGCTTTTCTCCAGAGTCCAAAAAAGCCCCATTCTCAGATCTCAGGAATTTTCTTCTTAAGAAACCAAAAATAAGGGGAAAAAAAGCCCACCTCCACCTGAACCTGAAAGAAGTGATACCCAGGGTAGCCGTAGCCACGGAGTGCGTGCACGTGGGTGAGATGGGTGCTCACGCGTGCGCACTCAGGTACGTATGGGGGCGGGGGAGGGAGGGAGGGGAAAGCGAGAGCCCCGAAGCTATGACCAGGTTAAGTTCCTCACGCAACACCAGCCTCTGTGCAGTAAAAGTACCTTAGGAATGCAGAAAGTAAGTGATCACTAAACATTCTTCTTGGCGCTGTTGTTCAAACAATGATTGATTTCTCGGCTGTCCAGGTGTTTGGATTAATATTGACTACATTACATCGTCCGCCGGCGTCCATCTTGAGATTTAAGCTTCCTTTCTCCACCCCCTCCTCCCATCCTCTCGGGGACAGTTTCCTCCATGGGCCCTCACTGCTTTGGCCCAGCCCACCATTTAGACGCCTCGGCCATTCCTAAGAGGCTTTCTCTTGCTCTGCTTCTGCCCTGGCAACTCGTCCTGGCAGCTGTTTCAGAGCTTTGGAATCACAGAGCAATTCCGGAGTCCCCCAGGCCCAGCTCTGGGGCCTTCTTTCCCTCATTTGTCCCGAATAATGGCCTCTAATTGCTATTAACATTCCTCTCTAGCAGAAACAGACTGCACGTCTGTGGTCAGCCTATGAGCTACTGTGACCACCAGCCTTCTGCTTCCTATTGTATTGGGAATGTTGTGCTCTCTTCATTTTTTTTATTTTTATTTTTTAAAGATTTATTTATTTGACAGAGCACAAGCGGAGGGAACAGCAGAGGGAGAGGGAGAAGCTAGCCCCTGCCCCCCTGCAGGGAGCCCGATGTGGTGGTCCATCCTAGGACCCTGGGATCATGACCTGAGCTGAAGGCAGATGCTTAACCGAGTGAGCCACCCAGGCGCTCTGCTCTCTTCCATTTTATACCCATACGTTTGCTTTTCCTCTCTTAGCGTACCGGCTGGCTCACAGCTTCTTATATATCTAACCTGCTCTGTAACTGTTTGCAGGGGAAAATGATCTCAGTGGGGTAGATGCCCCTCCATCTTCCACTTTTTCCAGCCAAATACAACTTTACCCTACTTCTTTGCTCGAAATGTAGGTAGCTCATTTTGATAGCTAGAATAGGCAGAAATAGGACTACAGAGTGGAAATTATAAGGAGATAGATTTCAACTCCACAGAGAGAAGTACTCACCAACACCTGGAGCTGGGAACAAGTGGAGCGAGCTATGCGAGGTGGGGCTATGCGAGGTGGAAGGAGGGCTGTGCGAAGCGAGTTCCCAGTGGATGGAGGCGAGCGGCCAGTGTCGGAGCAACCACATGGCAGGTGTGAGGCATGCAGCCTTGCCTCTAGGATCTATTTTAACACTGCTAGCATCTAATTCCATGAAAATCTTTTACTGGATGCTAGAAATCCACCCGAAATTTTAAGCTTTTTCCCTATTTTTAAACTCTCCCATTTATGAATGTTCTAAATGGGAATCTTGTTTGTCAAGGGGCAGGACGGCGTCTAGATGGTTTTTACCATTCTGGTTACTAATGGAAAGAATAAGCTCCATTCATATGAACTTCCTGATTCTTATCATCTACTCAGATGGAGGAAACCACTGTTCTTATTTCATGGATGGGGCAGCAACAGAGTGGCAAAGTAGGAAAGCTGATCTCTTTCGGATTCCCAGAATGCTAGTTAACTCCCCAACTAGCTCATCCAACCATCATCCAACTCTCCATCCTCTACATGTTTATTGAACAATTACTATGTGCTTGGTACTGAATGGAATACAATAATGATTAAGATATTGACTCTTCTTACGGAGCTAACAGTTTAAGAGAAGTAAGAAAAGTACATAAATAAATATAACAGGAGTAGGCAAACTTCTTCTATAAAAGGCCAGATAGTAAATAGTTCAGGCTTTGCAGATTACATATGGTCTCTGTTGCATATTCTTATTTGATCCTCAACCATCACCCTACCCCCACCATTTAAAAATGTAAAAGCCATTCTCAGTTCTGGGACCTTACATAAACAGATTATGGGCTGGATTTGGCCCGTGGGCCCCAGTTTGCTGATGTTTAAACATACAATAAGATGTAAAGTGATAACCTTTGGTTGAATCAGAAGTTTCATTTGCGGTAGGTCTTTAAAGATGGGTTTGGGGGCGCCCAGGTGGCTCAGTCGCTAAGGGTCTGCCTTCGGCTCAGGTCATGATCCCAGGGTCTTGGGATGGAGCCCCGCATTGGGCTTCCTGCTCGGCAGGAAGCTTGCTTTTCCCTCTCCCACTCCCCCTGCTTGTGTTCCCTCTCCCGCTGTGTCTCTCTCTGTCAAATAAATAAATAAAATCTTAAAAAAAAATCCTTAAAAAAAATAAAATAAAGATGGGTTTGATTGAGACTTTGGAAATGGGAAGGGGGTATGCTAGGTGGGAGGAGGGCAATTACACATGAGCCCTGTTTTCTATTTTTAGAGCAGAGGTTTTCAAAGAATGGGCAGTATCACCTGGAAACTTACTAAAAATGCAAGTTTTCAGGTCCACAGTGGTTCTCAAAGTTTGGCATATATGAAAATCACCTGGAGGTTTTGGAAAACAGATTGCTGGGCCCCACCCCCAGATTTCTGATGCTGCTGGTCCAGGAACCACACTCTGAGAACAATAGTCTTAAAGAATATCTTGTTTCATCTGCATACAGGGCGTGGATGCTCTGCAGAGCACCAGGTTCATTCTTTTTAGTGCACAGATTCAGAAAGGGGCTTGGAGCCCCTGGAGATTGGGTGACAGCTCTTTACCTCCACAGCAGGAGCTCTGAGTCTTGTTAGGCTCACCCACTGGAGGCAGCAAGTCCTTGTGGGGTGCTGTGTGGTTAGGATAGTTCTGTCTGAATCTTGGTTATTGGCATACATTCTTTCTTGCTCCTGATACATTTCTGTATTTTTACCACTGCTACAAGATGGTCCTCTCGGCATTATTCTGGGGACTACCTCCTTTGATCGGGCAAAAAAAACAACAACAAAAAACAGTGCTTCTATTTTAGCATTTAGATTAAATGACTTCGAAAAAGTCAGCTGTGGGGCTCAGAGAGGCTGGGCTGAGGAGGGGGTAGAAGGGCAAGAGAGCACACAGAGGAATCTCAGAGGAGGCTACGGGCAGGCAGATGCAGGAGGAGTCATTAATCTGGTAGACAATGAATGGCAAAAGGCAATTAGCTTGCCTGGGGTTGTAGCAAGCCAATGAAGTATGCAGTATGGCAACTGAGGGTCTAGTGTAAGGGCAGGGTCATTGCTAGGGAACTCAGAAGGAGGACAAGATAAGGGAGGGTAGGGGTTGGGAAAACCATCTGGGGCTGGGGCTGGCAGGAAGGGAAAGGAAAGCCCTCACGGTCTCCATGGATATTTATTAGCCAGTGGAAGTGTCCAGGTGTAGTCGTGCACTTGTCAGGGTGCCCCATGCTCTTATGCTAGGAGACAGCCTTGAAAATGAACTAGGTGCTTCAGTGCACGTGCACACACACCAGTGCACATGCACCACACACCTGCGTGAACAAGACACACAGACACAAACGCTCTCTTTATATTACTCTTCATCCACCTGCCAAGTCTAGCCAGGCGGAAAGGTAGGCTGAAGACCGCCCGGCTAAATAATGGGAGGACCACATGCCTAAACGCTGTCGGAGTTTTAGCAGGCACAATTCTGAACTTCATTCAGTTTATGGGGCTTCCTTCCACATTGTAAAGCATGCTTGTTTTTTCTCCGTCACACGCCTCATTCACATGCGCATTCTCACGCTCTGTGCCTCGCAGGAGCTCTATAGCCACGCTAATGGATTCTTCTCCACCTACCCACGTTCTCCATACACATTCATTTATTCATCCTCACTTGGAGTCATTTTCATATATTAAACACTACATCCTGCTTCTAAAAATCACTTCAAATGTCAAAGTTGCTTCCATAGCTTCTGCTCCTGCTGTCTGCAGAAACGCTAGCTTTGTCATTCTTATAAAAAAAAAAAAAAGGTACCAATATCGGCCTGACTGAGGAAAGAGCCCAACCCAAAGCAGATTGTCCTACCGTGGGATGCAGGTTTGTGGCTGTGGTGTCCCCGCCTTCAAGACCATCCCATTTATCTCTCTTTGTTTCACTCCCTCTCTCTTCCTGCACAACGCTGCAATCACACACATACTCCGGGTTGGAGAAAAAAAAAGGACAGCCTAATTTCCTGATGATTATGTTGTTACCTAGCAACAGCCAATCAGGGGCTGGGCTTTTTGCCTGCAGTATTTCATGCAAATAGTTTGGAGAAATTGCAGGGTAACCCTGGCTGCTTAGTCTGTCTTCTCAGGGGACACATTACAGAATAAAACCAACCCCAAAGGGGACTACTGAAGTCAGGCACATGCCTCGGGTAGCAGGCCATCTGATCTCTTTCCCTCATCCCCTCCGCCTTGTACCCTCTAACAAAAGCATGCAGGTTCCACAGACGGACACTCAGGGAGGCCAAAAAGTTGAAAAGAGGCTTATTAGCCGCCATCCTTTACCCTGGATTTCTGTACTGATAACTACAGCTCAGAGAAACCTCTAATACTCTGGAAACCATACATTCCTGGGAAGGCGAGGAATACCACATTCTCAGTAGTTGTCAGGGGAGGACATGAAGGAGAATCCTCCACAGCCCTCCTGTTCAGAAAGGAGCTAAAACCTGGCATTTCTAGCCTGATTTAAGAGGCTTATCTATGTCCATGCTGACCTGTCTTACAGGAGAAAACCCATTGTTTGCAACTGCATTCTTCCTGGTGCCAACCTGGCAAATCTTCATTCAAATGTTTGAACAATGAGAGAAGCCACATCACTCATAAGACCCCTTTAAGAGATGTTTCTGTGCTTGTTTTCCCAACAAGTACTGAGCATTTGATGTAAAACGCTGTTGGGAGCCATGCCTACCAACTTTCTATAAGGTCCAGGGGCTAGATCACTCAGAAGACAGTGTCCAGGTCTGTCTCCTCTGGGAGAGTGGGCCAGGCTTCAGATGGTAGGAACCAGATTTCGGTAGTTTGTTTTGTTGTTGACTCAATGTTCAGTAATCCTGCATGAAGGCAAGTGACCTCAGCTGCTGGATAGCTCCTCACTGTGCCCCTAATATGGACTCTAGCAGGCAGTCTTGGGAAGGTGTGTTGTTGGCTACACAGGGACAGTGCATAGAAAGATCAGCCCAAGTTACCGCCAGGATGGAAAACCAGTTCAAATCCCCTATCTTATTGAGTTGTAGCTTTTACATATTTGTTAAGACAGAGATGATTATACTCCAATCATTATACAGAGGTGGTGACAGCTTTCCAATATTTGACACTCACAGCCTTACCATCCTGAGCCATATTATAGAACACCCTCCCAAAACAAACAAAAAACAAACAACAAAAAAAATCTGTCAATCTGCCTTTGTTCAGAAAGGCAGAGTTAACGAATCCCACTCATCTGGAGGGTTGGATAACTCTTCCCACCCTGGTCTATAGTAAGTTTCAGAAGATTCTTTGAGTCAGGCACCTTTATCCTTATTACCTTGGAATACATACTATAAACCCCATTTTACAGAAGAGGAAACTGATGAGTGACTTGCTCAAGCTATATAGTTATAAAGTGGCAAAACTGGGATTAAAAAGCAGGTATTTTTACTCAAGTCTGAACTGCAATGTCCAGATCATCCCTGATCATGCCCAGGTCGTTACAGCAATAAAAATAAAGGGGAAAAAAAGAGGTCAGCAACAGAAAGCCACCTTTCAAAATAAAAAAAAAAAAGGATTTTTTTTTGCATTTAGTATAGGTACCCAAAGTTTTTTCATCTAGTGTTAACTGCTAAACCTTCAGTGACTCGTACCTCTTGCTGCACATTTGAACTACTAGATAAGCATATCAGAAATATGTATGCCTGAGTCCCACTCCACACCAATTAAGAATTTCTAGGGGCGGGCGCCTGGGTGGCTCAGTTGGTTAAGCGACTGCCTTCGGCTCAGGTTATGATCCTGGAGTCCCGGGATCGAATCCCGCATTGGGCTCCCTGCTCCGCAGGGAGTCTGCTTCTCCCTTTGACCCTCCCCCCTCTCATGCTCTCTCTCTCTCTCTCTCTGTCTCTCTCATTCTCTCTCTCAAATAAATAAATAAAATCTTAAAAAAAAAAAGAATTTCTAGGGGCTACAGGGGAGGAAGTGTTGTTGTTGTTGTTTTTTTTTTTAAGAGAGAGAGTGCATGGGGTGGGGAGAGGCAGAGAGTGAGAGAGAGAATCATAAACAGGCTCCCCACCCAGTGTGGAGCCCAATGCGGGCTCGATCTCACAACCCTGAGATCATGACCTGAGCCAAAATCAACAGTTGGATACTTAATGACCTGAGCCACCCAGCCACCCTGGCAGTGTTTTTAAAGAGCTTCCTAGGCAGAGCACAGCACTTTGAAAAATGGCCTGGTAGTTTCTTATATAACTAAATATACAACTACCTCCATTCCTAGGAATTTGTTGAAGCAAAATAAAAACATATGTCCACAAAAAGACTTGTACAAACATGTTGCTAGCAGCTTTATTCACAATAGCTAAAAAATGTGGTATATCCATACCGTGGAATACTACTCAGCAAGAAAAAAGAACAAACAATTGATATTGGCAACAAAATGGATGAATCTCAAAAATGCTATGCTGGATGACCAAAAAAACCCCACCCTTATACAAGAGTACAGTCTGAGTGGTTTCATGTCTATGAAGTTCTAGGAACAGGAAAAGTTAATCTATGGTGGGAAAAATCAGAGTGATGGTTGCCTCTGCAAGTGGGGGATGGAAGTGGGGGTAGGGAGTGACTGCAGAGGGGGTATGAGGGAACTCCTGGTGAGGGCAATGTTCCAGATACTCAGAGAAGGTTGTTTTACATTGCTGTGCTCATCTGCCAAAACTCAGAATGGTGTATTTCAGATTTGTGCCTCTCACTGTCAGTAAATTTTACCTCAAAAAAAAAAAAAAGAAACAAATACTGAACTTTAATGACATGCATGCTGAAGTGTTTAGGGGTGAAATGTACTGATGCTTGAAACTTACTCTGAAATGTGTGACAAGATGTTAAGACGGACTGATGAGTGGATAGATGGATGGAGAGTTGAACAGATACGAGATAAGGCAAGATGGCAAAATGTTAATTGTAGAATCCAAATACATGTAATATTAACTGGGTGATTTTTTTCAACTTTTTGGTATGTTTAAATTTTTTCAGAATAAAATTTGGGGGGAAGCTCCCCAGGTGATTCCAATGAGCAGACATGGGAGTAAAATATAAATTTCAGTTCTCTTAGTTGAAAGGATGAAATGAATAATGCTGCCCCTAATTTCCAGAGATGATTGTAATCAACCCCCAACACACACACGGAAGAAAAGAAAAGCAGAATCCCTGGCATAAATGTCCAGGTTGAAACAAGACGTCTAGGGTCAGGTGAAATCTTGCAGAGATACTAGGGCCAACTTCACGGACTCACGTAGGACACATCACTCAACGTACAGTCTGATGGGACAAACTACTTGAAATCAGGACAGGTCTGGAAAATCTGGGCAATATCATATTTATGCTCTAAGAACTAAAAACTGTAACCCAACCTCAGCCCGTGTGAGGGTAAAGTGCTATTCACTACTCTGTCTATGGCTTAAAAGCGCCTAGTTAGCACCTGATTCCCCTCCAGGGCTTGCACCTCTGGTCTTCTGAGACTCTAATTTCCCTAGCTCCACTCCCCACTGGCGGCCCACAGAGCCACAGGGAGAGTGCAGGGTCAGGTATTTAGGGAGGAAGGAGCTGGTGTGAGATGCCCCAAGGGATCTGAGTGGACAGCTGATTCCAGCAGGAGGGGGAGAGAGTGAGGGAGGGCAGAAGGGGAAAAGTGCCGTCAAGTGCAATATGGAGGGAGCCCCTATTCCCGAGCTGCCCCATTTATTCTGCATAATTGCTTCATTTCCACTGGCAGTGTATCTCAAAATGAATTTCATTACTGGTGCCTTGGATATCATATTGATTACCAGTTTCATCGATTCTTATCTTGCTAATTAGCATATAAATTAGCCATTTGGGGGAGGCATTAGGCAAAATTGAATTTTCTCCTTAATCTTCTTTCAGAAGGTAAATGAAAATGGATGTGGCCTGTGAAGGCCCATGGCCTTCCTATGACACAATCTACCTGTTTTCCCAGCCGAGGAACCCTCTTGTTGAGCGACGGAGGAGACTCGTGGAAGAAGCCTTCCTACCCCATGACTGATATTACAGCAGTCAGAACCCCTTAAGAGTTATCAAGAAAATCTTAGACTGAGGACAGGTCTGCAAGTGGAGTCGTGTTTCCTTGGAAATGACCCTCTGAGCTGACAGCCGGCAGCATCCGTCTCCCACATACAAGAGGAGGTGCCGTGATGCAGCAATCCCTATGGTGTCCTCCTCCATGGCTGGAAGCCAGAACACGATTCTGCTCTTTGGTTTGGTGGCAAGATGCGGGGTCTGGGGCCAGATGGTCTGGGTCTGGCTGGGAATGCCCACTCTGCCAGCTGTGTAATCTTAACCCCTCGAAGGCTTAGTGCCTTCATCTATAAAATGGGAATAATCGCAGCACTGACTTCATTGGGTAGCTGTGAGGATTGAGAGAGAGCTCTGGCACACAGGAGAGCTCACAGAATGTTAGCATTCTCCAGCAGAGAAGAATTTAGGAAACTGGACGCCAAGCGTTCTCCAGAGGGAGCTGCTCAGCTTCAAAGTAATCCTTACTCCAACTCCCAGATGCTCAGTCCCAGAACAGTCCCTTCTCCCTTAGTCACAGGCCATTTTTCAGGCTAGCTCAGTCCTTAGAATCTCCACAAGCTCACATCACCTGGGAGCAGGTTGAAAATTAAGAATCCGGGGCGCCTGGGTGGCTCAGTCGTGGGGCGCCTGGGTGGCTCAGTCGTTAAGCGTCTGCCTTCGGCTCAGGTCATGATCCCAGGGTCCTGGGATCGAGCCCCGCATCGGGCTCCCTGCTCCGCAGGAAGCCTGCTTCTCCCTCTCCCTCTGCCTCTCCCCCTGCTTGTGTTCCCTCTCTCGCTGTGTCGCTCTCTATCAAATAAATAAAATCTTTAAAAAAAAAAAGAAAGAAAATTAAGAATCCTGGGTTCCACCCGAGACCTGCCCCTGCGGAATCACCATCTGCATTATAACAAGATTCCCAGGTGATTCATATGCGTATTAAAACTTGAAAAGCCCTGTTTCAAGTCATCCCCTGTTACAGACTGAATGTGTCCTCCCCAAATGCCTAAATTGCAACCCTACCCCCCAGCGTGTTGGCATTAGGAGGTGGGGCCTGTAGACAGTGAGTAGGATTAGATGAGGTTGTGAGGGTACAGCCTTCAGAAACAGGATTAGCTCCCTTATAAGAGCTAACAAGAGCTTGCTTCCCTGCTCGGCTCTCTGCCCTGTGAGGCTACAACCCAAAGTTGGCCACCTGCAACCCAGAGAGGGCTCTCATCAGAACTGATGACCCTGGCTCAGACTTCCAGCCTCCAAAGTTCTAAGAAATACATTTTGGTCCTTTCTAAGCTACTAGTTTATGGTATTTTGTTAGAGTGGCCCAGGCCAAAAGTCTTGCATGGTCAGAGAAGGAAGGGCCTTGGAGATTACCGGGTCAAACGCGCTGCTCAGAGAGCGAAGGTTAAGTCACCTAGACTCAGTCCATGGCAGAGCCCGGATGAAGCTTTCGGTCCCCTGACCCTGAGGCTAGCCCAGGTTCTGCAGGGCCTTCCTGAGGCTGTTGCCTCCAGCAGCAGAGAGGTTCTGCTCCCTCCCCTTGCAGTGGCTTCAGCGGTGGGGGGTTCCCCCCAGCCTGAGATGCATCCATAGTGAGCTTTGGAAGAAGGAACTTAGGTTCTATTTGGACTACGTTGGGGGTGTGAGGCCTGGTTACTCAGAGGACCTCAGTGGAGGAGACTGATATGATGAAAGAAAATGCTGAAGGGCATTCTTCTCATCCTTGATAACCTCTGTGGACTCCTGCCCTCTGAACTGCGGATGCCTCAGGTAAGGACCCACAAGAGCTGCTCATGCCCCACAGAAGGCAGGGGGGTGGCCCAGGGAGTTGGCAGCTGGGAGACCGGGCGAGAGGAGGCCTGTTTTTCAGTGGATACCCTTTTGTTTCTTTGCCGTTTTGTTCCCTATGCATGTAAAACATATTCAGAAATTGGTTAGTTAATAATAATTTTAAAAAAGAATGCCTCCGATAGAAAAGCAATGAAAAACAATAGCCCATCTGGCCCTGCCGTTATATCATCTAGCTCTGTTTAGAACTGGGCTGCCCTCTCTCTCTTTCTCCTCCTGGAACCTGCAAGTTCCAGCCTCGTGGAAAGCTGGTGTGAAGCCTCTGAGACCGCCCTGCAGGTATGGACTCTGATCTCGCCTCGGGGCTATGAGCAAGATTACGTTTTTTTCTCATTAGGTTGTGAAGTGCTTTGCCCACTATTAAATGCTATTAAGTAAGTGTAATTATGCTTTAAACCCACTTCCGCCCCGCTCAGTCTTGGCCAGAGGAAGGAGAGGACTTGCCTCCAGCAGGGTTTTCACTAGGTTTGTAATAATGAGGCAAAATGAAGGGGATGAAGCCTGTTATGAAGGTAATATGCACAGTATTATCCCATTGTTGTGAATTATGTGTTACTGGATGTATAACTCCATGGGAGGATATATACCAAAATATTAATAATGGTTGCTTGGGGTGGTATGGTCACCGCTGATGTTTATTTTCTTGTTTGTGCTTTTCTTTATTTTCCAAATTGTCCATATTTTTAAATTATCTGGGCTGAGACATCATAATATTCTCAGCATAAAACAAATGAAAAATGAAAACCACAGGGAAAGGGTGCTCATTCTCCATCTGGACAAGTCCTGGTCGTTCAGAAGCTGGTGGTGCAGGTCTGTCCACATTGGGCCACAGCATCCAGACACCTGCTGAACCCGGGCTGGAGGCAGTCCGGGTTCCCTAAATACATAAGCCAACGGATCCAGGGGCTATTTGGTATTTTGCAGAGCTAGAAAGCACACAAAGATGGGCGGCATCAGACTCCTAGGATCAGTTCCAGCACAGGGTACAACTCCTGACCCAGATAGTGACCACAAAGTGTTCTTGGGGCAAGTCACTCAATCCAGTTCACTTCACTTAGTGCTGCTGGGAAGGTAGGTGAAAAAGATGCGGTTTCTGCCTTCAAGGGCTTTGACAATCTTGTAAGGATGACAAACATAGATATAAGGAACTATAATGCAAAGCAAAATATGAACAGTTCTGCCACAGATGTGAACAGTGGAGCCAAGCAGTGTGGTGCAGTGGCTTTGGGGCTACCCAGGCCTGGATGGGACACACCTCTGCCATCTGCTGCCAGTGTGACCTAGGACAGCGTGCTGTACCTTGCGGAGTCACTGTTTCCTCAGTCTCTAAAAGGGAGATGGCAGCCCTTGAGGGGACACTGTGAGGAACAGGCAGGATGCCTGTGAGGTGCGCTCACACACAAGGTACTGCGATTATTCCTATTTTGGACACTGAGCTGACAGGGGCCTCGAGGGACCACACTGTAGTCACATTATCATCATCACTGTCCCCATTTGGAAAAGTTCCATGGAGCCATATGATTACAGGTGAATGGGCACAAAAAGCCTCGGTTATTTGTTCCAAGTTTTCCTGGCTGATGCCATAGAAACAGGCCCATCTTTTTCTCTGCTATAATGGACTTAAACATGGCTGCCTTTGGAGATGTGTAGGGGGCCTGCTTAGCCTCTGGACCACTTTCTTGTTTTCTAAGCCTTACAAGGCTCAACAGGTGGCTTATGTCTTAGGGCTGTAACTCAGTCCACTCTTTTGAAATTTCCATGGCAAGGCCCTTCTACCAGTCATTGAATTTGGCAAAGGAGCAGGTGCTACTGGAACTAGGGAAAGGAGGGCACAAAGGAAGAGAAGTCATAGCACTGACCCCACGCACTTTTAGGTGGGGATGTTCGGGATATATGTGGGGCAGTGGCATGGGGGAGGAAGCTTTAAAGTATTTATAATACTGGGGCACCTGGGTGGCTCAGTCGGTAAAGCGGCTGCCTTCAGCTCAGGTCATGATCCCAGGGTCCTGGGATCGAGCCCCGCATCGGGCTCCCTGCTCTGTGGGAAGCCTGCTTCTCCCTCTCCCACTCCCCCTGCTTGTGTTCCCTCTCTCGCTGTGTCTCTGTCAAATAAAAATCTTTAAAAAAATATTTATAATACTAAATGAATGTAACTAACTCACAATTACACCTAGTTTTCTCAGCAACTATGTTTCTGAAAATTGATTGTCAATATTTTTATTTATAAGGCCTTGGGAGCTCATAGAAATCAGTAAGAAAAAAATATATAACTTAGTAGGAAAATAGGCAAAGGATATGAATAAGCAGTTCACCATCACTTGTAAAAAAAATTACAAGTGACAAACCTATAAAAGGATGTTTAACCTGACTAATATTTAAAGAGATACAAGGGCGCCTGGGTGGCTCAGTTGGTTAAGTGTCTGCCTTCGGCTCAGGTCGTGATCCCAGGGTTCTGCATCAGGCTCCCTGCTCAGCGGGGAGTCTGCCTTTCCCTCTCCATCTGCCTTTCCCCCAGCTCATGTGCTCTCTTGCTCACTTTCTCTTTCTCAAATAAATAAAATCTTAAAAAAAAATGAAGAGATGCAAATCAAAATAACACCGATAAGACTGGCAAACATTTAGAAATTTGATAATACCCAGGCTGAATAAGGTGGGTAAATACATTTCTTATACTGCTGGTGGGAGTGCGATTTGGAATATCCTTTTTGGAGGGCAATTTGGCAAGAGATATCAACATTTTAATGCACATGCCATTTGACCCAACAATTCTGCTTATAGGAATTTATATCCTAGGGATATAAATTCTCAATGTATTTTAAGATATATATTAGGATGTTCACTACAGCACTGTTGGTCACAGCCACAACCTGGAAACAAACCACGTGTTCATGAGCAGTGCCACAATAGGAATGATGACAACACCAGGCGTAATAACAGAATAGTAACTGCTAATATTTATTGAGCATTTACTATGTGGTGGGTAGTTTCTGATGCTTTACGTACATATCTCATTTACTCTTTGTGACAATTCTGAGGTAGGTATTGCTCCTCACCCATTTTATAAATGAGGAAAATGAGACTCACAGAGGTTAAGAGGCTTGTCTAAAGTCACACAGTAGGTGGCAGGATTCCCAGATAGTCTGGTTCCAGAGCTCATGTGCTCGCTCCCATGCTCGCTTTTGTGCGTGCGCACTCTCTCTCTCTCTCTCTCTCTCTCTCTCATACACACACACATCAGAACACTGCATCAGTTAAAAGGAGTTAGAATCGTACACGTTGATATGGAAAGATCTCGAAGACCAATTACTAACTGAAAAGATCCAGGTTGGAATAACATACTTCAGACATCCTCCTCCCTTCGTGTTAATAAAAAAGAAGATATAGGAGTAGATCATTATTTTTCTTTATATTTAAAAAGTAATAAAAGCATCAGGGGAATTATCTGAAAAGGGAAGGACTCCAGTCCAAATATAAATTCTTTCCTAATGTAAAAATTACCACTGTTTTGTTTGGGAAGAGGGCTGGTCCATGTACATTTCAATGGTGGGTTTTCCTAAACTAACCGATTTCCTCAGGATAGTAAGGGAGAGAATGAAGGGAGGGTAGTAAGACAATCTTGAAGGCCAAAGTAAGATCTAGCCTTACAAGTGAGACAAGGAGCCTTTGCAGATTTGTTTATAAAAAGAAGGGATTGGGTGCCTGGGTGGCTCAGTTGGTTGGGCGGCTGCCTTC
Source organism: Callorhinus ursinus (assembly GCF_003265705.2). Classification (NCBI taxonomy): domain Eukaryota; kingdom Metazoa; phylum Chordata; class Mammalia; order Carnivora; family Otariidae; genus Callorhinus; species Callorhinus ursinus. The sequence continues at coordinate 11,672,442 of NW_027397080.1, read as the reverse complement.
GGCTCAGGTCATGATCACAGAGTCCTGGGATCGAGTCCCACGTCGGGCTCCCGGCTCAGCGGAGAGCCTGCTTCTCCCTCTGACCCTGTCCCCTCTCATGCTGTTTCTCTCTCGCTCGCTCTCTAGTAAATAAATAAAATCTTAAAAAAAATAAAAACAAAAAGAAGGGATTGATACAATTCAATTTTTTTGAGGAGTGTTCCAAGGGCTGCGTGTGGGATAGAACAAGCTGCAGAAACGCAGGAAGAACGTGTGCAGGCATTACCATCGCAGTGTGAACAGGAGGTTGGGAAAGTCTGGATTAGCATGCAGGGTGTGGATTTTGTTAGGAAACGCGGCACAGCTGGTGTGTGTTGGAGGAAACCCAAGTTACGGCAGGGCACTCCACGCGTCTGGCCGCTATCTGTCATTTCTCCTCTCTCCGTTCTTTTGGATTCTGATGGCTTCCGCCTCAGTCAGGTCCTCATCATAATGTGGCTGGGTTCCTGTACTGTTCTCACAGGTTTTCCCTCTGTCTAACGTCCCTTCTCTAATTCATCATGCCCAGCCGCCCTGGTTTTAGATGTCTATATAAATAAATCTATGCTTTCTACTGACTTTTCAGCCCCCTTCCTTCAATACCTTAATAGTTAAACTTCAGGAAGGAATGCATGCAATTTCATGTGAGAGTTACTGCCTTCTGATGGTTGTTGGCCCCACCTACCCAAAATCCCTGTTCATTCCTTCAACAGAGTACTGAACATCAACCATGTACCAGGGGTTATTCTCAACACTGGGGACACAGCAGTGGAGCACTGGGGATACTTCCTTGTGGGGTGTGCATTCCAGCTGGGGGGAGACAGAAAACCAGTATCTGCAGTGTTAAATACCTCAGAGAAAAGTAAAGTAGGATCAAGGGGACAGGGGTCCTGGGGTGGTAGGGAAGGTTGTTAGTATATAGGGAAGGACTTTTTTTAGGGACATCTGAGCAGAAACCTGATAGACATGAGGGAAGAAGTGAGCTATGTAGCTCTCTGGAGAAAGAGCATGCCAAGCACAGAGGAGAATTGCTTTATGTGAAGGCCCTAAGGTGAGGTGATGACGCTTCATGTGTTTGAAGAAGAGTGAAGTTAAAAAAAAAAAGGGAAAGCCCCAGTGTGGCTGAGGTGGGGTGCGAGGGGCTGAGCAGAGCGTGGTATGGTGCAAACTGAACCGTGGGGGCCAGTGGTTCTCAACTGAGGGCAATTTTACTCCCTAGGGGACATTGGGCAATGTCTGAAGGTATTTTTGGCTTTCACAGCTGGAGGCTGCGGTGCTCCAGGTACCCCATGGGTAGAGGCCTGGCATGCTGCTAAACATCTGCTGTGCACAGGTCTGCTCCTACATAAAGAATTATCTGGCCCAAATGTCATAGGGTCGAGGTTGAGGAACACTGATATAGGGCCCTGTAGACCAGTGCAGGGACTTTGGCTTTTACTCCAAGCAAGCTGGGAAGCAATTAGGGGCTGGGAGCAAAGGAGTGACGTGGTCTCAGCTATGTTTTGAAAGTCTCGCTCTGGTTGCTGCCAGGAGACCAGACTGCAGAGGGACCAGGGCCAAAGCACGGACCTGTCAGGAGGCTTCTGCAGAGATCTGAGCAGGACATGATGGTAGTTGGCACTAGGGTGTCTTGATAAACGAAGTGAGAAGGCGTCTGATTCTGAATGTATTTTGAAGGTTGAGCTGAGAGAATGTGCTGATTTCGTCAAAAGGAACTATAATCACTTGGCCTTCTTACTCGGCCACCTGTATGCCAAGCTCATCCCCGCCTTTGTTCTTGCTCTTCTCCTCGGGCCCTGGCGAGCCTTTCTTATTCAGGCAAAGTCTATTCAGTCTGGATTTCAGGATGTCAATCAAGAACCTTTCTTAAACAACAGAGCCCTCGCTTCTCCAAAGCAGCTGTAGCTTTTCTAGTCCACACCTCTCAATTTAATCCTCAATATGATTCTAACTGTACAAGTATATACTGAGATAACATGCTTTATGGGGAAAACTGACTGGGTGCCTGCTATCCCTTTATTAATATGGTACTGGGTATCCTAGCCACCCCCTTCTGGCAGAACAAGAATTGAAATGTATAAAGTAAAAGTGTAGGGAAGGAAGAGACAAAATTGCTATTTTTTGCAGACTGCATGATTGTATATATGGAAAATCCAGCTGAATCTACAGTTGAATGAATAGGAGTTTGCAAAATTTTTTAGACAGCAAAATCAATGTATAAAAATCAGTTATATTTCTTTTTTTTAAATATTTTATTTATTTATTTGACATAGAGAGAGAGAGAGAGAGACAGAGTGAGCACAAGCAGGGGGAGTGGCAGGCAGAGGCAGAGGGAGAAGCAGGCTCCCCACAGAGAAGGGGGAGCCCAGCCCGATGCGGGACTCGATCCCGGGACTCCGGGATCATGACCTGAGCCGAAGGCAGTGGCTTAACCAACTGAGCCACCCAGGTGCCCAAGTTATATTTCTATATACTAGCAACAAAGGGTTATAAATGGAATTTGAAAAGATAAACTATTTATAATAGAAACAAAAAATATAAAGCACTCAGGAATAGACCTAGCAAAAGATGTACAAGACACTTATGGGGAAAATTATAAAAATTCCCACTGAAAGACACTTAAAATGACCTAAACAAATGGAGACATATACTATGTTTGTTACTTGGAAATCTCTGTATTATATAAATTTCATTTATTCCCAAATCAACCTACAGATTAAGTATAATTCCAATGTAAGTCTCAGTAAGTTTTTTAAAAATAAACTTGGCAAGCTGATTCTAAAATGTATATGAAAAATACAAAAGACCAAGAATAGGCACATCACGCTTGAAGGGAAGAACAATGTGGGGAGAATTGCCCTATCAGATATCAAGGTATAGTAATTTAAAAAGTATATTAGCTCTGGGATAAACCTTGTTCTTGAGAACCAACTGCTAGCATCTCTTACCAACTTTGCATTCTGTGACATCATGTTGGTAGCTTGCAACTGGTCATAGTGGGAGTATTTATAACACACAAATTGGCAAAAATCAGGTCTTTTTGTGTGTATTGGAGAGGAGAGAGGAGAGCTGGTTGTGAAATATCTACCAGCATACCACTGAATGAAAGCAAATAGAGATTCTCCAAACAGATCCGAACATTTGTGAACACTTGTTCTATGACAGTTGGATATATCAGATCAATCAAGAAGGGATGGACATGTCATTAAATAGTGCTGGGAAAATCAAGAATCTATATGGAAAAAAACCCAAGCAAACCCCAAACTAATTCCCTAGCTTACGCCAAAGCCCCAAGCTTTTAATTAAATATTTAAGTAGAAAAGGCAAAAATATAAGACTTTTAGAAGAAAATGTGGGAGAAAGCCATTATGACTTCAGATAGGAAAAGATCTTTTAAACAAGAAAAGATTGATAAAATTTGACTACATTAAAATTAAAAACTACTATTGATTAAAAGGTATCATAAAGAAGGTGAAATTCAATGGGACGCCTGGGTGGCTCAGTCGTTAAGCGTCTGCCTTTGGCTCAGGTCATGATCCCAGGGTCCTGGGATCGAGTCCCACATCAGGCTCCTTGCTCAGTGAGGAGCCTGCTTCTCCCTCTCCCTCTACTGCTCCCCCTGCTCGTGCTCTCTCTCTCTCTGACAAATAAATAAATAAAAATCTTAAAAAAAAGGTGAAATTCAAGCCTTTCCCTGAAGATAACATTTTCAACACACATAATCAAAAAATAATTTGCATCCAAAATATTAAAAAATATCTATGAATCAAAAGAAAAAGATACAACAGAAAAAATGGACAATAGAATGGGATTTTCTCTTTTGTGAAATAGTACATGGCCCATAAACATAAAATTTTTCTTCCTTATTTAATAGCCAGGAAAATGCAAATTAGAACCATAATGAGAAAAAATTTCATATCTATCAGATCAAGCAATTTTATCAAACACTAGGGAGGATCTGGAGCAATGGTAACTCTCCTAAGAGAGGGCAGGAGTGTAAATTCATATAACCACTGCAGAAAACAGTTTGTACTTCACAATAAAGTTGAGCATACCTATACCCCATACCCCATGCCCCCAGAAATTCTATTCTTATGTATGCACCTATCCTAGAAAATCTCTTAATAAGTTCATAAGGTGACATGGATGATGATGCTCATGGCGGTGTTTGTTACTGCAAAAACTGGAAATGTCCATCAAAAGCAGCATGTAAAAACAATTTTTTGTATATTAACTCAATAGAATAGTATACAGCAGTAAAAATGAATGATGTAAAGTCTCATGCATCACTACAGACAAATCTGCAAAGCATAATGTTGAACAATAGAAGTGAGACCCAGAAGAATGGACACAGTAGGATTCCATTTATACAGAATTCAAAGACAGTCAAAACTAAAACATATATTGTAAAAATAACAGCACATTGTTTAGGAAATCATTTATATATGGTAAAGCCATAGAGAAAAGCAAGGGGATACTTATTACAACGGTTGGGAGAATAATACCTCTGGATGGAGGAAGAAGGTAGATGCAACCAGGGAAGTGTCTTCTAAAATTTATTAACTTGGGTGATCAGTAAATGTTGTTCACTTTATAAATATTCTTAAAATTCCACATGTATATATTACACATTCCTCTATACAATTAAACATTTTCCACTAAAACAAATGAAAAAAATATATCAAGTGTCTACCATATGCAAAGGCACTGTAATTGCATGCCTAAGACTGACTCAAATTCTACCACTCTGCTGAAATTACTTTCATTGTAGTCAAAGACTTTACTGTCACTAATCTAAAAAACATTTTCATTCCTTATTTTCTTTGACATCTCAGCAGCATTCAATGCTGCTAACCATCCTCTTTCCTTGAAAAAGTGTCTCACTTTGGCTTTCATGAAACCATGGTCTCCTGGCCATTCCTTCTCAATTGCTTTCCAAATGGCTTGTCTTCCACCACCTAACCATTAAATGTTGGAGCTTCTCAAGGTTCATCCCTAAAACCTTGTTTTGTTCATACTTTGTTCTTTCTCTCTAGACATTTACATCCATGCCCATGGCTTCAGTTACCAACTGTACATCAAAGACTTCGATCTCCAGTTCAGACCTCTCCTGAGTTCTAGGTTGAGGTATCCCATTATTTAGTCAACATCTCTAGTTGACGTTTACAAGTCTCTCAATCTTTTTTTTTTTAATTTTTTATTGTTATGTTAATCAGCATATATTACATAATTTGTTTTGGTGTACTGTTCCATGATTCATTGTTTGTTCATAACACCCAGTGCTCCATGCAGAACGTGCCCTCCTCAATACCCATCACCAGGCTAACCCATCCCCCCACCCTCCTCCCCTCCAGAAACCTCAGTTTGTTTTTCAGAGTCCATCATCTCTCCTGGTTCGTCTCCCCCTCTGACTTACTCCCCTTCATTCTTCCTCTCCTGCTATCTTCTTCTTTTTCTTTTTTCTTAAAATATGTTGCATTACTTGTTTCAGAAGTACAGATCTGTGATTCAACAGTCTTACACAATTCACAGTGCTCACCGTAGCACATATCTTCCCCAATGTCCATCACCCAGCCACCCCATCCCTCCCACCCCCGACCACTCCAGCAACCCTCAGTTTGTTCCTGAGATTAAGAATTCCTCATATCAGTGAGGTCATATGATACATGTCTTTCTCTGATTGTACAAGTCTCTCAATCTTAACCTGTTAAAAATGAAACTCATGATTTCCCTCCAAAATGTTTTTTTCTAGTAGTCTGTCTCAGTGAATGGTACTACGAGTAGTCCCGGGCAAATACTATTCCACAAAAGGAAATAGCCCCCCTCCCCTGCCCCTGCCCTCCTGTAAGATAAAAGAACTTGCTCTCTTTTCTTCCTTGGAAGGTGTGGAAAACAAGGAAAATTTTGGTTGTAGCTCTAAGTACAAATGAAACCTTTCAAAAAACATCATCTGGAAATTAGGCTTCCTCCATAGAGGGAGCTCAATAAAGTTAGTTCCTTTCCCATAATTAAGAGTTTTTTGAAACATGACAGTACTACTATATAAAGTATTTTCTTCTCCCTTTTCAATCCATTGTGCACATTTTTTGTCTCTTCTTTCCTTTTCTTTGTATTTTTGTACATAATAGGTTCTTAAATAGTTTGATTTTTCTTCATTTTGTTTCTAATTTTTACCATATCTCCCCTAGTCCACCTTTTCATGACTGAATCAGAAGATGGTATTTTAATCAACAAATATTTATTGAGCACCTACTGTGTGCACTCTGGGACAAAGTGGTGAGCAAGATAAGGTTCCTTTTTTCATGTGTTTCATATTTGGGGCAGGAAGCAAACAATTAAAAAGTCAGGTAGTAATATGTGCTAATTAGGGAATTAAAATTGGAAAATGTGACATAGAATGACTGGTGGCTACTTCAGACTGGTGGTCAGGAATGGTCTTTTTGAGGATATTATAGTTAGAACTGAGATCAAATTACAAGGAGACAGTCATTGCATCCCAGAAAAAGTGACTAGTTAGTGCAAAGTACCTAAGATAGAAACAAACTTGGCCATGTTTGACGACTGCATAGTAGACAAGAGAGCAAGTGGTGGTATAAAACCAGAGGAATGCAGGGATTAGAAAACATAGGGCTGTGTACACGCAAAATAAGAAGCTGGAGTTCACTCTTTTATAAATGTATTCTTTTTAATGTCTGTAGGATCTACAGAGACATCTTTTTCATTCTTGGTTTTGCTTATCTGTGTCTTTTTTTCTTGATCAATCTTAGTAAGGATTATAATCTTATTAGTCTTCATAAAGAGCCAACTTTTGTTTTGCTGATTCTCTGTGAATATTTACTATCTCATTAATTTCTATTCTTGTCTTTCTTATTTCCTTCCATTTTCTTCAAGTTTAATTTGTTATTTTTCCTCTAACTTTTTGAGATGGATGAGTTTAAATCTATAAAATTCCTTCTAATTCAGCTTTATCTACACCCCAGGAGTTCTTATATATAGTATTTTTCATTATCATTCAGTTAATATTTTTGTTGTCCACTATGATTTGTTCTTTGACCCATGGTTTATATAGAAGTATGCTGCTTAATTTCTAAATGTTTGGGGAAGATGGTGTGTTTCCAGTCATTTTTATCTTATTGATTAATATAATTACACTGTGGTCAGAGAGCATAATATTGTGTGATTTTAATCCTGTAAAATTTGTTGAGACTAGCTCTGTGGTGTGATACATGGTCAATTTTTATAAATTTTCAATGTGTGCTTGAAAAGAATATGTATTCTATAGTTGTTAGCTTTAATGTTCTATATATGTCCATCAGTGAAATTTGTTGTTATTCAAATCTTATATATTCCTACTGTTTTTTTTTTCTGTTATAGCAAATACCACAAGGGAAAGTAAACAAGATACCTTGATTGTAAAATTATCTTTGTCCTCAGAGTTCTGCAAATATTTTGCTTTATGTATTGAGGCCATTTTATCGTGTGCATATAGTTTTTAAATTCTTATATCTTTCTGATAAATTAAAACTTTTATTCTTTTGAAGTAACACCTTTTATCTCTAGAAATCCTATCTCAAGATAGGATAAGAGACATGAAAGATAGAATAAGAAGACCTAACATGCTTTAAATGAGAGCCCCAGAAGGTGTGGAGAAGCAATTTGGAACAGAGGCACTTTCAGTCATCACCTCTTCAAATATCCTAGCTTGTTTATGTTCTATCATTTTTTCTCCTCTGCTGCTTTCTGGATGATTTCCTCAGATCTATCTTTCAGTTCTCTCCTCAGCTGTGTATAATCTGCTAATAAATATGTTCACTGAGTTCTTAATTTGGGTTGTTGTATTTTTCAGTTTTTAGGAGTTCTGTTTAGTTCTTTTTCAAATCTGTTATAAATGCTTTTTATAGATTTCTGTTCCTGCAGATATTTTCAAGCTTATTAAAAAATCTCTTTAAATATAGTCCACAAAACTGTGTTGTAGCCTAATAATTGCAATATCTGAAGTTTTTGTGGGACCTTGTGTTATCTGTTGTTTCTGTTGGTTATCACTCAGGGTATCTTGTTATTTTTTATTATCTTTGACTTTTGGTCATTATATTTGAAAAAAATATTTTTTAAAATTAACTTGAATCTTAGGATAATGGCAGCATCCACTAGAAAGGATTTTCCTTTGTTTCTGCTAGGTACCCCAAGACATTACTAGTATGGAACCATTCTGGGCTAAGTTAAAAGTTTGCAGTTCCATGGACCAACTAAGTGACACAAATTTGAACTGCTCCAGGGCGGGTTTACTTCCAGGTTACTCTTACTTCTGAAGGTGTAACTCTTTAGGGTTCCAGCTTAAAGAAGGGGAGGGCTAATTAGATTTCTTACCTAGGTTAAATGTTAGGTTTGATTCCTATCTCCCTTGTCCTATAAGGCTACCAAAAACTCAGTTTTATTTCACAAGCATTTCTTCCAGACTGGAATGCCTTCAGAGAAAAAGCGGCTTTGAGTGGTCACCTTGCCTTCTAGGTTCTTGCTTTACCATAGATAACTATTATCTTACCATTTTGTTAGCTCTTTGATACATTTAAGTAATATAAACGGAGTATTTCTCTCAACTTTTCTAGTTCTCCTCAATGGTCCTAATTATCGAGGCTAACATTATCAGCAATGAAAGTTCCTAGATTAAGCATGATAGGAAGCCAACAGATGACTTTTAAACAGGGGAGGGGGGAATCAAGTTGGTCACATTCTGTCAGATTGTTTATAAGCAAAAAGGATAACATATTTAAAACATTAACCAAAAAGAACAGTTTGAATTAAGTGAATTTCTTATTTGCATGATGTTTGCTTCACATAGACATATGTGCTCTCTCTCTCCTGACTAGGCAATAAGCACTTAAAGATTAGAGATCCATTTTTTGTTTTTGTTTTTGAGATTTTTTTTTTAAAGTAATCTCTGTACCCAATGTGGGGCTCAAACTTACAACCCCAAAATCAAGAGTCACATGCTCTATTGATTGAGCCAGCCAGGCCCTCCTAAGATACAGGGATCCTTCTTGGTTGTTGTTGTTGTTGTTGTTGTTTTAGAGAGAGCGAATGGGGAGGGGGTGGAGGCAGAGGGGGAGGGAGAGAGAGAAAATCTTAAGCAGGCTCCATGCCCAGCATGGAGCCCAATGCAGGGCTCAGTTTCATGACCCTGAGATCATGACCTGAGCCAAAATCAAGAGTTGGGCGCTGAACTGACTGAGCCACTCAGGTGCCCTGAAATCCTTCTTGTTTTTAATGAGTATCCCCTTTTCTCTAGATCCAGGACAAAAATGATAAAATTCCAGTCTTCTTGTCATCTTTATTACCATCCTGGGACTTGAAGGCACCTGAGAACTAGATTTTTAGGAATTCATCTCTTCCCTCAGGGCATTAGCTGAATACTAAAAGCAATGAAAATTATTGTTTTTGAATGAAAACTACTTTACATCAACTTTGAGGATTTAATCAGAGTGCAAGTATATACAAGTAGATAAATACAAATATGGAGTTTGATACTGTTCAGTTATGTCCAACTTAGAAGTCAGACTTTCCTCATATAATCATGGTTGACAGATGTATAAATTGGGGGAAATTAAAAAAAAATGCATCAAGAGCCACTGTATTTTATACAACTTTGATCCATTAATTCCATGTTTATGAACTTGTCTTAAATATATTCATGGGTGTTCACAAAGATTTAGCTACCTGGATGATCATTATAAGAGGGAAAATAAAAAACTTAAAATCCCATCGGAAGGGGATTAGTAATTGTAACTTCATATAATAGAATATTTAATGATACAAAAATGTTCACCATAAGATGATAAAAGTAATTTATGAAAGAACATATATGGCAAGATCTTTTTTTGGTAAAAAATATATACGTACTCATAAAAACTAGAAGGATCTAAAAATGTTAACAGCATTACTTTGGGGTGGTAGGAGAACAGTGGTTTTTCATTAGCTTTGCTTATTTTTTTTTCCCTGCTGGTATTCTGTAATGAAAACATACTACTTTTTTCATATTACTTTTATAAGAAAAAATTGATTATAAAATAAACTAGAGTTCCTTTCCCTATAGATAAATATAATTGGCCACTTCAGACGAGCCATTTCTAGGTCCAGTCCATCTATCACTGATTAACAGAGAAGTCTATATTCTCCTAATTCCATCCTCTTTCCATGCCTAATGTATACACAGCTTTTCTCAGCTTTTTGGCCACCGAGAATAGAGTAACATTCATCCATCAGCAGTGAGTAGGTGACTTGTAGTATGTATTTCTTGAACTGAACTGATTGCTAATAGCCAGAAATTTACCCACATAAATTGGAAACTGAATGTGGTATACTGGGGCCCCTAGGTGGCAGAGTCGGTTGAGTGACCAGTTCTTGGTTTCGGCTCAGGTCATGATCTTGGGGTCTTGAGCTCGAGCTCTGAATCCGTGTGGCGTCTGCTAAAGTTTCTCTTTCCCTCTCCCTCTGGCACTCCCTGTGCTCGCTCACTCACTCTCTCTCTAAAATAAATACATCTTAAAAAAAAAGAATGCCGTATACTTAAAATGTGATTGTTTTCTACCAAGTAATCTCCATTTTAAACTATCCTTATGACATTATATTATCTCTCACATGCAAGCTAAATAAAAATATTTTGAGAAAATACCCAAAGGGAAAGTCATTATTATAACAACTTCATGTTATTTTCCCTGGAAGGCCATTGTATATTTAGTAGTTCTGTGTAGTGCTGGTCAATAAGGCCTAATTGCCTCTGCTGCTTAATTGTCTCTGTGGTATGTAGAGAATCAAACCTGCCCCAATCCTTTATAGAAAAAAATGAATGCCTGTAATGAACTGGAATTTCCGGGAAAAACATACCAGCTCAATTGAAGACCCTGTGGGATTACTGCACTGATGTCATTTTTAATATGCCTTACTCTTCCCCTCTTGTTGGCGCAACCTGTCATCTCTTTCCTCACTGGCTCACTGCTTTCCCTTAGAGAGCAGACTGTCTCTGGGAATGATTTGCTCAGGAAGCATGTGCAAGACAAACCCAAAGCCTCACTCCCTGGGAACGTAAGAGAAGAAGCTAAAGAATGGGCTGGGAACAGTAGCTGAATGAACAGGTCATGCTGCTTATCGAAGCTGAAGAGGCCAATCCTTTAAAAGAGATGATGAGAGCACCTAATCGGGTTTGACCCCACAAGCGGTATGTGTGCAGAGAGGACTGGGAAATGCAGCTATGCACAGGAGAAGGGCAGTGAGATTGCAGGGCTGCGTTCCAGACACTTATTCACTCATCTGCTTGATTCAATTTTATTTGTACCAAAGGTCTGTTGAGGTAATGGGCAGACTAAGCCTTTAGCAATCATGGGCTCTGCAAATAGAACCTCAATGGGAGACTAAATCAGCTGATGTCCCCTTCAGTGCTGTTTCCATTTGTAGAACTGAAAGTGGCAATGGGGAGGATGAGTCATTCCTACTATATTTAAATGCCTTCTTTACAAAAATAGCAGTCACTATAATAAAACAGGCCCAGTAATACCTAGGAACAAACAATAAAAATGCCTTCCTGTAAAGAGAATGAACGTTATATTATGGTCATAGTTGAATAGCAAGCATGATAAATCAAGGCACCAACTATGGGGGGGTCTTCCTTTTCTTTATCACCAGATGAAGAACCAAGCCTTTCTTCATCTGGAAATTCTGCTTATTATGACTATTACTCCAAAATAACTTTTCTTAAAAAGAAGATTTTATTTATTTATTTGAGGGAAAGAGAGTGAGCAAACGTGAGTGAGAGAGAGAGAGCAGGAGTGGAGGGGCAGGGAGAGAGGGAGAAGCAGACTCTCCATTGAGCAGGAAGCCCTATGCAGGACTCAACCCCAGGACCCCGGGATCATGACCTGAGCTGAAGGCAGATGTTTAACCGACTGAGCCACCCAGGTACCCCTCCAAAATAACTTCTAAATATCCAGTTAACTACTTCTCAACAATTATGTATTACCTACTAGTTTCATTACCTAGTATATTCATTTATTTAAAAAGGAAGATCTCAAAAGAAGATTATTTTTCTGTGAATTATGGGAGAAGTAAATGGTCAGCCAGTGTAAATACTATATTCTCCTTGCCCTGGTTCAGATTTCACTAAAATATCTTTAAATCACAAATCAGGAAGACTTTATATAGTCACTGTTCTCCCCCAAAAGGTATTTTATTGTTAATTATTATTATGCCTTTAACACATAGCTTTAAAGTTGAGAGACAACTAGGCAATAAGCCTAGAGATTTTAAACTACCTTAAGATTTCGCCAGAAATCAAATACACAGAATATACACAAATACACAGAATATATATTGGAATATCTCTATTTCCTTGCTATATTAAGATAAAAACATTTGAAAATCAGTTATTGCAAATCACCGTATTAACAGAATAAAGATCACTTAATCATCCCTATAGATGAGGAAAAAACACTTGACAAAATTCAATACCTAATCATAGCAACTCTCAGCAAACAAGGAATAGGAAAAAACCTTCCTCAGCATGAAAAAGGACATGAAACAAAAACCTACAGCTAACATAATAAGTATTTAATGAAAGACCAAATGCTTCCCCTCCAAAATTGGGAATGACAATTCAATATTATACTGCAGGTTCTAGATAAGGCAGGGGGAAAAACACATAAGGATTGGAAAGGAAGAAGTAAACCTGTCTTTATTTGTAGGCAACATAATTGTGTTTACAGAAAATCTTAAGGAATCTACCAAAAAGCCATTAGAACTAAAGTGAATTTATCAAAATCACAAGATACAATAACAGATCCTTCCTCTTAACTATTATAAGACCACTTACTAATCAAGGTGTTACTATATACATACACACAAACATTAACATCATTTCTGTTCTTCTACTGAATTACCACTAGCTTCACCTTAAATTCTGGTGAAGAGGAAGAAAAAAACAAGATATGAATTCTGAATCTTCACTATATATATAAAAAGCATGATGGCTGATTGCCTAATAAAGTTACACATTTAATCTTTAACAGGTGAGCACATTTCACACTGGCTAAAACCTCACTAATACAACCTGGATATATATACCCTACCTAGACCCTGCCCAAATAAATGGCAAATGCTCTAGTTCAGTACAACTTATCTCTAATTGTAGAGGGTGAAACTTGAAAGAGTACTGATGATGCATTAGAACTGTCATCCTTGTATATGAAGGATAGCATATTCATTGACAAATTCAAAAATAGAATTTTAAAAACAGTTGTAGACTTCAAAAGTAAGACTCTAATATCTAAATAACCACACACCAAAGTAAGGCTAATGGCATTTATGTCTTTATGGAAGAAACTTGGGGTTATCATCAGGGACTCTATGTATGGATTTTTAAGTAGTTGTAATCCAGGTTTTACTGGAAATAACATGAATAATAGGATAACTAGCATTGCTAAATGAACAAGAATTTATTGAACCTACTACTGAATACCACAGTCTTGAAATACAGCCAGTCTACCAACACTAGACAGGGCATAGGCAGAAAAAAATTATAGCAGGAACTTGAGGTAGCTTCATTGTGATGAGCTAAATCAAGGACACTGCTAGCAAAGTAGATAAAATTATGACTTTAATGTAGAACATTATACTGCAATAGTACAGCTGGAAAGCAACCACAGAAAAACCATTCCATGGTAGCAATCTCAAATGTGAAGGCTCTTTATGAAGATCATAAGTTTAAAAGACAAAGTTGCAAACACTGTTAGACTTTGCTAATAATAGAACTATGACTTCAAACTAAAATGTCTGTCCTTGAGCAACAGGCAGTATGGTATTGGGGGTGTATCAGTCTTTTTCAGTTAAATGGGCCTGTATAGATAATAATGTACTGTCCTCACTGCCTAATTATTGTTTTGACCCACTGTATGTAAATTATGAACTTGGAATTGTTTTTGCTATTGAAAGACACTGTGATTATCTATCCAACCCTGTCTTACAATACCTCTTGTGGTCCAGATTACATAACTGCAAGATGAATGGCCCAGGTTGTGTTTATGGTCTATTGACAACTGAATTATGGTACTACTGAGGGTAATGCAGTATGGCATCATGAACCTGAACAAGTCATTTGGTATCTCTGGATCTCAGCTTTTTCTTTTCTTTCTTTCTTTCTTTCTTTTTTTTTTTAGATTTTTATTTATTTGACAGAGACAGAGCTAGTGAGAGCAGGAACATAAGCAGGGGGAGTGGGAGAGGGAGAAGCAGTCTTCCTGCCAAGCCGGGAGCCCAATGTGGGACTCGATCCCAGGACCCTGGGATCATGACCTGAGCTGAAGGCAGACACTTAACAACTGAGCCACCCAGGCACCCTGGATCTCAGCTTTTTCATTGAATACCTAATATGTAATACCTAAAAGCCAAATTCATAGGGTTATTATAAAGATTAAATGGGATGCGTGGCACATATAAGATGCTAAATATGTGCACATGCATACCTGCACATATATTCTCTCTCTCTCTCTCTCTCTCTCTCACACACACACACACACACACACACACACACACACAAGGTTAATAGTTGAGGTTGATTTATTGGCCTCCATAACCTAGTCCAAGGATAGACTTATTTAATAATATAATATCACTTATTTTCGGTGCAGCCAGCAAGGACATGAACAAAAATATCAATTCTAGGGTCAGACAGTCAGTAGTTGGTGGAGCGTTCCACAGTTTAAACACTGCTGGCATTTTCTTTTTCTTTAATTTATTGTTTATTTTTTTAAAAGATTTTACTTATTTATTTGACAGAGAGAGACACTGAGAGAGGGAACACAAGCAGGGGGAGTGGGAGAGGGAGAAGCAGGCCTCCTGCTGAGCAGGGAGCCCGATATGGGGCTCGATCCCAGGACCCTGGGATCATGAGCTGAGCTGAAGGCAGACGCTTAACGACTGAGCCACCCAGGTGCCCCAACTGCTAGCATTTTCTTCGGTCCTCTCACTACAGTTTTGATCTTTATCTCAGTGGTTTGGAGTGTTTCACTCTTGTTTGAATATCGGGATGAGGCATAAACTAAACATTAACAAAAGGAATTTAAATAGATAGTAGGGCAGTTAAAAAGCTTATAGCCAAGACTTGGTAACTGGATACAACCCTGTGCAACCTTGGAACCTCAGTAAATCACCATCTGGATAGCTTTAGCCCCATTTTCAAAGTCCTTTTTGACCCCCTGCCATCCTAATAACAATGAATTAGTCTTTAAATCTCTTAAACCCTATTTTGATTTATCTAGATGTATGACAATTACTTTATTTTTTAAAAAAAGATTTTATTTATTTATTTGAGACAGAGAGAGAGAGCACAAGCAGGGGGAGAGGCAAAGGGTGAGGGAGAAGCAGACTCCCTGCTGAGCCGGGAGCCCGTTGGCTTGATCCTAGGACCTGGAGATCATGACCTGTGCCTAAGGCAGATGCTCAACCATCTGAGCAACCCAGGAGCCCTGACTATTACTTTAAATACAGACCTAATTTTTAATTCTTCAAAAGCCATGTCTGAAGTGACCCAAGCTTCTTTAAAGAAGGAACGTACTAAAAACATGTAAGGTCCCTAGAAAAGATGTCAGAGACTTTCACTTAAAAACTAGAGAGGGGTGCCTGGGTAGCTCAGTTGGTTAAGTGTCTGACTCTTGAATTTGGCTTAGGTCATGATCTCAGGGTTGTGAGATCAAGCCCCACGTGGGGCTCTGCACTGGGTATGGAGTCTGCTTAAGATTCTCTCTCCCTCTCCCCCTCCTCCTCTAACTCGCATGCTCTCTCTCTCTCTTAAAAAAAAATTGGAGAAACAGGGATCACATTTACCTTCCTGTCTTAAACAACTAAACAGTAGGCAAAATATATAAAGCAATCTTTTTCAGACATTGGTTGATAGACAATACAGGCCTATGATCTCTAAAAAAAAAAAAGAGAGAGAGAAAAAAGTGAGCCCTATGATTGTATTAGCTTATTGCCTGAAGGCAGTTTCCAGGATGTGGTATAAAGATGGTGAGCCCAAACAGAGCTCACTGAGTTGAGGAGACTGAGATTAGAGCTCTGGGGAGCCAAGTGCCTAGAATTTGTGGCACACAGAGCCAGAGTGAATGGTGCTGCACAGAGAGAAGAAGGGAGGGACAGCACATACTCCATAGTTCCGTCTATAGACAAGCCTCCCTGGAGTCTTCGGCTGAGCACTGATTTGTACATGTGTGAGAGAAAACTACCCAAGACTATTATAAAGGACCAAGCAGAACAATTCCCAGAGTTCACATAGGACTGAAAATAGTTTGTATTCACATCAGTTGGAGTAGAACAACCTTGTAATACACAAGGAATTAGAATCCTCAAAGAATACTGCCATAGTAGTAGGAACTAAATTAGACCTAGAATAAAGCCTGCTATAGACCCCCATAACAAAGCATAAAAGCAGTCCCTGAGAAGATCAAACTGATTCCAGGTAATTTAAGTACATTCCACAGCAAAATACAGCAACCAAGAATATAAAATAAACAATGTTCACTATTCAATAAAAAATTTCCAGGCATGTAAAGAAACTTGTTAAGTAAGAGAAAACAAGATAAATAAAGACATACCCAGAAATAACAGGAATGAAAGAACTAGCAGACAAGGATATTAAAATACCTTTACAAATACATTCCACATGTTCAAGAAGTAGAGGAAAAAGGACAAGAGAAAGAAATTATTTTAAAAAAAGATGTTAAACATCTAGAGACTAAAATATAATACCTGAAATTAAAAAGATGCTGAATTAGATTAAAAATAGATTGGGAACTTCAGAAGAAAAGATCAGTGAACTTGAAGACACAGCCTTAGAAACTATCCAAAATGAAGCACAGAGAAACAAAAGACAGAATTAAAATAAGCAGAGAATCAGTGAACAGTGGGACAATATCAAGCAATCTTAACATTCATGAATTTGGAGTTCCAAAAGGAAAAGAGATCTGGGGAGGAAGGGGACAAGAAAAAACCTTTGAAGAAATAAAGGCTAAAAATTTTCCAAATTTGATAAAAACTATAAACCCACAGATCCAAGGAGTGCAAATCCACACAGAATAGAAAGAAAATGATTCCCAAAAATATCATGATAAAATTGCTTAAGTTATAAAAAGAGAATCTTAAAAGTAGCCAGAGGGGAAAAAGACACATTACAGAGGACCAAAGATAAGAAATACAGCAAAGGGATGCCAAGGTGGCTCAGTCAGCTAAGCATCTGCCTTCAGCTAAGGTCATGATCCCGGGGTCCTGGGATCGAGTCCCACATCGGGCTCCTTGCTCAGCGGGGAGCCTGCTTCTCCCTCTGCCTCTGCCTGCTGCTCTCCCTGCTTGTGCTCTCTCTCTCTCTCAAATAAATAAAATCTTTTTAAAAAAAAAGGATAGAACAAAAATATAAAGGCAATAAGCCAGTAAGAAGATAAAGTCATAAATAAGTAACTTGAATAATCCAAAATTAGGTAAAAAAGAGAAAAAAAGGAAAAAAAAACAGGACAAATAGAAAACAAATAGAAAGATGGGCTATTTATATCCAACCATATCGATAATTATAATAAATGTTAATTGTAAACATCTCAATTAAAAGGCAGAATTTTGCATATTGGATTAAAAAGTAAGACCCAATTAAATGCATTCTGTAAGAAACCCACTTTAAAAATAAAGACATATAGGTTAAAAGTAAAAGGATGGAAAAGATATACCATGCAAATAATAACCATAAGAAAGCTATAGTGACTATATCAACATTGGTAGATTTCAGAACAAGGAATATTATCAGGGAAAAAGAAGATCATTTCATACTAATAAAGGGGTCAATTCATCGAGAGGATATACAATCCATGTGTATGCACCCAGCATCAGAGTTTCAAAACACATAAAGCAAAATTGATAGAATCAAAAAGAGGAAAAGATAAATTTACAATTATAGTTAGAAGTTTCAATTCTGAGCAAGATGGTGGAAGAGGAGGACACCTGGATTTCCTCTGGTCCCAGCTGGACAGGGTTCAAACCGTTCTGAACACCTACGAACTCAACAGGAGATCGAAGAAAAGAATAGCAACAACTCTCTGAACAGAAAAGTGACCACTTTCTGGAAGGTAGGACGTGCGGAGAAGTGAATCCGAGGCGATATTCGGGAGGATAGACGGCGGGGGAGGGGGCCTCCGTCGGCCACTTCTGGCAAGTGATAGAGCAGCAGAGCACAAAATCGGAACTTGTAGAAGTCGGCTCCACTGAGGGACGTCGCTCCAGTGGCTAACCGGGGGGTGGAACCCTCGTGGGACAGTGTGCTTTCAGGACCCTCGGGGCCACAGAAAGACCGGGGGTGCCTGAGTGTGACAGAGCTCCCAGGTATTGGAGCAGGGAAGCGGGCTGCAGAGACGGAGCTGAGGTACAGGCTCTCAGCTCGGGGTTGCCATAAACTGTGATCCGCGGCACAGTTGGGCCACTGCTCCTCCAGCAGGGACCCAACAAGCGGCAGATCCGGGGAGACTCCCCTTCCTCCCCCGGGAGGAGTGGCATAGGAGCGCACCGCAGGGATCTGCTGGGTTTGGAGACTCCACATGGGGTCGGGTGCCAGAGACAGAAACGCTTGGTCACAGGCCGGGAGCACGGAGTGCAGCCAGAGACCGGGGAGACGGGAGTGACTGACTGCTTTTCTCTGGGGGTGCACTGAGGAGCGGGGCCCCAAGTTCTTGGCTCCTCTGGGGTGGAGATTGGAGGGCCGCCATTTCACTCTCGTCCTCCAAATCTGTATGGAAAGCTTGCAGGGAACAAAAGCTCCCGAGAGCAAACCCGAGCAGATTACTTAGCCCGGACGACAAGGGCGAGGCAATTCCGCCTCCAGCAAAGACATTTGGGAACCACGGCAACAGGCCCCTCCCCCAGAAGATCAGCACGAACAGCCAGCCAAGACCAAGTTTACCGATCAATGAGAATGGCAGAACTCCAGCGCTAGAGGAATACTGCACATAGAATCCATGACTTTTTTTACCATGATTCTTTAGTCTTTCAAAGTTAATTTTTTAACTGTCTTTTTAAAATTTTTCTTTTTCCCTTTTTCAACCAACATCTTATCAATCCCTTTTTAAAAAAACATTTTTATTTTTCATTTTTAGAGTCATATTCTATCCCTTCATAGTAGTTACCCTTATTTTTGGCATATATATATAAGTGGTTCTCTCTTTAAAATTTTGAGATACAGTTTCTTCTAACAGATCAAAATATACCCTAAATCTCTAGTGTATGGCTTTGTTCTAGTCTCCTTCCTGATCACATTCTCCCGCCACCCTTTTTTTTAAATCCTCTTCTTTCTTTTTTCAAACAACTTCTTATCAATTTCTTTTATAAAATTTTTTAATAATTTTCATCTTTATAGTCATAGTCCATCCCTGCATCATATCAACCCTTATTTTTGTACATATATAAGTTTTTCTTTCTTTAAAATTTTGGGAGGCACTTTCTTCTAACAGACCAAAATACACCAAAAATCTAGTGTGTGGCGCTGATCTATGCACCAGCCTGATCATATTTGATCATATTCTGTTTTTTTTTTGTTTTGTTTTGTTCTGTTTTTATCTTTTTCTTTTCTTTTTCTTTTTTCTTTCTTTCCTTTCTTTTTTCCTGGTTTCAGATCTTTTCTGATTTGTTTAGAGTATATTTTCTGGGGACGTTGTTGACGTGTTAGCATTTTGTTCTCTCTCATTCATCTATTCTCCTCTGGACAAAATGACAAGACGGAAAAAAATCACCTCAACAAAAAGAACAAAAGGTAGTACCGACTGCCAGGGACCTACTCAATACAGATATTAGTACAATGTCGGACCTAGAGTTCAGAAACATGATTTTAAAGATACTAGCTGGGCTTGAAAAAAGCATGGAAGTTACTAGAGAAACTCTTTCTGGAGAAATAAAAGAACTAAAATCTAACCAATCTAAATAAAAAAGGCTATTAATGAGGTGCAATAAAAAATGGGGGCGCTAACTGCTAGGATAAATGAGGCAGAAGAGAGAATCAGTGATATAGAAGACCAAATGATGGAAAATAAAGAAGGTGAGAAAAAGAGAGATAAACAACTACTGGATCACGAGGGCAGAATTCGAGAGATAAGCAATACCATATGACGAAACAACATTAGAATAATTGGGATCCCAGAAGAAGAAGAAAGAGAGAGAGGGGCAGAAGGTATATTGGAGCAAATAATAGCAGAGAACTTCCCTAATTTGGGGAAGGAAACAGGCATTAAAATCCAGGAGGCACAGAGACCCCCTCTCAAAATCAAAAATAGGTCAACACCCCGACATCTAATAGTAAAACTTACAAGTCTCAGAGACAAAGAGAAAATCCTGAAAGCAGCTCGGGAGAAGAGATCTGTAACCTACAATGGTAGAAACATTAGATTGGCAACAGACCTATCCACAGAGACCTGGCAGGCCAGAAAGGACTGGCATGATATATTCAGAGCACTAAACGAGAAAAATATGCAGCCAAGAATACTATATCCAGCTAGGCTGTCATTGAAAATAGAAGGAGAGATAAAAAGCTTCCAGGATGAACAAAAACTAAAGGAATTTGCAAACATGAAACCAGCCCAACAAGAAATATTGAAAGAGGTCCTCTAAGCAAAGAGAGAGCCTAAAGCAACATAGGCCAGAAAGGAACACAGACAATATACAGTATATACAGTAACAGTCACCTTACAGGCAATACAATGGCACTAAATTCATATCTTTCAATAGTTACCCTGAATGTAAATGGGCTAAATGCCCCAATCAAAAGACACAGGCTATCAGATAGGATTAAAAAACAAGACCCATCGATATGCTGTCTGCAAGAGACTCATTTTAGACCCAAAGACACCCCCAGATTGAAAGTGATGGGGTGGAAAACTACTTACCATGCTAATGGACACCAAAAGAAAGCTGGGGTGGCAATCCTTATATTAGACAAATTAGATTTTAAACCAAAGACTGTAATAAGAGATGAGGAAGGACACTATATCATACTTAAAGGGTCTATCCAACAAGATGATCTAACAATTGTAAATATCTATGGCCCTAACGTGGGAGCAGCCAATTATATAAGGCAATTAATAACAAAAGCAAAGAAACACATTGACAACCATACAATAATAGTGGGGGACTTTAACACCCCCCTGACTGAAATGGACAGATCATCTAAGCAAAAGATCAACAAAGAAATAAAGACTTTAAATGACACACTGGACCAAATGGACTTAACAGACATATTCAAAACATTCCATCCCAAAGCAACAGAATACACATTCTTCTCTAGTGCTCATGGAACATTCTCCAGAATAGATCACATCCTAGGTCACAAATCAGGTCTCAACCAGTACCAAAAGACTGGGATTATTCCCTGCATATTTTCAGACCACAATGCTTTGAAACTAGAACTCAATCACAAGAGCAAAGTCGGAAAGAACTCAAATACATGGAGGCTAAAGAGCATCCTACTAAAGAATGAATGGGTCAACCAGGAAATTAAAGAAGAATTAAAAAAATTCATGGAAACCAATGAAAATGAAAACACAACTGTTCAAAATCTTTGGAATACAGTAAAGGCAGTCCTAAGAGGAAAGTATATAGCAATACAAGCCTTTCTCAAGAAACAAAAAGGTCTCAAATACACAACCTAACCCTACACCTAAAGGAGCTAGAGAAAAAACAGCAAATAAAGCCTAAACCCAGCAGGAGAAGAAAAATAATAAAGATCAGAGCAGAAATCAATGAACTAGAAACCAAAAGAACAGTAGAACAGATCAACGAAACTAGGAGCTGGTTCTTTGAAAGAATTAACAAGATTGATAAACCCCTGGCCAGACTTATCAAAAAGAAAGGAGAAATGACCCAAATCAACAAAATCATGAATGAAAGAGGAGAGATCACAACCAACACCAAAGAAATACAAACAATTATAAGAACATATTATGAGCAACTCTATGCCAGCAAATTAGATAACCTGGAAGAAATGGATGCATTCCTAGAGATGTATCAACTACCAAAACTGAACCAGGAAGAAATAGAAAACCTGAACAGACCTATAACCACTAAGGAAATTGAAGCAGTCATCAAAAATCTCCCAAAAAACAAAAGCCCAGGGCCAGATGGCTTCCCAGGGGAATTCTACCAAACATTTCAAGAAGAATTAATACCTATTCTTCTGAAACTGTTCCAAAAAATAGAAATGGGAGGAAAACTTTCAACCTTGTTTTATGAGGCCACCATTACCTTGATCCCCAAACCAGAAAAAGACCCCATCAAAAAGGAAAATTACAGACCAATATCCTTGATGAACATGGATGCAAAAATTCTCACTCAGCAAGCTGGTGCAACCACTCTGGAAAACAGTATGGAGGTTCCTCAAAAAGTTGAAAATAGAGCTACCATACGACCCAGCAATTGCACTACTGGGTATTTACCCCAAAGATACAAATGTAGGGACCCGAAGGGGTACATGCACCCCAATGTTTATAGCAGCAATGTCCACAATAGCCAAACTGTGGAAAGAGCCAAGATGTCCATCAACAGATGAATGGATAAAGAAGAGGTGGTATATATACACAATGGAATATTATGCAGCCATCAAAAAATATGAGATCTTGCCATTTGCAACGACGTGGATGGAACTGGAGGGTGTTATGCTGAGTGAAATAAGTCAATTAGAGAAAGACACGTATCATATGACCTCACTGATATGAGGAATTCTTAATCTCAGGAAACAAACTGAGGGTTGCTGGAGTAGGGGTGGGGTGGGAGGGATGGGGTGCCTGGGTGATAGACATTGGGGAGGGTATGTGCTATGGTGAGCGCTGTGAATTGTGCAAGACTGTTGAATCACAGATCTGTACCTCTGAAACAAATAATGCAATATATGTTAAGAAAAAAAAGAAGAAGAAGATAGCAGGAGGGGAAGAATGAAGGGGAGTAAAACGGAGGGGGAGACGAACCATGAGAGATGATGGACTCTGAAAAACTAACTGAGGGTTCTAGAGGGGAGGGGGTGGGGGGATGGGTTAGCCTGGTGATGGGTATTAAAGAGGGCACGTTCTGCGTGGAGCACTGGGTGTTATGCACAAACAATGAATCATGGAACACTATATCAAAAACTAATGATGTAATGTATGGTGATTAACATAACAATAAAAAATTAAAAAAAATTCTCACCAAAATACTAGCCAATTGGATCCAACAGTACATTAAAAGGATTATTCACCACGACCAAGTGGGCTGCAAGGATGGTTCAACATCCACAAATCAATCAAATGATACAATACATTAACAAAAGAAAGAACAAGAATCATATGATCCTCTCAATAGATGTAGAAAAAGCATTTGACAAAGTATAGCATCCTTTCTTGATCAAAACTCTTCAGAGTATAGGGATAGAGGGTACATACCTCAATATCATAAAAGCCATCTATGAGAAACCTACAGCGAATAAAAACTGAGAGCTTTCCCCCTAAGGTCAGGAGCACGGCAGGGATGTCCACTATCTCCACTGCTATTCAACATAGTATTAGAAGTCCTAGCCACAGCAATCAGACAACAAAAAGAAATCAAAGGCATCCAAATCGGCAAAGAAGAAGTCAGTCAAACTCTCACTGTTTGCAGATGATATGATACTTTATGTGGAAAATCCAAGAGACTCCACCACAAAACTGCTAGAACTCATATAGGAATTCAGTAAAGTGGCAGGATATAAAATCAATGCACAGAAATCAGTGGCATTCCTATACACCAACAAGAAGACAGAAGAAAGAGAAATGAAGGAGTAGATCCCATTTACAATTGCACCCAAAACCATAAGATACCTAGGAATAAATCTAACCAAAGAGGCAAAGGATCTGTACTCAGAAAACTATAAAATACTCATGAAAGAAATTGAGGAAGACACAAAGAAATGGAAAAACGTTCCATGCTCATGGATTGGAAGAACAAATATTGTGAAGATGTCAATGCTACCTAGAGCAATCTACACATTCAATGCAATTCCCATCAAAATACCATCCACTTTTTTCAAAGAAAGGGAACAAATAATCCCAAAATTTGTATGGAACCAGAAAAGACCCCGAATAGCCAGAGGAATGTTGAAAAGGAAAAGCAAAGCTGGCGGCATCACAATTCCGGACTTCCAGCTCTATTACAAAGCTGTCATCATCAAGACAGTATGGTACTGGCACAAAAACAGACACATCGATCAATGGAACAGAATCGAGAGCCCAGAAATGGACCCTCAACTCTATGGTCAACTAAACTTTGACAAAGCAGGAAAGAATGTCCAATGGAAAAAAGACAGTCTCTTCAACAAATGGTGTTGGGAAAATTGGACAGCCACATGCAGAAGAATGAAACTGGACCATTTCCTTACACCACACACAAAAATAGACTCCAAATGGTTGAAAGACCTAAACGTGAGACAGGAGTCCATCAAAATCCTAAAGGAGAACTCAGGCAGCAACCTCTTCGACCTCAGCCACAGCAACTTCTTCCTAGAAACATCGCCAAAGGCAAGGGAAGCAAGGGCAAAAATGAACTACTGGGACTTCATCAAGATAAAAAGCTTTTGCACAGCAAAGGAAACAGTCCACAAAACCAAAAGACAACTGGCAGAATGGGAGAAGATATCCGCAAATGACATAATAGATAAAGGGCTAGTATCCAAAATCTATAAAGAACTTATCAAACTCAACCCCCAAAGAACAAATAATCCAATCAAGAAATGGGCAGAAGACATGAACAGACATTTTTCCAAAGAAGACATCCAAATGGCCGACACACACATGAAAAAGTGCTCAACATCACTCGGCATCAGGGAAATCCAAATCAAAACCTCAATGAGATACCACCTCACACCAGTCAGAATGGCTAAAATTAACAAGTCAGGAAACGACAGATGTTGGCAGCGATGTGGAGAAAGGGGAACCCTCCTACACTGTTGGTGGGAATGCAAGCTGGTGCAACCACTCTGGAAAACAGTATGGAGATTCCTCAAAAAGTTGAAAATAGAGCTACCATACGACCCAGCAATTGCACTACTGGGTATTTACCCCAAAGATACAAATGTAGGGATCCAAAGGGGTACGTGCACCCCAATGTTTATAGCAGCAATGTCCACAATAGCCAAACTGTGGGAAGAGCCAAGATGTCCATCGACAGATGAATGGATAAAGAAGATGTATATATATACAATGGAATATTATGCAGCCATCAAAAGGAATGAGATCTTGCCATATGCAACACTGTGGATGGAACTGGAGGGTGTTATGCTGAGCGAAATAAGCCAATCAGAGAAAGATATGTATCATATGACCTCACTGATAATGAGGAATTCTTAATCTCAGGAAACAAACTGAGGGTTGCTGGAGTGGTGGGGGGTGGGAGGGATGGGGTGGCTGGGTGATAGACATTGGGAGGGTATGTGCTACGGTGAGCGCTGTGAATTGTGCAAGACTTTTGAATCACAGATCTGTACCTCTGAAACAAATAATGCAATATATGTTAAGAAAAAAAAAGAAGAAGAAGAAGATAGCAGGAGGGGAAGAATGAAGGGGAGTAAATCGGAGGGGGAGACGAACCATGAGAGATGATGGACTCTGAAAAACAAACAGGGTTCTAGAGGGGCGGGGGTGGGGGGATGGGTTAGCCTGGTGATGGGTATTAAAGAGGGCACGTTCTGCGTGGAGCACTGGGTGTTATGCACAAACAATGAATCATGGAACACTACATCAAAAACTAATGATGTAATGTATGGTGATTAACATAACAATAAAAAATTTAAAAAGTTTCAATTCTTTTCCCTTTGTTATTGATAAAACAAGTAGACAGAAACATTAATAAAGATGTAAGAGACTTGAACAACACTACCAATCTGATATTATATATCTGTATCCATATCTGTATCTATATTACTCTACCCAGTAACAACAGAATACATGTTTTGGATCATAAAATAAGTCTTAATAAATTTAAAAGAATTAAAATCAAGCAAACTATATATTTTCTGAGCATAAGAAAATTATACTTGAATCTAGAACATAAAGCTATTAAGAAAATCCTAAGTATGTGGAAAGAAAATAGCTGATGGGTCAAAGAAGAAATCACAAGGGAAAGTAGAAGATATTTTGAACTGAATGAAAACAAAAATGTTACACATCAAAATTTATGGGATATAGCTAAAGCCATACTTAGAGGAAAATTTATAGCATTAAACCACCTATGTTAGAGAGGAAGATCTCAAATGATTAATCTCAGCATCTACCTAAGAAGCTAGAAAAAGAGCAAGTGAAATGTAACAAAAGAAAGGAAATAATAAAGATGAAAATGGAAATCAGTAAAATAAAATGCAGAAAAAGTATGGTGAAAAATCAATGAAATGTAAAGCTGGTTCTTTGAAATAAGCCAATAAAATTGATGAAGATCTGTCCAGAATGACCAGGGGGATAAAAGAGAAAAGACACAAATTATCAATAATAAGAATGAAAGATCCTACAGACATTAAAAGGATCCTATAAGCAATAAAGTAAACAACTTAGATGAAATGGACAAATCCCTGGAAAGACACAAGCTATCAGAGCTCACTCAAGAATAAATAACTTGAGGGTGCCTGGGTGGCTCAGTTGGTTGGGCGACTGCCTTCGGCTCAGGTCATGATCCTGGAGTCCCAGGATCGAGTCCCGCATCGGGCTCCCTACTCTGCAGGGAGTCTGCTTCTCCCTCTGACCCTCTTCTCTCTCGTGCTCTCTCTCTCATTCTCTCTCTCTCAAATAAATAAATAAAAATCTTTAAAAAAAAGAATAAATAACTTGAATAGTAGCCCTTTATCTATTAAAGAACATAAGCTCTTGGCATAAAAGCTTTCCATAGAGAAAACGCCAGGCCCCAATGATTTTACTGGTGAATTCTACTAAAGATTCAAAAAAAGAAATAAAACCAATGGTCTATAAACTCTTCCAGAAAATAGAAAAAGGAAATTCTTACCTACTCATTTTATGAGGCCAGATTTACTGATAGGAAAACCACACAAGGCTATTATAAAAAGAAAAAAAAAACAACAAAACAGAGAAAAGACATTAAAGATACAGAACACATGGAGGAAGAACACAGCAGAAAACATGGAGAGAGAAAGTGGCCAGAGGACTGACAATGACAGTGCCTCCCAAGTGCAAACCCCTGTATAGTGTTTCATAGCATGAACTTGGAGTCAGACTGCCTGGGTTCAGGTCCTAGCTCCACTACTTACTAGTTACATAATTTTGGCCAAGTCACCTAACTTCTCTGTACTTCAATGTCCCCATTTTGAAGTGGAGATGGTAATAGAACTCCCCTCATATGGTTGTTATGAAAATTGAATGAATAAATACATTTCAAATGCTTATAATAGTACCTGACACATAGTGAGCACTACACAAGTGTTTGCTGAAATTACAATTATTATTCATGTTATATTAGTTGGTTGTCACCTTTATTAAGTCATGATATGTGTCCTCAAAATGAACGAAGCAGCGTAAGAAGTGACTATTCTCATTGTATTAGTTCCCTGTGGCTGGCATAACAAATCACTTCCTGGCTTAAAACCACAGAAATGTATTCTCTCGCAGTCCTGGAGGCTGGGATTTCAATACCAGTTTCACTGAGCTGAAATCAATGGGTTGGCAAGGCTGCATTCTCCCTGGAGATTCTCAGGGAGATTCCACTCCTGGACTCTTCCGAGTTCTGGTGGCTGCCAACGTTCTTTGGCTTGTGGCTGCACCCCTCTAATCTCCGCCTCTGTGTTTACATTGCCGCCTTTTGTCTGTGTGTCAAATCTCTCTCCGCCTCTCAGAATGACATTTGTGGTGGGATTTAGGGCCTACCCAGATATCCAGAATAATCTCCGCATGTCAAGATCCTTAATTTAATCACGTCTGCAAAGACCCCTCTTTTTTATAAGGTAACATTTATAAGTTACCTTATATATAGGACCTAATTATCTTTGGATAGGCATTATTCAACCTATTATACCCATCCCTGGGGTAGACGGATCTTGTAGAGAAATTACAACATATATAATATTTTTTAAGAGGACATTTAGCTCTCTCTACAACAAACCTGTTAGAATATGCAACATGCCAAGGCACAAACTTTTCACCTGATAGGTCCCCAAATTGTGAGCACCGAATCCATAATGAACTACAACATCTCTAAGGACTAACATACAAACTAAAATCCATAAAATTAAGAGAAACATCACAAACTTTGGGGGAGGGGTGCTACTAGAAACTTACTGTGCCTTCCTATGATCCAAATAAAATAGCTTATTAAAATGGCTAGTAAGAACCAAGAACTAGATTTGACAATGGCAGTTGTCACTAAAGGTTGAAAAAAATGGGCTCACTCTCAATGAGCACAGGTACCCCACCCAGATCCTGCATATTTACCTTGTGCTCCACAGTAGTGAAGAAATTAATTTCTAGAATCAGGCCTGAGTTCAAGACCTGACGCTATTATTATTAGTGATGTGACTTGGACAAATCATTTCACCCCTTTGAGCCTGTTTCTTCATCTATAAAATAGGAGTAATAAGTTCTTACCGCGCAGAGTGTCCGTGAGGTTTAAATAAGAACTCATGTAAAGTTCTAGCATGGTAATTAGCATATAGAATAACTGCTCAGTAAATCATAATCACAATTTATTATTATGTACTAAACACTATTATTTCTAATAAAACACTATCTGCTATTCTATCGCAGCAGAAATATCCTTTCATCTTCAATTTCCTTATATTCAGAGTGGGAGGAGTTTTTCTTTTGGGGACTGTGATCTCAAGGTGAAAGGTGTTAACACCACATAGAAAAAGCCTGGAAAATAACAGTCTGCAATTCTGGTATCCTCCTTGGGGTAAGAAGAAAAGAAGGACGAAGAGAGTAAGGACTCTGTAAACCACTAAAGGACAGGAAGTAGGGCCCAAAGAGTTTAATGTAGGACTAAGCGCTCTAACCTAGAATGCCTGATGTTTGCAGAAATGAAACAAGATGAAGAATTTAAATAGCAAAAATCTAAAAAGGGGGATGCAATTGATTCACTCGGCATAGGAATTCACTAAATGATGAAAACTCTGCACTTAGGAGAGAGGAAAGTTGAGAGGGGTGAGTTATGACAGGGACAGGGACAGGGACAGGGACATCACCATGAGCAAAGACAAGGCCAACCCAACCCAGCTCGACTTCTGGAAATCTTCAGGATTTCCAGCAGTTAGCCCTCTACCTGGCATGTCATCGATCAATCAGGGCTGGAGAAGAACAAGTGCACATACTCAGTGAAAATACTGGCAGGAGATGAGAAGTCGAGCTAGAGGTGCCCTTATGATCGTGAGACTGTGTGTCCAGTCTTGCTCCTGTCCAAACCACTCTCTGGACTGCAGCTCTGAGCCCCTCACTGCTTCAACACTTCTCTGGGGCCTCTAACAATAGGACCAGATTCCTTAGCTTGGCCAGCCAAACTTTTTGTGTTTGCCCCTGGCCTACTTTTTAGCCTCGTTTCTGCCGCTACCCGCCTCGTATGCTCTGCTTCAGTCATGTCAGATGATTTGCAACTCCCTGCGTATACTTGCTCTCCTGCGCATGGACACCCCACCTTGGCACATACTGCTCCTTCTGTCTGAGCCACGCTGTCCGCCTAAGGGCTCCCTATCCTCCTGTCATTATCTCATTTGTGACTTTCTTCAGAAGGTGACTTTTCTAAGCAGAATTAAGTGACCCCTCCTCTAAGCTTTCAAAACATCTTGTCCATACTTCTATTAATGACAGTGAGTATGATACCATAATTAATGTTTCCATGTCTGTCTTCCTTTATAAACCTCTAGGGTGCTAGGATTGGAGTCTAGTCATCTTTGCATCCCTAGCTACTAGCATGGGGGTGCAGAGCTTTAAAAATGTTGAATAAATGAACAGATTTTAAAGACCCAAAGTAGAAGTAGAGCTTACATTTTTGAGTGACCAAGACATAGCAAGACACTAAAACAGTTAGGGATAGGCGGGTCCATCCCTATAATTAGAAGATCCCGTCATGGATGGCAGCTACAAGACTTCCTCCAACTGTCCCGTTATCCTGATCAGAGACAGAATTTGGAGCTCGACATACAAAGGCCTGCCCAGTATGACGTCCCCTGTCTTACATGACTCCCAACCATTTCTCACACTGATTTTGCTTTTGAGAAGACAACTTTATTTTCCTGTGCTTTAGTGTCACCATCTTTTGTGAAATAACCCCTATTTCAAAGTGCTCCAAAAGCCAAATTCTCCTCTCCTACTCAAATGCTCCTTTTCTCTCTCTCTTACAAAGTAGAATGGAAAACTTCAGGGCTAAATTAAGGATGCAAATAATCTGAGCCCAAACTTAGCATACAACTTTAGGGAAATTCTACCTCTGTATACCTCAACCAGCTCTTCCTTCAAATGGAATCAACCCTACTATCTAGGAGGACACAGGAAATAATAAAAGGTACAGCTTACACAGGGTATACTATGCTCCTCACATGTATTAACCTGTTTAATTCTATATTTCAAGGTAGGTACTATTATTATCCCCACTGTGCACAAGGAGACTCGAAGAAGGCTGTAAAACTCAGTTAATGAGTGGTGGAGGTGGGGCTGGAACCTGAATGGTCTGGCTCTGGAGTCCATGCTGTTAACCACTACCGTCTACTGCCCTCTCTGCAGGCCACTGAAAGGCACCATACACAATACAAAACTCCAGCACATTAAGGCAAAAGGGCAAACACTGAATGATAGGCCTCAGATACGCAACAGTGTTACACATTTCAATCCAAATGCATTTTACAGCCAAGATTTTAGATCTCAAACCACCCATCGTTTATAGCTAAGATGTTAAGGGTCTCTTATGATTTTAGCTATCTAGGAGATAGATTTGTCCTTTACTGGTACTAAGCCTACAACTCAGATGAGACACTGTCACTAGATGAATATCGACCTTAAGGTGTGACTTTATGGATCAACAGGTTAGGTATTTCTCAAGAATGGTGACCTGAGAATAGAAATATGGCAGAAAATGCCCTTGTGTTCATGCTTTTTCTACAGAAACAGAATTTAATTTTTAAAAAAAGCATTATTTAGGTCCATATTACCCTTTATTCAAAAACTTAATTTAGACAAAATTTTAAGACCATCCACTAGGTGTGATATAGGACCTTCAAATTGTTATCAATCCTTTATAATCATATTCCCTTTGGGCAATGGGCCATTTAGAAAGTGCTGAATACATATGTGTTGAATGAATGAATACCGTTTCAGAGATGGATTCAGAACTCTGCATTTCCAGATGTTTTCTCAGAAGTAACGGGTGCCTTATAATAGTCATATTTGCTCTGGAGAACTCTACTACTCAGTCCTGCTTTAAGAGGGAGAACTTACTCCTCAAGTCTCTAGAAAAGCCTTTAGGCTTTAGCCACCCTTATCTGTACCCATGGTTTCTACATTGTTTTCTTCCCCCAACAGAGAGAGAACAGAGAGATCAGGTTACATTGCCTTCTTGGGCCTGCATAAATTCCTGTGAGGTTCCCTCTTCTGTCAGGAAAAGTTTCCCTGGCAACCATATTTACACACTCACTTAATTCCCTCCCCTCCTTTGATTTGCTGGTTGGTATAAAAATTAATTTGCATTGAATTGCTTAAGCTTACAAGTTAATCAGTTTAACAGACTCACAAAATTTTAGAACTTGGTTTCTGGCCAAAACTTGCTTCTTAAGGGGCCTGTCTCCTTTCCTTTGAAATTTGAATGTAATTCTCTTTAGTTCAGTATTTTTCAACACATATAGTTTCTGGCTATAGGTAGAGAAAAGAATATTCTCCTAAGGGCATCTGGCCAATATTATTAGTTAGGAAGATCAAGAGAGGAAGAGGTGCCTCTGAATTAATTCAGAGTAAGCAAGGAGTCAAATTCCCAAAGATCAGCTATGATAAAGAGTGGGAAGAGAAGAGTCAAGGACCAAGACAAAATGTCTGGGGCATACGAGATGATGAACACCTAAGATTCTGGGTGATCAGAATTCAGAACCTGGATAACAGGAATGGAACATGAGTATCAAGTATGGAGTGTCATTAATTCATCCACCATGTATTTATTAAGC
Source organism: Callorhinus ursinus (assembly GCF_003265705.2). Lineage (NCBI taxonomy): Eukaryota > Metazoa > Chordata > Mammalia > Carnivora > Otariidae > Callorhinus > Callorhinus ursinus. The sequence goes on along the minus strand of NW_027397080.1, from coordinate 11,640,227 downwards.
ATCTAATAGTACTTGGTGCTGGGAATACAGCAGTGAATAAGCCAGACTCAGGTCCTGCCTTCATAAGGTTTATAGTCAAATATTTAAATAGTGAACCAATGTTGGCTTTGTTATTGAATCAAGTATCTTTGGGCTAGGGGCTCATTATACAATTTCCTACAAGGGCTAGAACTGGTTTCAGATGGATGGAGAAGGGACTTAACCGACAGAAACAAGTTCGAGAAGCCCTCCCTTGAATAGGTGAGTTGGCACATCAACAAGTCTTTGATACGTATAATAGTCTCTTTACATCTTCAACAACAATGATACTTGAGCATCTAGACAAGGAAATGAAGAAGGGTGTATTTATCACAGGGCACAAGGCTAGGTATTTTGCAGTATATATGTTTTCTAGAGTAAAAAGTATATAGAGGTATAAGCTATTCTTTTTTTTTTTTAAGATTTTAGTTACTTGACAGAGAGAGACACAGCAAGAGAGGGAACACAAGCAAGGGGAGTGGGAGAGGGAGAAGCAGACTTCCTGCGGAGCAAGGAGCCCGATGTGGGGTTCGATCCCAGGACCCTGGGATCATGACCTGAGCCGAAGGCAGACGCTTAATGACTGAGCCACCCAGGTGCCCCAGGTACAAGCTATTCTTAAGCATAGTCAACAACTATTTACTGAGCATCTACTATGTTCAAGGAATGGTTTTCAGAACTGAAACTATGGATATGAAAAAGACATAGTTCCTTAGCAATTACAACACTGTGGTAAGTGCTAAAATGAGATGCTAAAGCACAAAGGAAGCCCAGAGAGGAAAGATACTATTTCATTAAAAACAAGTGGGGAGGAGCTCCTGGGTGGCTCAGTCGTTAAGCTGCTGCCTTCGGCTCAGGTCATGATCCCGGGGTTCTGGGATCGAGCCCTGCATCGGGCTCCTTGCTCAGCAGGGAGTCTGGTTCTCCCTCTCCATCTGCCCCTGCTTGTGTCCCCTCTCTTGCTGTGTCTCTGTCAAATAAATAAATAAAATATTAAAAAAAAAAAAGCAAGTGGGGAAATGCTTCTGAGATGCAATGCTTGAATTGAATCTTAAGAGATAGAGAAGTTTGTTGTTTTCAGCTGACAGATTTGGTGGTCATTTGTTACACAGCAATAGATAACTACTACATGCCTTCTGGCAACTATACCACTAGTACAAATAGGAGACCATGGAGAATACCTGGCCATCTAAACTTTGTTTTGTGACATATACCATAGGTTATACTCTGAATCTCTTTATAGTTTTAATCTTACATATCCTTAGGCTCACCTGGTCCATATCAGGAGTAGAAAGTGAGAACAAGCCCTCTGGGAATGGGAATGACACAGGGAATGAGAGAAAGCAACACAATCTCAGGCTTGTTTGATATCCTCCACAGAAGAACCTAAGTTGGCTGGTGTTCGGACCTGGTCAGGTGGTCAGCTAGTATCACATGGTGTAAGGACTTGGTCAGTACTGGCCAAATAATTACTCAGAGGGACCAGGAGTGGGAGGAACGAGAGAATGAGTAAAAGTTGTTTTTGAGAGAGCAGTAATCAGGAGGACCAGAAAAATGTCATTTGTTGTCAGTGCCAAGGAATGATTGTAAAGCCAAAAATAAGAGATAATATCAAAGATTAAGTTTTCCTGATTCAGACGAGTAGATAAAAGAAATGAACAGGCAACAAAGACAAGGGTGTCATGTTCCCATGAGCATTCAAGACAAATGTGGTAAACAGTCCACATTGTTCAAAGTTTCTGGGTAGTCCCTGGTATGGGGGCAAAGGGGTAGCATCAGCCTGACTAAAAAGGCATGAGATTAGGGCAGATAAGTTGCATTATATCTGTTCAATCCCAATTTCTGTTTTAGCAGGTTAAAAAAAGCTTGCCATAGCTTCCTACAAGCAAATGGGAATATCTGACTAAAAAAGAAATAGAAATGAACTCATTTCTTATTTAAATTGGGAGTACCAACAGCATCAGGACTGTAACTCTACCTAATAATACTCTCAAGATGTGATGGATGAGTTTCCAGGAGCCATTCCAGGTAATAATTCCTTGCCTCTTTATTCTCTTATCTTCATACTGACTATCTAGTTGAGCCCCAAAATATTCCCCATTTGCCCTTAATATCAGGAGTCCAAAATGAGAAGACCACAGAAAAATGTGATCATGCACCATGACACAACAAGGACTTTGACACACTACACAATCAAAACAAGGGATCCAGCACAACATGCTTTCCAGCTTCAGGAAGTAGTACTGATACCTTCAGGCAGAGCCTATTCGATGATGTGTGGGGTCCAGTGCAAAATGAAAGAGCAAGACCCTTGTTAAAAAATTAAGAATTTCAAGATAGCAACAACGGAGCATTAAGCCAAGTGAGGAGCCCTTCTAAGTGCAGGGCCCTAGGAGGTTGCCTAGGTTGCATACCTGCGAAGCTGGTCCTGCCTTCAGGGACAGTATAGCATGGTCCTTTAGGGTCAGAGTTGGGTCCAAATCCCATCTTTGCCAACCATTATTTATGGAATTTTAGGCAATCTATTTAGCCTCTTCATACTTCCAAGAGGTTGTGTGCTTGTAATCCAGTATTGTTAGGATTAAATGGGATAAGGAATAGAATGTATACAAAGTGTTCAGCATATGGTAAGCACTCAACAAGTAGTAGCTGAACTATTATTGTTCGGTGAAATATGCAGGTAATTATCAAAGCAGTAAGTTTAAGAAATGAATTGCTGAACTGCTATTAAGGATATGAAAGCATGCGACTGGGATTTTAGGGCAACTAAATGAGGCAGACAAGGAAGATCGAATCTTCTGCTTGGCTCTTCTGCCTTCTCTAACCACTTTCCTACTTCTCTCTTCCCATGTATTGCAAAGCATACAAAGGGTGATGTACATGCTGCCTCCATTTTTTATCCACAATACTCTTTACTCTGGCATTTAATATCCCCATGGCCACCCCCTTCTCAAAAAGTTACTAATGACCTCCTGTTTACTAAATAAAATGGGCATCTCCCACTTTCTGTACAATTTCATACTGTTGACCGATTCCTCCAGCTCGAAACCCTCTCTTCTCCTTTCTGACTTTTGTTAACTAACACTGCACCCTCATGGCTAACAGCATGTCCAGTCAGCCTTGCATCTATCTGGTACACAAATGGTCATGAAGTTGGATCCCTGGGTGGCTCAGTTGGTTAAGCGACTGCCTTCGGCTCAGGTCATGATCCTGGAGTCCCGGGATCGAGTCCCACATCTGGCTCCCTGCTTGGCAGGGAGTCTACTTCTCCCTCTGACCCTACCCCCTCTTGGGCTCTCTCTCTCACTCTCTCAAATAAATAAATGAAATCTTTTAAAAAAATGGTCATGAAGAGAATGCATTTGTTGGATGAATAAACTAGATGGTTCTTTGGCTTCTCTGATATTCCTTCTTTTCTACCATACTAACCCCATTTCTTCTTCCTACCTCCCTAGATGTGGGCTTCTCCAAGCTTCAGCCCTTGGTCCTCTATACTTCTGTTTCAATGCGGCTACCTCTGGTCGACTAAGCTAATCACATGGCTTCACTGATCACCTTCTCTACATAAGACTCCTTGACTTCTCTTATTTGAGCACTAGCCCCCCATTTCCAAATACATATGGGACATGTCCACTTGTGAGTTCCAGTATCACCTCAGGATATCTAGCATCTAGCTTTTCCTCTTCTCCCCAAACTGGCTTTCCTTTTTGTCTTATCTCTGTTCATCTTGTCACCCAAGTTCAAGGCTTTATTTGATTCTTCCTTATTTCTTGTCCTCCATATCCACAGTCATAGAGTCCTGTTCATGTTTCCTTTGTGATACTTATTGAATCCATCTTTTATTTTCACTGTCACCCTAATTCAATTCCTTACCCCCTCACATCTAGACTATGTAAATAATGTACTAGCTGGTTGTGCAGTTCTCTTTCTATTCCTACTAAAGTTTATTCTCCACACTGTTGTTGAGAATCTTCTTAAAAATACTTTCACGACCCCACATTTTCCTAACCAAATATCTTCAGACTTTCCATCATGTGGGATCTAACTCCTTAGTTCACCATTCAATGCCTGCTAAAGTCAGGCTTCAATCACCCCTTCCAGTCTTACAATTTCTCTGCTTAAACCTGATCTTGCCAGGCTGGTCCCTGAAAACTTTCTTCTATACTCCTGTCCCATGCTTTATAAACATGAGTTTTCCCATCTGGAAATTCCTTCCACCCTCCTTCTCTCAAGCCTTCCTTTGTAATCATAGTCCATAATGATCTTTCTCCTTTTTTTGACTCCTATAATACCACATGTTTCAGCACTTTTTTTTTTTAAAGATTTTATTTATTAATTTGACAGAGAGAGAGAGAGAGAGCGTGAGAGCAGGAACACAAGCAGGGGGAGTGGGAGAGAGAGAGGCGGGCCTCCCGCTGAGCAGGGAGCCCGATGCGGGGCTCGATCCCAGGACCCTGGGATCATGACCTGAGCTGAAGGCAGACGCTTAACGACTGAGCCACCCAGGTGCCCCATGTTTCAGCACTTTGAAAACGTACCGAATGGCTGCTTTACATTTAATCCTCACAACTCCATGAGGTAGGTGGCATTGTTACAAAGAAACAAAGTCAACTAACTTGTCATATAGCAAATAACTGGTGGAACTGGGATCCAAATCCTTGCCTAGCTGAGAATAATCCCCAAACTACACCACCTCTCCCATTTTCCTGTCTCTTCCAAACCACAAATACAGCACAGTATTTGCACACAAGCAGGTGTTCAGTAAACATGGTGATTGAGAAAATTGCTTAAATAGCACCCGTGACTCTCTAGCACTTACAGAATTGTCAATCCTAGCAATGCGTATTAGGCACATCAACTTCTTCATGTTGCTTGATCTGTAGCATAGTTCAAGACAGAGGATTTGCCAAAACTTCACTATCCATTCTAAAAATTAATGTTGGTTTAAGCAAAGCTAAAACGCCTTTATCTAATTTGAACATTAGGTGAATTTTGGGGACGTCCATTGTATTACCTCTGGGCCAACCTTGCTGTTTCCAAATGATTAGGAAGTGAACATAGGCTGGCTAGTTGATGGCTTATGAGGTAAAATGGGACTATTTAGAGTTCTGGAGGTGGATGCTAAGGCAGCAGAATAGGATTTCTCTGCTTTGGTAGCTAAGCCCTTGGTAAAAGAAACCCAATAAAAGTGCATCGTGGGTGGAAAATGGGATCAAAAGAGGGTAAGAGTAAGGAGGGAGACAGAACAGAAAGAAGGAACTGCTAGAAATATTCTATTGAGAAGATGGTGCTGTCCTTTTCTGAATAGTTGCTTGAAGCTGTCGGATCCAACCCTGTCCTTTGCGACTGGCACCATATAACAGTGGGTTCTGTCACTTCTGCATGATTCATGGCTCAGTCCTGAACTGCTTGTCCTGACCCATATCACAGGCCAGATCCTCTCTTGCTCCAGATCCTCCCAGCTTCTGACCTTATTACTCACTTCCTCAGGTCTCAGAAACCTGACCTCACAGATGTGACATTCAGCATTGCTTCCCTGGTTATGCCCTGTATTTTCCTTTTGTTGTCTGGTGTAGATCTGTCCTCTCAGGATTGTGCCTCTATTGCTACACATTCTACCCAGTGTCCAGGCCTTCTACCTTGGAGCTACTGCAAAGTATCCCTTTCCTATCTCTGTATGTTGGACTGTTACTTGGAAAGATACAAGTGACAAAGACCAGGGGTGAGGCTCAGAAAAACCGGTAAGGGGAAAAAGTGGGGAAGAAGAACAATAAGAAGGAAAATACCACTTGAAAATTGTAGTGGCAATTAGAAATTCTAGATTACTTTTGGAAACTTACTTTATCAAGGAAGGAAAAAGGCCATGGCTACAATATAAAGCCATTGCCTAGAGATACCACACTCTTCAAGTGTCTATATTCACTCTCTCCTCTGCTTTGGCTGCCCTTCCTGTCCTTCCCAATCTTCTCTGCGAAGCAAACTCCTATTCATCCTTCAAGATCTTGCTTAAACATGTTCTTTTCTGGAAAGCCTTCTCTGACCCTCTCAGACAGCTAATTGTTCCCTCCTTTGTGTTTCCACAGCTCTTTATATACACATCTATTATGCTATCACTTTTACTGGCAATTTTGTCTCTCCCACTACTTCTTTGAGGACAAGGCCTAATTATCTTATTCATCTCTGCATCCCCAAGACATAGCACAAGACACAGCACAAGACACAGCAGAGTGCCTGGCATAGAGCAAGTGTTTGTTGTTGTGTGATAAAAGACATCAAGAGCATCAAGAAGTGCAATTTGCACTTCACTTGCAAAAATCAAATTGGTTCCTGTACTTTTCATGTGTAACCACGTTTTCCCTTGATTTGGGAGAAACGACTTTAGACTCATAAAGGAAATTCTATTGATATCACTGGCACATTAGCCGGGTTTTCATCCCCATTGATGATAGCAACATCCCCCTCACCCCACTCTTCCAAGAAGCTCCCAGGGCAAGCTTAACATTAGTGGCACATCGCCCATCCTACCATCTCTGTTGTAGTGAAAGCTAAATTACACCGTGAGCCTAAAGCTGCCACCGATCTTAGTGAACTGGTGGTGGTTGGGGGAGGGGAGGTGGATAATCCAAAGAACACACTGTTAGCCGACCTAGTTGAAGGGCGAGAAAGGAAGACGAATTTAAACCTTGTCTTATAAAAAATTTGTTAGAAACTCACGCAAAACAGCCGCTTCCTCTGGACATGACAGACCCGATCCAGGTGTCCGGCAGTGACCTTTGCCCATGAGTGTCAGGTCATCACCCAGCACAGAAAACAAGGGGCCAGTGCCTTTCCTGGGCATCCCTCCTTCTCAAACCTGGCAAATCTTGGGGCCTGGCTTTCCTTTAGGGAATTGTCCTCTCTTCCCAGCACCGGCAATCCCCAATTCCCTCTGCCGGTGCCCCCCCAAGCACCAATCTCGCTTTCGTCCCACGCGGGGGGTGGGGGGGTGCTGCTTGACTCCGGGTCAAAGTGCCGGCGGCCGGGCTGTCAGGCCCGACCCCCGGGTCTCCTCGCACTCTGCGGGACGAGCCGAGCGGACGCAGGCCGCGCCAGGCCACGGGCTGCCGAGGCGCGGGCCTCTGCGCTGAAGGGACTCGGCCCCCGAGAAGCCGCGCGAGCGCCGGTGCACCGGTCAGTCCCCCTCAGCCTGCCGCAAGTGCCGGCCCCGCGGCTGCCCCGCAGCCCTCGCCGCCGCTGGGTCCCGGCACCCTGAGCGTCGCGGCCGGTCGCTCCGCGGGCCCGACTGCCGGGTGCCCGCGCGGGCCCCGCGCCCCGGATCCCGGGTCAGGCCGCCCGCCGCCTGCCCGCCCGTGCCCACGGCAGTGTCCCGCCCCGCGCGGCCCGGCCCGGTCGCCGCGCCCCGGCCCGGGCGTGACAGCTGGGTGCCCAAAGGGTTAAGCCGGCAGCGCAGCGGCCCGAGTGCCCCGCGCGCTGCCCGTCCGCCGCGAGCCGGCCCCAGCGCGCACGCGCCCGCCCGTTACCTGCGGTCGCGTTCGCGCTCCTCCTCCACCTGGCCGCTCTCTCCCGGGGGCCGCCCCTCAGCCCGCCCCCTCGGCTCGGCGCCGCGCACCCTGCTGGCTACTCGGACACAGCCCGGGGAGGAGGGGCGTGGGGGCGATTACCATATATTAGCATACCAGCGCGCATCACGTGGCCTCTCCAACCAATGGTCACTCTGGAAAGGCGGGGATTGGGTTGAACACGCCTAGGTGCTGCTCCGGGCCTGAACCGGTGGCCATGGCAACGGCTGGGAGGACGGGAGGCGGGGGGAAGCGGGGAGGCACTGGAGCCCAGTGGCCCCCCGGGAGCATCTCTCCTACCCGAATTCCGTGTGGAGACACCGTGCACTTTCCCCACCCTGAGGAGGGAGAGGGGCTGAATTTGGCTCCTCTCAGAAGGATTCAGACTCAGCAAACAGTAAATGAGCGCTTACCACGTGCCTAACACTTTTCGGCAGAATATGAATCTCGGGGTCACCTTGTGATGTCAGTACTGTCAACCCCACTTTTAATCGAAGGGAAAGTGGAGGCTCAGAGAGATTAGGTCACTCACTCAAAGTCACACAGTCACACCAAATGGCAAAAGTGGAGAGCTGAGTCCATATTTGACTTCAGGCCCAGGACTCCCTTAGAGTCACTTTCTCCAGCAGGGGTCTCCCAGTACCTCCTCACAATTCCAGGTATACCAGACGGCTGAGAAGATCCTCCACAAACTTTATACAGTGCTTTAGCGTTTCTTTACAATGACCCTTGACGTTAGTAGGCAGAACAGTTATGTCCATATTGCAGATGAGGAGAAATGAGGCTGAGAGGTAACGTGACCTGCCTCCCGTCAAACAGCTCTTAAGAGCTAGTACTTAATTACTATGATTTATACTCAAACTCGATACTTTATAAACTTTTAAATTCAATCTTCTCAACACATGGTATTGCTATGACCATTTTACAGATTAAGAAACTGAGGCTTTAGGAAGTTAAACAAATTGCTCAAGGCTACACAGGTAGTAAGTAACAGATTTAGGTTCAAATCTAGGTTTATCTGGCTCTAAAGCTAGTCTCATGAAGTCTCATTGTACCAGGCTCATTTAATTTAGGCTTGGACTTGGACTTCTGTAACAGAACTTCCCTGCCTCTCCTCTTAAAATGTGACCATGCTCTCTGCAAACCATCACGTGACAAGTGGTATGTGTTAGGGTCACAGAGGCTAAATATTAAAAAAGAATAGTCACCTCTGTAGGTGGGTACGTACACTCTACAATTCCCTGCTTTTTGATTTTTACCCCTAGAGATCTGAAGCAGAGTAGTTTAAAAGTGTAAACATCTGCATATGGACTTTCCCTTTGCTCCTTTAAGTTAGCTCAGTGATTCTCTGATTACTGGAGAAAGGCCATATGCCTCAAATCAAATATGCTGAACTTTATAGGCATTTTAAGGGATTATCAAAGGTAATTTTGAATATATTGTACATTTCACTTTATTGGGCTGATTTAAAACCCAATTTCCTCCTAAACTGTAACTGGTGTTCACAAGCACAACTGCGCAGGCAGACTTATTTGAATAAAATCCTGACTTGGCTACTCACTAATGTGTGACCTTGGGTAAGTTACCTAACCTCGCTGTGCCTTGATTTCCTCATTTGTAAAGTAGGGTAGGAATGGTGTGACAATTAAATGAATTAACATATAAAAAGCATTTAGCACAAGTCCTGGCTTAGGGTAAAACTTCCATAATTGTTAGCTGTTATTGCACCAGGAGCTTGCCTAGGAACAGACAACCCACATGTACAGAATCTCTCAAGGTTTCCTAGCTGGTTTTGGAATTTTGAAGCTGTTCCCCATCCCTCGTGGCATATTAAACAGCCTGTTGTGCTGGTGAAGACTTGTTATCTCTCCAATGACATTCCCTCTTCTTAGGATCATAAATAATTCCTGGACTCAAAGGAGCTGGTTTCTCCTGCACATCTCCTAGCACCAAATTACCAGAGTGGCTTCTTACAGAAGAGGATCTTGACAAACAGCGGAGCCATAAGTCAGGCTCCTTGAAACACTTTTATGAGCGCCTTAATGAGGGAGATGAGCTGTCATCAGGAACTCCTCCGTCCTTCCTGGCCACAGGAAATGAGCTCTTTGTGCTCAAAGGATTTCCAAAGCTGAGGAGCAAAGAGTTTTCAGGAAGTGGGGCAGGGATGAAAAGCTGTTGACTCAGAGAAACCCAGGGCTAAACAGCCCCTATCCTGCCATTCACCATATAGGGTCAAATTACTCACGGTCTTATTGCAGGAATAGCACCAAAGGGTGGCTGGTGTGGGGTGTTAATTCCCTCACCCCCCCACCCCCCGGGTATACACACTTGGACAGTCAAACCACCACCACTCCAAAAGATAAGGCAGTATAGAAGAGTGGTTAAGAGCATACAACTTGGACCTAAAGGAGCAAGTGTGAATCCTGCTTCCACTACCTTGGAAAAGTTGCTTAACCTCTTTGGGTCTCAATTTCCACATCTGCAAAATGGGAATGAAACAGTGCCCACCCTCTAGTCTCTTGTGAAGGTAAATAAGTTACTAACATAAAGCGCTTAGCACCCCTTATACTAAGCACTAGAGCTGTATTTGCTAATTAAACAAAATAAACGTGTAAGTCCAGTACAAACAATGTACTTTTGAGGCAGGCACAGCCTTAAGCAAAGTGCTCTAGACCCTTTCTCCCCCAACCAGATGCTGCCCCACCCACCCCCATCCCGACTTGCAAATAAAGGTTGTCCAGGAATAAGAAGAGTATGTGCTTGCTAACTCTAGTTTGAACAGACTCTGCCACTTTTCTTGTTCTGTGAACTTGGCCAAGTTTTTACATCCCTAAACCACACTTACATTATTTTTTTTCTTTAAGATTTTATTTATTTATTTGACAGAGAGAGCGCGTGTGCACAAACAGGGGGAGCAGCAGACAGAGGGACAGGGAGAAGCAGACTTCCACTGATCAGGGAGCCTGATGCGGGGCTCGATCCCAGGACTCTGGATTCATCACCTGAGGAGCCAAAGGCAGACACTTAACCGACGGAGCCACCCAGGCACCCCGACAGTTATGTTATTTGTAAATTGAGACTACCTCCCAGAGTTGCTCTGAGCATTTGATCAGATAGTGTTAGGCAAGAGGTGATGGGGTCCTGCTTGATCATAATCACCTTGCCCTTTTATTGAGCTGTTTCTCGTGAACATCTTTGCTCTCCTATAATGAAAATAACATTTATTGTGCACTTACTCGGGCCTTGTGCTATATACATCATCTTATTTAATACTTACAATAAGACAAAGACCCAGAGAGATTAAGTAACTTGGCCAAGATCACAATGGAAGTCAGTGGCCAGGATTCAAGCAGGACTGTCTGATTCCCAAGTCCATGCTGGTAACCCACCATGCCCCAGGTTTCCGACTTCAGAGTGGCTCATAAAACTCATGGAAAGTGTGCTTTATTTCTGTAGTGTGCCTCCCCCATCCACACGCGCATGCTTTCCACCAGCGCCCAGCAGCACCCAGCACCCTAAGTGCTCTGCGTATACTTACTGAGTGAGCGAAAGGAAATGACTGTGACATTTAATAGTGATGATAGTCCCCTTTTTTGGGCTTTCCCCAGTGGGGAAGAAAAGCAGCTGGCAACCCCCCACCTCCCTAGCACCCTCTTCCTGCTAATCTTGTGGAAGGCCTTCTTCCTTCCCATGGGGGAGTCAGGCTTCTTGGTTTCAGAGATCCGCAATAGGCACAATGATGACTCATCTGCAATGAACATTTGGAGAGCTGTCAGGGCCACTGGTGCTTTTTAGGGCTCTGCTAACATGCATCAGTTAGGTGATTTCCAAATAATGGCCTTGGAGCCATATATTAGTTTCCTAGGACTGACATAACAAATTGCCACACACTAAGTGGCTTAAAACAACACAAACTTATTCTCTCACAATTCGGAGCCAGACTCCTGAAATCAAGGCATCTGTAGGGTCGGTTTCTTCTCTGGGGCTCAAAGGGAGAATGTCTCCCATGACTCTCTCCTGGCTTCTGGTGGCGCTGGCAATCCTTGGCATTCCTTGGCTTATAGATGCATTACTCACGTCTCTGCCTCCATCCTCACATGACATTCTCCTCTGTGCATCTGTGTCCCAATTTCCCTCTTCTTGTAAGGACACCAGTTCTATGGGAGTAGGGCCCACCCTAACCCAGTGTAACCTCATCTTAATTTCGTTACCTCTACAGACCCTATTTCCAAATAAGGTTGCATTCTCCAGTGTCAGGGGTTAGGAGTTGAACATATCTTTTCACCTTTTCTGGGGGACACGATTCAACCCACAACAATATGTGCAGAGGAGATGGAAAATGAGGGAAGGGGATGAAAAGAAAGGTGAGGTTGTCCATAAGGAGCAGGTCATATCTGGAGAATGGAGTGTGACCCAGGGTCGCTTAGGAACGGGACTAAACTTTTTCTTCTTGGCCAATTTCATTTTCATTCTTTCCTTTTTTTTTTTTTTTTAAAGACTTTATTTTTAAGTAATCTCTACACCCAATGTGGGGCTCGAACTCACAACCCCGAGATCAAGAGTCACATGCTCCATCCACTGAGCCAGCCAGGTGCCCTTAAGATTCTTTCCCAAAGATGTTTCCAGCTCATAGACTCACAGTGTCAGAGCTGGAAGGGACCTCAGAGGTTCATTCATTCATTCAACACACATTTATCAAATACATTTTGAACAGCTGGAGAGAATTCATTCAGAGAGAAAGGAAATGGTCTGAGGGAACTGAAGCCCAGGGAGGGAGTGTGAATTGTCTAGGAATGCATCCTGCCAAGAACAGAATGGGGGAGCCCAAGGCCTAATCCTGAGCCCTTTTGATACCTACCAGGAAGGCTACCCAACCCCTGGGCTTAAGCCTCTGGTGCACAGACAGATCTCATTTTTTGTTTTGTTTTAAGATTTTATTTATTTATTTGAGAGAGGAGAGAGAGCACACAAGCAGGGGGAGTGGCAGAGGGAGAGGAAGAATGCTCCCAGCTGAGCAGGGAGCCTGACTTGGGGCTTGATCCCAGGTCCCTGGGATCATGACCTGAGCCAAAGACAGAGGCTTAACCGACTGAGCCACCCAGGCACCCACAGATCTTGTTTTTAAAAAGCTGTTTGTGTTCTGAGGCTCAGAACTAGCTCCCCCAGACTTCCATAGGCAGGTCCTGTCACTGAGGGACTTTGGAACCTTGGACAAAGCTAGAACCATTCCTTATCCGAAAGTGCAATCCGGCAGGCTTTTTTCTTTTTTGGACCAATTCTTTGGCTAATCTTCGAGGCATCATCTTCTCTGGATGCCACAGCGGAATCAGGCATACAGAAACTCCTTGAGGGCAGAGACAATGTCTTGTTCATCTTTTTTGTTCCCAGGGCTGACACAGAAACTGTCATGGAATCAGCACCCAATAGCCATTTGCTGGGTGAATGTAAGAACATTGCTCCAGTTAAGACCAAGGGCTGTTTATTGCTATTTTGACATTCCACGCTCAGTGATGGTTGCAGAGCTGGGGTCAGGTCCCCGAATTCCACTCTGAAATCCACAGTTCATTTGACATGACTATTCCATTTGTCACTCCATCAGTAGAAGACATGGCATCTTGCTCCCATTATTGGTGGCCGATCCGAATATTGTCCTGCCTCGAGCTGTCACCCTGTGAGATGTCAGCCTGGAGCAGTGAGACTGAAAACTGGGGCAGGCTTGGGTCAAAGATGGGGTCAACCCAGCGGGAGTTGTCAGATCAGAGCAGGGGTGAGAAGGAGGTCAGATGGGAGATCAAAGTCCAGGAACTAGGCAGGTACACAGTCAGGCCCGGCTCTTGGGAGGACGGTGGCCAGTGGCTGGAGCCCCTTCAGCAAGTGTCTCATAGGCCGGTCTCCTGAGTTGGCCTTCGGCTTACAGGTCTTCAGAGGGTTCTTTGTGATTGATCTGGGTTTGGGTTCCCTCCTCACAAAGAGGAGGCCTCCTCAGCAGGCCTCATGTTCACACGATCAGACAAACTCGAATATCCTGGAGGTAGCCTTATTTGTTCTAATCACGTGGTCCCAGACTTGCTGCTACTTTTTAGATCCACAGTCTTAGGTCTGACTCTGGCTGTGCATCAGAATCACCTGTGAACCTTGGTCAAATGCAGATTCCCAGGTCCCACCCTCAGAGAGTCTGATTCTCTAGGTCTGGGCTGGGCTCTTGACATCTTGAGGGGCTGTGCGGTGCAGAGGTTACTCATGGGGGAGTCTGGAGCCAGGCTGCTTAGACTTGCAACCGTTCTGCCACTAACCCAGTGAACTGGGGTGCACTTCTTAACCTTTCTGTGCCTCGGTATCTTATCTATAAAAGGTAATAATAATATTCAACTCATTGATTTGATGTGAAGTCTGAAAATACGAAGTGCTCAATAAATGTTGCTTGCTATTGCGGTCTTTCTTTTTACTAAACTACAAGTGATTTAGAAGTACAGTCCTTCCTCCCTCCCCCCCTCCCTTCCTCCCTTCCTTCCATCCTTCCTTCTCTTCCTTTACTAATACTGAGTATTCCTACCTGCCGAGACCCTTGCTAGACACACACCATCCTCCCCAGTTATAGTCTAACAGGGAAGCCAGACCTCGGAAGCACAGTTCTACTCACTGCCTCCTGAACCTCACTGTAGTCTGCAGCTCTCGGCTTCTCTTCTGGTGTCCCTCCGGTGTGATGACCTTTGTTTGCTCCTTGAAACGGAGCAAAATGGAAAGAACATAGAAATCGTTTCGACCTGGTGTGCCATTTTCTAGCTAAGTGACATAGGACAAATCACATGTAGAAGGTACCTGTGTCTACTGCTTGCTCAGTATCACTGTTCTAGGAATGGGTTCTGCCTCTCCTATAACCACAGGGCCGGGAGAAGAGCAGTTAAACACACCTGTGATTCCGCCCTTCACCCCAGGCCACAGATAATTGGTCAGGGCAGGCAACAGATTCAAGCTGAGCCAATCACATCCTATGTCCAAGACTCCGGAATGGAGCTGAGGCCTTGCTGCTTGCCTTTGGCTGCTCTCTTGAATGGAGGTGATATTAGGAGTGGTTGGCAGTGGACATTTTGCACCGTGCATATTAGGAAAAAGAACCAATCAGTCTGCAGCAAGAAAGAAAAGCAAAGCCAATGGCTAGTTTTTAGGGTGCTGAGGTTCCTGACTGCCTCCCTATGCTGTCCCTAACCTGGGATTCTGTGACACATCCTCTATCCTTCTAGTAAATTCTTCTTTGTGTTGAAGTCAGATGTAGAGTGTCTCCCGTTTTCACCTGGTGCCTGGAAGGCAGGTTGTACCCCCCAGCAACTGGGTCTTCCATGTTCAAGAGATCAGTTTTTCTTTTCTTTTTTTTTTTTTGAAGATTTTATTTATTTATTTGTCAGAGAGAGAAACAGCGCTAGAGGGAAAATAAGCAGGGGGAGTGGGAGAGGGAGAAGCAGGCTTCCCACTGAGCAAGCAGGGAGCCCGATGGGGGGCTCGATCCCAGAACCCCGGGATCACGACCTGAGCTGAAACAGACGCTTAACAACTGAGCCAGCCAGGCGCCCCAAGAGATCAGTTTTTCAAGGGCTACTCGAGGGGGAAGAAAATTCAAATCTGGGGTCTCGGGACCGAATTGTCTCTGCTGAGCTTGAATGAGATTTTGGGTCAGAGAACTTTAGGAGCAAAGGGATTTGGGTCTTGAACACTAGAGGGGGCCTGGCCAGGCCTTCCATGGGAGGGACCCCTATTTCTAACTCTCCTTAGTTAAGGAGGGATCTCCTGAGAGCCATGCCACCTCTTCCCGTTCTGTTCTTTAATATTTGCAATTCCTCAGTCGCTGACACCCTTTCCAAATTGAGCTGGTTTCCGCCCCCACACCTGGAACTGGTTACTAGGACTTGTCTGTCTCTCTTGGGGATGGGGGTTGGGGTGAGAGCAGGAAGGTGAGAGCAGCCATTCCTGTTCTAGTATGTTCTAAGCTTTTGGTGTTTTCTTTCCTCGGGCCTGCCTCTCCTAGGGTGTCACAGGGCTGATTGATGTCTTCCCCAGCACCCCTTTTGATCCGCTAGGTATCAGTTCCTCCAATTTATAGGCAGGAATGACTTTTAGCTGGCTTGCACCAGCACAGACTCAAGTGCTTATTAATTTAGTAAAAAAAATTTTTTTTTCTTGTGTGTTGCTCCAAGTCCCCTAAGTGCCCCTCCGGCTCCCTTGTACCCTAGTTTCTTCCCTGGGATCCCCCAGACCTCCACACCATCCAGCAACTAAAAGGTTGATACCAGGCATAGCAAGGACTCTGGCTTAAACCCTTGGCATGTTTACCAATGGATTCTTGCCTCTGCTTCACTAGTTAGATATTTTAAATACCCTCCTGTTTACAGGTAAGATTTAAAGAAGCTAACTAACCTAGGTCAATCATTCATTTAACACATTTTTATTGAATGGCTGCTTTGTGCCAATCCTGGGTTCAGTACTCAGGTCACAATGCTGAACAAAAATAATGGCACATCTAGATTAGTACAGACACAGATGAAAAATTAGGAGATAAGGTAAAACCTGACTAGGGTACAAAAAAGAAGACCAGGGTCTGTGAGAGAGGATCATACAGATACCCACTTTTAGAGGCCCCCGAAGGGCTTCAGGCACTAATCAGCCAAAGCGAGGCAAGAACTGCTCAGGCCCAGAAGGCATGGCGTTTATGAAGAACATGGTGTTAGGTGGACTTGTCCAAGGTCACCAAGGGACAGGGCTAGGTTCTGGGTGCTGTCTGACTCTGAGGTCTGCGTTCTTTCTTTCCTCCTGGATTGCCTTGCTGCGGGGAGTGCTCATCTAGCCACTTTTCCTGATCCTTGGGTGTGGACCTCAGGTCTCCTGCAAATCACCACTGTCCTGTCTCTACAGCAAATTACTGACCTTGTGATATAGGGCACAGCCATGCCTCAGCCAGAGGACCCCTGCCACCTCAGCAAGTGCCTCTTTCACCAAACTGGGCCATCTAGTCACAAGAGAGACAAAAGGAGTATCAGAGATGTGGAGATGGATGGGAGTAATGTTGCACAGCGTTGCGAATGTATTTGATATCACTGCACGGTACACTTAAAAATGGTTAAGATAGTAAATTTTATGTTATGGGTACTTTATCACAATACACAGGAATATTTAATAAACTGCATAAAGATGGTCTCCTGCAACCTAAACTGCATGGTAGGGACAGAGAAAGAACTTTCGCTCCTCAGTTGCACACAGTGTCTGCCTCTGGGGTCGGTTCTGCTTGCAGCTCCTCTGAAGGAAGCTTTGGGCATGATCCCCATCCAGCCCCTCCACCCCTGGACATAGCTGAGGAGCCCAGGTGGAGGCGTCTGGCCAGATAGAGCAAGAAAGATGTAAGCAAGATGAGCTGCACGCACAAATTTGAACCAAGGAGGACTTCTCGTAGAGCAGAAGGTGAGGAAGTTGCTCGGAAGTGAGAGAAGGCAGCAGAGAAAACACCAGGAAACAGTGGCCCAATCGTGGCAGAGAGTGCTGATTACCTCTCACTACCTGTCACCCTCCACGCAAGCAAATGTGTAACAGTGGGCTCTCTGGCAGGTCAGGGTGGGGAGTCCGGATTTGTAGTGCTCACCGATTTCTGTGGTGTACTCCCACTAAGGCCAATTTCAGGTCATGTCAATAAGTATTGAACTGGGGGGTGGGCAATACATGTGATGGGCTCTCCTGAGCCTGTGTAAGCCAGCTCTGAACACCACTGAATTGTCCCCTTCTTTTTTTATTAATAGAAGGTGCACTTTGTGTTTCATTACGCTCATAGTCATGTGGCTGGACACTCGCTGTGATCTACAGCTGCGCCCTATATTACACAACCCATGGTCACGTAAGGAAGATTGGGTCAGTGGCCTGTGAGCAGCAGTGGTGTGGGCTGGTTCTCTGTACATCCTTAAAAGGAGAACTGGTCACCCCTGCTCTCTCTCCTCTTCTTCCTGCAGGCTGGAAGGTGATGTGGTGCAGATGAGGAGAACACCATGGAAGGTAGCAGGGGCAGCAGGTTGGAAGGAACCTGGATCTTTGGGCAGCCATGGAGCTGAGCTGCCTAACCATCCTGAACCAGCCACTTACATCTTCTGTTTCAGGAGAGAAGTAAATGTGTACCTTAATTAATTAATTCAACTAATTAATTAATTAATGTCTTTAAAGATTTTATTTATTTGTCAGAGAGAGAGAGAGCACAGGCAGGGGGAGCAGCAGGCTCCCCGCTAAGCAAGGAGCCTGATGTAGGGCTCCATCCCAGGACCCTGGGATCATGCCCTGAGCCGAAGGCAGATGTTTAACCCACTGAGCCACCCAGGCATCCCAAGATTTTTATTTTGGAGTCTCTTATTATGGCAGACTACGAATACTTAGCTCTAGGAATACCTGGGATTTGGTGCATTTTGTGGATATCATTACCACAAACCCTATCCTCTGTCTTAAGAGGTCCCAAATGAGTCTGTCTCTATTGTAAACAAAAGATTATTAGGCAGCATTTGCTAGGCTTAGCAGCAGAAACCGCCCTACGATCTCAATGGCTGACAGCAATGAAGGTTATTTCTTGTTTATGCTCCATGACAGCTGCAGGTTATTTGAAGTTCTGTTCTATACATGTTCACATTCTGTGTCTCAGACCAAAGGAGTGGCCCCTATATCAGTCCAGAGACAGAAGAGAAAATGCCATGGCTGAATCTTGCAATGACTCTTAAAGCTTCTGCTGGGATGTGGCATATGTCATGTCTATTCACGTTCCATTGGTCAAAGGAAGCGAATGGCCTAGGCTGACACCAAGGGGGTTAGGGAGGTACAGTCTCCCCACAGAGAAGCACTGCAAGTCTCATTGCTATGGGCAGAGATGGATCATCTTTTCACTAGGAGTGCAGCAAATAGTTGGGAATAATAATACAATCCACTGCAAGAGCCTAAAGTGAAAAAACATGTATTCTGCCAGGACAGATGCTATTCTTATTCCCATTTTGCAGGTGAGGAAACTGAGGCTCAGAGAAGATAAGGGCCACACCATCATAGAGTCTTATGCTACTCTCCAACTGCAAATTCTGAGAAGCTCATTTCAATTTTTCTGCTATGGATCACATTGTTAATAAAACCTTGTAGATAGTCTGGAAGACGCTTTGCCTCATTTTTGTTTTTTTGTTTTTTAAAGATTTATTTATTTATTTGAGAGAGAGAGAGTGTGTGTGTGTGGGGGGGGAGAGGGCACAGAAGGAGAGGGAGATGGGCGCCTGGGTGGCTCAGTTGGTTAAGCGACTGCCTTCGGCTCAGGTCATGATCCTGGAGTCCCGGCATTGAGTCTCGCATCGGGCTCCCTGCTCAGCAGGGAGCCTGCTTCTCCCTCTGACCCTCTTCCCTCTCGTGCTCTCTATCTCTCATTCTCTCTCTCTCAAATAAATAAATAAAATCTTTAAAAAAAAAGGAGAGGGAGAGAGATTCTTTTTTTTAAATTTTTTATTGTAATGTTAATCACCATACATTACATCATTAGTTTTTGATGTAGTGTTCCATGATTCATTGTTTGTGCATTGGTTGTGCATAACACCCAGTGCTCCACGCAGAACGTGCCCTCTTTAATACCCATCACCAGACTAACCCATCCCCCCACGCCCCTCCCCTCTAGGACCCTCAGTTTGTTTCTCAGAGTCCATTGTCTCTCATGGTTCGTCTCCCCCTCCGACTTACAGGGAGAGAGATTCTTAAGCAGACTTTTGTTTTTTTGTTTTTTAAAGATTTATTTATTTATTTGAGAGAGAGAGAGAGAGAGTGTGGGGAGAGGGCACAGAAGGAATGGGAGAGAGATCCTTTTTTTTTAAAGATTTTATTTATTTGACACAGAGAGACACAGTGAGAGAGGGAACACAAGCAGGGGGAGTGGGAGAGGGAGAAGCAGGCTTCCCGCCGAGCAGGGAGCCCGATGTGGGGGCTCGATCCCAGGACCTTGGGATCATGACCTGAGCCGAAGGCAGATGCTCAAAGACTGAGCCACCCAGGCGCCCTGAGGGAGAGAGATTCTTAAGCAGACTCCACGCTGAGCGTGGGGCTCGATGCAGGGCTCGATCTCACGATGCAGGGCTCGATCTCACGATGCAGGGCTCGATCTCACGATGCAGGCTCGATCTCATGATGCAGGCTCGATCTCATGACCCTGAGATCAGGACCTGAGCGGAAACCAAGAGTGGGATGCTAAAGTGATTGCACCACCCAGACGCCCCAAGACCCTCTGCCTTCTATAGTGCATTTCTGGAAGCCAAGCTCTGGAGTTTGTGAAGAGCTCACTTAAGCTCAGCATATAGAAAGAGAGGGAGAGGCTACAGAGAGTTGGGGTGGGAGGTTTGGGGTCTGGTCCAGGGGTCTGCCACTAAATCACTGTTCACCTTCGGGAAGTTTTTAACCTCTCTGGGTCTCTGTTGTCTGCACATGGAAGAGCTCTGAGTATAGCTCAGAGTATGCAATTAATAAGGTTAATCTGGCTCTAAGATGCTAATATCTAATTTCACTCTTCCTAGCAGAACTTTGGGGACCCTCTTAAGAAGCCCTATTCTTTATTTGAAAACTACCTCGAAAGATACCCTTCTATGTTCCTTCATCCATCCATCCACCATCCATCCATCCATCCATCTATCCATCCACCCATCCATCCACCCATCCCCTTATTCCTTCATCAAAGGTTTGTGGCTTGTCCTCTGTACCAGGCCCTGTGCTAGGTCTTGGGGGTATAGAGATGGATCAGACGTGGTCTCTTGCCTCTAGGACTTCGCAGTCTATTGGAGGAGACAGAGATTTGCATAATGGTGAAGCCTGCAAGAAGTTGTTCTAATCACAAAATGGGGAGGTCAGAGCTATGGAGGAGTCTGTTCAAAGATGTTGCACCAGGCCAGGGAGGAAGCGGCCCCCTCAGCGCAGGGGTGGTGCCACCCAGGGAAGGGAGAAGAGCCGGCAGAGAGGTGAACATGATGACCTCAGACGTGCGGGAGGAGGAGGCCAGCAGGCCATGGACATCTGGGTCTGAGGCTGGGTGGGGGAGCTATAGGTTCAGGAAGTGGATTGGGTGTCTTTCACTGAAGATGGTCACGGAAGCCATGAAAGCATAGGAGATTGTGATTTCCCCTCTGTACACTGTCCCTGAACTCCCAGAAGCCTGACTGCACAGACAGGCCACACACACCAACCTTTCCCAGGGAGGGCCCTGCAGAGGATTGACCTAAGCGGGGTGCAGCAGTGGACAAGTCGGCCCCGATAGGAACAAACGTGCAACACCAATTCCGTTTTATGGCCTTGTCTGATGCTAGAACACGTAGAGAGGTCACCAGGTCATCCTCGGTGCAACGGGGACATAAATCAGGCAAAGCCCTGCTTCCTGAGGCCCCAGCCGAGGAGGACAGGGCCTGTCCACCTCTAACTGGGATCAATTACAGGCCATTCCCCTGGCGGCCCAAGCTTCCTTCCACAGATTCGTGGAAGCCTGGCCCCAGGAGGCCCGGCAGAGAAGCAGCTCTTGGGCTGTGTCTGTGACAAGATGCAGAGCTCCGACCTGGGTGGGGTGAAGGAGAGAGCTACTGGCCTAAGTGAAGAAGGTAAAGATGATGATAAGGAAATGGTTATCTACCTTCACCAAATGCACTGGGCCAGGCACGATACCAAGCACCTTATAACTTTCTGAGGTAGGTTCTGTTGCTGACCTCATTTTACAGATGAGGAAACTGAGGTTCAGTGACATTGAGTGACTTGCTCAAGGCCACCCACTCAGGAAACGGCAGAACCCGAAATCCAAGCCCACGGCTGTCTGCGTCCAGAAGCTGAGCTCAAAAGAGTGGCCAAAAGATGACAGCTGGCTTAGACAGCTTGTCCTTTGGCGTCAAATAGCTTGGATTCAAATGTTGGCTCTGCCACTGCTTAACTGTGGGATCTGAAGCAGGTTACTGAAGTACCGAAGCCTCAGTTTCCACATCTGTAAAATGAGGGAAACAGAATGTCCTTTGCGATATTGTGACAAAGGTTAAGAAGAATATATATAAAGTACATACGAGTGCTCAGGTGGTAATATTATTTGATCTTCATCACCCCCCTTATCCTTGTCTCGTGCTGTTGCTTACCACACTCAAGTAAATGGAAGAGTATGGTGCAAAAGCTTGCAAGCATGAGAGAGGCTTGCACACTGGGGGACTTGAGTGTGAGCTGATCTGGTGGAAATGGAAGGAGGGGTAAAGTAACAGAATTGAGATTCAAATGATAGACAGAGGCTGTTTCATGCCAGGTTGCCTGTAAACCTTTAGGATTTAGGGCTTTATTCTGAAGTCAATGAGGAGCCATTGAAGAATTAGAAGCAGGTCGAGGAGTGTAGTTGACTTTGCTTCTCAGAAAGATGCTTTAGGCAGCCCATCTTGTTCTCCCTCGGACCCCAGTGCATATAGGAGTGCCCTAGAACGTAGTAGGTCTTCAAAAACGTTTTTGAATAAATTTGCCCAAAGTTCCTGCTTTATCTAGACCTGCTTGATGATAAGAAACAAGTATGCACTCTTGTTAGCCCAGGGAAAGATGGTGTATTGCCGGGATAATTGTAGATGCTAGCTGTGGAGGACCAAGGACAGAGAATGGAACTGGGACATAACCCTGAATCCAGGGGGCTGCAGATCCTCAGTGGACATGATGCACAGGTCAGCACAGGCACCACTGCCTGCACCTCATGCACCTGCTCCTTTCCTACCTGCCCGTCACTCTCATTCTTAGTTTTGGTTTGCACGTGGTCCGCGGTAGCCCCACGTGAACTTTCCATCTTAGATCCTTTTGATAAGTGTCTTCTTATTTGTTCCTTACTTCATCAAAATCTAAGAGAGACAATCTGATGGGCTTACACTCATCTTTTCCTGCAGCAGGAATCAGAATGAGGAAGCTATGAGTTCCTGAGTAACATCGGGATTCTGCGAGATAAAAAGGAAGGCAGGCAGAGAGCTGTGGGAAAAGCAATCAACACTGCATTACCCAAATAATTATTTAATTGCAAGTTGTGATACGTGCTTTGAAGGAGAAGTACAGGGTGCTATAAGAGAGTGTGAGAGGATCTAAATTAGATTGGGGGTGAGGTAGGCTTTAAAAAGCCTCCAGATTGACTGCTCTTGAGTCAATACCATATTACTTAGGGTACAGGGTAAGCTGCTGTAACAAAGTCCCAGAGTACAATAACTTAAATGAGACCTGAGTTTATTTTTCTCATGTGAAAAGTCCAGATATGAGTCGTTCACAGCAGGCAGGACCAACTCTGTTCCAAAGAGTCATCTGGGACTTAGGTTGGTGGCTTGATGCTACTGTCCTTAAAATGAGGCTCTCATTTCTGCGTCCACAACCCCAAGGGTAAGGCCAGGAAGCTGCCACATCCCTTCTGCTCCCCTCACAAGTCACAGTGCCACACTTAGCTGTGGGAAGTCTGGGGGGGAGTGTAGAATCCAGCCGGGCAGCTGTGTTCTCTGTTACAGCTCGGGGCAGGGGTGGGGTGTGGAAAAAAAGAAGAGAGAAAGGAACCCATGGTGGGAAGTTCAAAGTCTCTGCTACGAGGACCCTACCCTAGGGGGAGGAGATGGAAGGTCCAAACAGCTCAATGCAGTGGGGAAGTCCCATAAGATGGGGATGAAAGATGCCCATTGGGTTTGGCATTTAAGAAGTTCCTTGGCCCCAGAAGGGCAGGAGTGAAATAGAAGTGGGTCGAGGGTGAGAAATGAGGATATGGAGCTAGAAGTGTAAGGTAGCTCTTTTGGGTAACTTGGGGGAGAAGGGAAGGAGAGGCAGAAATAGCCAACTCTAGAACAAAGGAGGATGTTGCCCCCTCCTCCTCCTTCTTGACGCTGGGAAAACTCTGAGAACAGTTACAAGAAAAGAGGAGTATTTCCATAGAGGAGAGTTCAAAGATGTGGAAAGAGGAATTAGCTCCTTGCGCTAGATAGAGACAGCTCTCAGAGCAGACAGGAGGGCGTGGGGCCAAGAGCAGAGATACAGAGATGAGCCTTGAACAGAAAGAGCAGAAAGAGAAACGTGTCTTCTGAGATGAGGAAGGTGCATGAGGATGAGTGGTGAAGTGGTTATACTTGTGGATGTGGGATGGGGCGTGGCCTCCCACAATTCCTGCCCAATGGCTCCATTTTCTCCAAAAACCAGGGGGCTCTTGGTACAGAAGAGGTGTTGGCAAATAGTTGATCAGGAAAGAAAGTAGGTATGCACATGTATAAGTTAAGTCAGATTCAGAGTCACATGGCTTTGATTCCCATATCTGCAGCCTACCCAAACCACCTCAGTCTGCCTTGGAGAAAGTACTGGGGTCTCAGGGAGAGCCTGGCTCCCAAAAGAACTGGAAAACTCCATTCTGTCAATAGTGTCTTGGACCACAGCCCGAGCAGAGGAGGCATGGAGGAAATGTAAGGAGTGACCAGTTGTGAGCAATCCCTGGGGACTCAAGAATTCTAGAAGGTTGAAAGGGAACTGAGTTTGTGCGGTGACTCAGGTGTGTGGTTAGTGAGCTGCCAACACTCAGATCTAAATTATATCATGACATCATTCCTTTAGGCCCGGCAAGCTTGGGGGACATCTGAGTTACGTTTTGGAGAATGGAACAGTCAGAAGCCCATCAGAAAAGAGTTGACACACTCCAACTGGGTAATTTGAGAAGAGTTTAATGGAGGGTCTTTACAAAGGTGTGGGCAGAGTTTGGGGAAACCACAAGAAATCGTGTGAAATCTGGGGCTATCCCTACGGCCTGGATATCTGGGGAGGTGGGGAAGAGCAGTTGCCTGAACCCACAGGGGCCGGCAGGAGCTGAGGCCTTCAGTGAGGAATGCCTTAGTCCAGGGCAGCCCCGCAGGGAGGGAGTTAGGGGGAGGCAAACCCTGCCTGTGCTCTCCTCCACCTTCCCATCTCCTGCCAGAATTCCCATTGGCTGAATCCCAACAGGAAGCCAGCGGACAAGAGCGCTCATGGACGTGGTTCGTGGAGGTCAGTCACCTGGTGTACAGAATAGGCTGGGGATGGGTGGAGAGTGGGCTGGGGTGGGGGGAGAGGTAGGAAGCTTCCCTAGGATTATATGTGGATGTACACACATGTAGCAGGGACTCCAGATTCTTAGCTGAGTTCTCTCTGTGACACTAACAGGAGAGCCAGGGGCCCTATGTCTGAGGGTGGATTAGGCCCCCCGGAAGGGAAAATATGTCCATTCTGATTTACAAGGGGGCTGAAGAGGAAGCTCTTGAGAAAAGAACTTGAACTTGGCCCACAATTGGGTTCAGGTATGAACAGGTGTGTTCAGCAAACGGGGAGGGAAAGGGTGAGTGCCTGAGGGTAAATTGCAGGACAAGAGTACGCCTCCCTCAGATAGAATCCCTTCAGCAGGATCCCCAGCGTGGCAGGCAGCATAGCAGCTCCCCATGTCTTTATCCCCCAAACCTCAGAATATATTACCTCCCTTATATGGCCAAAGGCACTTTGCAGATGTGATTGAGCTAAGGATTTAGAGATGGGGGAGGTTATCCTGGATTACCCAGGCAGACCCAATGTAATCACAAGGGTCCTTGTAAGAGGAAGGCAGGAGGGTCAGAGTCAGGGAAGGAGATGTTGGGGTTGGGATGATGTAGGGCCACGAGCCAAAGAATGTGGGTGGTCTCTACGAGCTGGAAAAGGCATGGAAATGGACTCTCCCTCAGGGCCTCCAGAAGGCCCTGCATACTCACTGCAGTCTTCTGACCTCCAACACTGCGAACGTATGTATGGTGTGTTAAACCACTAAGATTGCAGTAATCTGTAACACGGCAATGCAAAATTAATATAAGTTACTGCCATAGTCCCTTAAACACAGCCACTTGGTGGCTAGCAGCTGAATGCACAAAGGAACCTGAAATGAAGAATGAGCCTCAACTCAGAGTCTGAATGATACAGACAGGTCATGGCTCTGGCCCCAGGGTCTGTGTATATCCATAGATATAGACAAAACAAAACAAGAATCTAAATAACGCACCACCTCAGGACTCAGCAGTGATTCTCAGCTGAGGGAGCGACATAGTGGAGGGGAGACCAGTTTCTCTATCCTCCTATGAGTGAAAAGGCAGGGGGAGTATGAGGGAAACAGACACCGACCAGCAGTCTGGCAGGATATTAAGAGGCATTCAGAGGCCAGCCCTGCAAGGTAAGCATCTGCGCACGTGATGTCCAGGCAGAGTGGAGGAGGCAGCTTGAGCAGCAGCTTTGACCGCTGTGGAAGCATGCATGGGACAACGCTGGGACTGCCACAGACACCAAGGGCAGAGTGCGCTTGTGACGATTCTGAGCCCAGCAGTTACCTGCGTGAGGATGGTGCGGTACTGAGCTAGCAACGTGTATGTCCAAGTGATATTCTGGCCTCTTTCATTCCTGCAGGCTGACGAGGTCTGTGAGCATCTACATTATCCCTGTAACACAAGGGAAGGGGCCTCCTGCCACTATACGTCATCTAGGGGGCTCAGAGTGCTGCTGGGCCTGGGAGGGGTGGCGTGGGAAGGAAGGTCCAGGCACCAGATCAAAAGCTAGGAAGACATTCACAAAGCACACTTGCAGTTTTCACTTATTCCCCCAACAGATGATCGCCTACCGTGCAGGCCGTGCACGGCCCAGCAGGTGGCCAGTGGCCCACAACAGCTGTGTGCCTGGCAGGAGCGGCTGTGGACATCAGGCTCCGAAGGATGGGTCGGCTCAGCAGGAGTGTGGACAGGGCGGACAGTCAGCAAAACAGCAGACCTTCTGTGGGAAAGGACTCATCCTTGAACATAAGTGAGGTGTGCTTGGGAACCAATAAAATTTGGTGGATATGCCTTACAGGGAGCTGGAGACCACCTGATCTCTCCGAAATCACTGCCCCAAACTCACATGGACTGCTCCAGCTCCTTTCCTCTCTTCTCTCTCCATCGGTGGGTGGTGGCGGTCCCTTTCCACCTCATTCCACTGGGACTGTATTGCTGAGAGGCACTGGGTCCGGCGTATTTGTAGCAAGCGGCCCTCAGACTTCGACAGAGACGTGGGAAGAAGCTCTTCCCCACGGGAAGGTTTGGGGTCCTGCCTTCGATAAGATTGGGTGAAGTGAGTCCCTGCAGCCCAAGGAGAAGGCTGTTCAGCCAGAAGGCAAGTATGAGAAAAAGTGCAGAGACATAGCTGGATAATGTGTGTTGAAGGAGTCCTAAGTGGTGGGAGCAAAGGGGGCAGCTGATGGAGGCGGGGTGTGAGAGGAGGCCTGGAGCCAGATGACGGCTGTGAGGTGTCATGGGTAATGTTACCTGCTGCTGGAAAGAGTTAGAGCCTGGCCTGAGATGACAGCCAGCTCAGAAGAACTCGTAGCTGGAGTCATGAGATGAGCTCAGGATGTCTAAGACTAACGATCCATTTCCGGTGTACAAAATGCTTTCACAACTTCCTACAGCTTTAGCTCTCTATCACTGCATAACATACCGACCCAAAGCAACCACAGTTATTTTGCTCTCAGACCCACAATTTGGGCAGCACTTGGTAGGAAGAGCTTGTCTCTGTTCCACTCGGCATCAGCAGGACTGCTGGAATCCTCTGAAGGCCCTGTCCCTCACGTGTCCGGCACTGGATGCTGGGACATTAGCAGAGGCTGTGCCTTGGAACACCTACGTGGCCTCTGCTTGTGACCTGGGCTTTTTCACCACGGAGTGGCTAGGTTCCAAGGGTGAGTGTCCCCAGAGTGAGAACAAGGCAGTAGCTCTTCTAACGTAGCCTTGGAAGTCACATTGTATCACTTGTGCATTTGACTTGTTAGGAGCTGGTCACTAAGGTCTTCCATGTGCAAAGGGAGAGGAATTAAACTTTACCTTTGGTTCGAAGTAGGGTAAAAAAATTGTGGACATGTTTTAAAAACACCATACCCTGCGAAGTGGGCCGGACTGGGTCAATGTTCCAGAGGAGCAGGGTGGCTTGCCAAGATCACACAGGCACCAAGAGACAGAACCAGGTCTAATTATGATATGCCTGCACATGCGCACACACACACACCCTACATCTAGTACTTGACATTTTTTGCTGTCACTACTAGGCCATCTCATAGTCATGTTAACCTCAATATGTCAAAAGTCGAACTCTTAACTTCCCAAAACCTGTTCTCCCACAGTCTTGGCGTCACCGTTGACTTTCTTTTCTCTCACATCCCCCCTCAAACCCATGAGTCAGTGCTGCAAGTTCTGCCTTCAAAGTGCAGCCAAAATCTAATCACATCTTTCCTTCCTCCGCAGGTTGGCCATCATGGTCCAAGGTGACGTCATCTCACGCCTGAATTTTTGCAGTAGCTCCTTGCCTGTCCCTATGCTTCTGTTCTCACATTATCACTGCTACCCTCAGCCATTCTGCCATCATCATGACAGCTTCAATGATTCTTTTATAGTAGAAATCAGATTGTGTCATCCCTCTTCTGAAAGCCCTACGCTGACTGGCCCCCCATCTCACTCAGAACTGCCAAAGTTCTTACAATGATCTCTCTGGCCTCATCTCCTACAACTCTCCTGGCTCATTCCACTTCAGCCACCTTGGCCTCCTGGCTTTTCTTCTAACAGGCCAGGCCTGCTCCCACCTCAGGACCTTTGCCCTTGCTCTTTCTTTTGCCTTGAGTGCTCTTCTCCAGAGAGCAGCATGGATCTCTTTCTCTCATTCTTCAGACTTCTGCTCAAACGTCACCTCATTAGAAGTGATCTTACTGGGGTGCCTGGGTGGCTCAGATGGTTGGGCATCTGCCTTCGGTTCAGGTCATGATCCCGGGATCCTCGGATCGAGTCCCGCATTGGGCTCCCTGATCCTTGGGAGCCTGCTTCTCCCTCTGCTTCTCTCTCTCTCTCTCTCTCCCTCTGTCTCTCATGAATGGATAAATAAAATCTTTAAAAAAAAAAAGAAGTGATCTTACTGGACCATGCTATTTAAAATTGCAAACCCATCCCTCCCTTGGTTCTCTCCAACCCCCTTCATGGCTTTATCTTTTTTCACAGAGCTCAGTATATTTAGTTAAAATTGTCATTTCTCACCCCTTAGAAGTGAGCTCCATAGCTCAGAGGTGTTAGGTTTTGTTCACGGCTTACTCCCTACCGCTTAGGACAGTGCCTGGCACATAGCAGTCTAACATTTGCTGGGAGAAGAACTGAAAACTATCGTTTTGCTTCTATTAACGTCTCCTTATCTTTCTAAAAGCCATGGTTTGTGTGTTTTATTACTCTAGTAACATAGCTTTTATTATTTCAGTGTGATCCTCTTTAACCTCACATAATG
Organism: Callorhinus ursinus; assembly: GCF_003265705.2. Lineage (NCBI taxonomy): Eukaryota > Metazoa > Chordata > Mammalia > Carnivora > Otariidae > Callorhinus > Callorhinus ursinus. The sequence goes on along the minus strand of NW_027397080.1, from coordinate 11,611,335 downwards.
ATTTGGTCTTAGATTCCATTTCTTCTCGCTTCTCTGCCCACTGCTGCTGCTGCTTATTCTCCTTCTTCCCAAATTATGGAATTTTTTTTATTGTTGGACAGACTTCAAAGTGTTTTGCTTTGTTTTGCCCAAAGCCATGTTATCTGCTAAGAAAATATGATGGGAGAACAGAACTTTTTTTTTCTTTAAATTTTTTATTGTTATGTTAATCACCATACATTACATCATCAGTTCTTGATGTAGTGTTCCATGATTCATTGCTTGTGCATAACACCCAGTGCTCCACGCAGAACGTGCCCTCTTTAATACCCATCACCAGACTAACCCATCCCCCCACGCCCCTCCCCTCTAGAACCCTCAGTTTGTTTTTCAGAGTCCATCGTCTCTCATGGTTCGTCTCCCCCTGCGATTTACCCCCCTTCATTCTTCCCCTCTTGCTATCTTCTTTTTTTTTTCTTAACATATATTGCATTATTTGTTTCAGAGGTACAGATCTGTGATTCACAGTCTTGCACAATTCACAGCGCTCACCATAGCACATACCCTCCCCAATGTCTATCACACAGCCACCCCATCCCTCCACCCCCCACCACTCCACCAAACCTGAATAGCCAGAGGAATGTTGAAAAGGAAAAGCAAAGCTGGCGGCATCACAATTCCGGACTTCCAGCTCTATTACAAAGCTGTCATCATCAAGACAGTATGGTACTGGCACAAAAACAGACACATCGATCAATGGAACAGAATCGAGAGCCCAGAAATGGACCCTCAACTCTATGGTCAACTAAACTTTGACAAAGCAGGAAAGAATGTCCAGTGGAAAAAAGACAGTCTCTTCAACAAATGGTGTTGGGAAAATTGGACAGCCACATGCAGAAGAATGAAACTGGACCATTTCCTTACACCACACACAAAAATAGACTCCAAATGGTTGAAAGACCTAAATGTGAGACAGGAGTCCATCAAAATCCTAAAGGAGAACACAGGCAGCAACCTCTTCGACCTCAGCCGCAGCAACTTCTTCCTAGAAACATCGCCAAAGGCAAGGGAAGCAGGGGCAAAAATGAACTATTGGGACTTCATCAAGATAAAAAGCTTCTGCACAGCAAAGGAAACAGTCCACAAAACCAAAAGACAACCGACAGAATGGGAGAAAATATTTGCAAACGACATATCAGATAAAGGGCTAGTATCCAAAATCTATAAAGAACTTATCAAACTCAACCCCCAAAGAACAAATAATCCAATCAAGAAATGGGCAGAAGACATGAACAGACATTTTTCCAAAGAAGACATCCAAATGGCCAACAGACACATGAAAAAGTGCTCAACATCGCTCAGCATCAGGGAACTCCAAATCAAAACCTCCATGAGATACCACCTCCCACCCGTCAGAGAACAGAACTTTTTAATGGCCTAGGAGAATTGTTTTGTCACAGGCAAAAACTTCCCAAAGTGCTAACCCACGTGCAAATCCATTAGTTTTGTAGGATTAACTCATGGTTAGTAAAAAGACACACACACACACACACACACACAGGCCCTCAATGGTGAGGTCAAGCTCACCAGGCAAAGGGAACAGCTCTTGCAAAGATCCTTTGGTGGAGGTAGGCCTGGTCCTTTTGATGAACAGAGAGAAGGCCAAGTGTGGCTCTAAGAGAGAGAGGGGGAGGCTGAGAAAGAGCGAGAGAGAGCGCAAGAGCGGGAGTTGTATGGACAGAAGTAAGCAGGGACCAGTTCAAGGAGGCCATTGTCAGTCAGAGTAAGAAATTAAATTTTTATTCTGTGAGAGAGGCGCCTGGATGGCTCAGTCGGTTAAGCATCCAGCTCTTGATTTTGGCTCAGGTCCTGATCTCCGGGTCCTGAGATCGAGCCCCACATCGGGCTCTGTGCTGGGCATGGAGCCTGCTTAAGATTCCCTCTCCCTCTCCCTCTCCCCCACTCCCCCTCTCTAAAAAAAATGTGATGAGGAGCCATTGAAAAGCTTAATCAGGAGAGTGAAATGATCTGGTTTATACTTTTAGAATCTCACTCTGGATTTTGTGTGGGAGATGGACTGCAGAGGGCAGGAATGAAAGCAGACAGTGAGGATACCGTTGCCATCATCTAGATGGGAGATGATAGGAAGTGGGCAGATGCAGGATAGGTCCTGAGGTGGTATCATCAGCCAGCTGCTGGGAGGGAGCAAAGGGAGGAATGAGGAATGACTTTCAGATTTGTAGGTCCAGCAACGAAGTGCATGGTGTCATGTGATGTACTGAGATGTCCCTGAAATGGAGATACTCAGAGGGGAGCAGACATGGCAGGGCAGGAAATCAGGAGTTTGTTTCGGTTGAATTGAGTTCCAATTGCCTATTTGACTTCCAAGTGAAGGTGACAAATAGATAGGTGGATATAAGAGTCTGGAGCTTAGGGGAGAAGTCACTGGTGGTGATACAGATTTCTAAAGTCATTGGTAAATATGACAGATGGTATTTAAAAGCCATGGGACCGGGTGAGATCACCCAGGGAGAGACAGCTGAGGAGAGGAGGGAGCCTGGGGTTTCCGTGGGAATAGTCCCATGTTAGGCAAAGTTGTATGGGAAGCAGGGGCCTGGGGAGAGCAGCTCTCCTGAGGGCAGGCACTGCCGGTGTTCAGACCCAGGGTCCAGTGACAAGTGACAACCACAATGAATGGGTGGAATACGTGAGAATTCTCAGAGATGCTTGGAAAAGGGAACCTGGTAAGAGACCAGATTTCCTAAAGTCTTTGCAGATTGAGCGCTCAGATTGTTGCGGCTTCTTCGCTAAAGGGAGTGTGGACTGAGGGCAGGAGAAACTAGAGGACATGTGGGTCATTCCCCTTTTCATGGGTTTGTCACCTACCGTGAGCCTTTCAAGGGCAGAAACTGCCCCCTTGGCCTCTGTACCCATGCCAGGCTCACGATAGCTGTGGGCATAAATGGGGAAATCGCACAACTGCTGAACAATTGCACACAATTGTCAACAAAGAAGACTGTCTACATAATGAAATCTGCAGGCCGAAGGGGAAGGGAGAACTGAGAAACCAGGACCCAGTGGCCCCTTACAGCCCAACCTGCAAGCTTTCTTTGGGAATGAAACAGTGCTTTGCTTTGCTGCTCCCCTGGGCAAGAGACCGTTTGCTTCTCTCCCCAGAGCTGTAGAGAAACCCATTCATGCCCAAGCAGAGCATCCCAGCAAGCTTACAACACAGACAGGGAGCCATATGGAGAGGGATTTCTCAGTGGTCTCCAAGGAGGAAAGATGCTGGCTTCTTTTCTCTCAGGGTTCCCACAGTAGATCTGGGGGGTGGAGTGGGGCAGGTGGGGTGGGGGGGGAGGCATCAAAATCAGCAGCGAGGAGGGACCTCAAGCAGATGTGGTGGCTGGTGGGAAGGGGTGGGAGGGGTAAACATGCAGGGAGGGGTGGGGCTCCTGCACCCTCCAAAGCTGGCCTTTGGTTTAGCTCAGCCTGGTGTTCCTTTTGGATGGGGTGGCCAATGTCAGCTGTGAAAGCCCAGAAGCAGACATGGCTGTTCAGGAGGGAATGGAAAGTTGAAGCAGAGATGGGAGAGAAACTACTGGAAGGTCTCTGACTGCCCCATTCCCTGGCTTCAGTCCTTCCCCAGGCCTGGCTGATTGAGGATTCCATGAACTACCTCCACATCTTCCCAAAAAATTGAGCCTGCAGAAGTCTAAGTTGACTTCTGTTCCTGGACACAAAAGGAGCCTCCACTAAGACAATAAAGTAGCCCAGGCCACTCTTGGGCGGCCTCTTTCCCCTCCCCAGCAGGGTCCCCACTGCCATGGCCCACAGGGAGCTCTTGCCCTGAGGTTCTGCCCAGCTACCCCGCTGGGTTCCCATTTGTTCTGTGCATCAGTGTATCTATCCTCCTTCCGTAGCTTTTGTTTAGACTCCTCTGTCTGTCCTTGTGATGTCTGAAATAACAGGAAACAAGGCCACCCTTTACCCAGGGCTGCTGGGAATTACATCTGAAAACACCAAAGCTACAAAGGCAGTAACAACAAAGGAACTCACAGTCAAACCCCAATGGTCCCTGAAAACCCAAATGGGGAGGTAGTAACTAGGGCATTCTCACCTCTTTTTTTATTTTAATCATTGCCAAATTTTAAAAAAGATTTTATTTATTTATTTGAGAGCGAGTGGGAGAGTGCGAGCAAGCAGGGGGAGGGGGAGGGAGATGCAGACTCCCCACTGAGCAGGGATGGATGCGGGGCTCCATCCCAGGACCAGGATATCATGACCTGAGCTGAAGGCAGACGCTTAACGGAATGAGCCACCAAGGTGCTCCCACGTTCTCACCTTTTTACAGAGGAAAAACCTAACCACCTCAGGGACAGCCCTTGGATAGGCCACTGAAGTTCCTTGGGCCACATCTCTCCATCTGGAGAATGTGAAGGAAAAGCACACAGAAACTGTGTCATGAGAGCATCGTGTCTGGCACAGTACATTCTCAACAAATGTTATTTTTATTATCAAAAGGGATTCTAGGTAGCCCAAGAAAGGGGGGATTCTGGGAAATAAAACATTTCTGGGCTGATATTGTTTAATGTGCTTCTCAGGATGCCTGGCACATAAGAAAATGTAAGAAGTGGTGGTTTCGGGAAAAGTATTTAAAGCTGGGACAAGACCCGAAATGAACTCAGGCAGGCAAAAGCCATTTGATTTGGTGATGGTGGAGATGTCTATCACACCTCTCTTCTTTTTATTTAGAATTTCAGTGATGTCATCTGAATTGCTTATGCAGTGAAATCACTACGAACTGGTTATGATTAGAAATTATATTTGCTGACCAGTTAACAACTCACAGAGAAGGCGGTCACTTGGTTGCATTGGAAGCCTATCCTCCAGGAGGACAGCAGTGCTTAGGCAGCGGTGTGGGGTAGGGGGGAAGTGGGGGTAGAGACAGGGGGTGGAGGGAAAGTAGTAGAGAGAGGATGTGCTAAGCATGGAGGAAAGAAAAATAGGTGGTTGGAGAGAGAAAGAAGGCACCTCTGAAAGTGGCCCCCTGACCAAGGCAAAGGCATCTGTTTCATTTTATTTTATATACTATATTTTATTTTATCATTCCACTTCATTTCTTTGCCAAGCTGGTTTCTCCATTCTGGCAGGACCTTAACATGGGAATCGGGCTGACTTCCGTCAGCATCCTTCCATAAACTCCTCACATCACATCCCAAGGAGGTGATGGCGAGACCCTTGTCTTCTGAATGTGTGTGGGGTGAGTTGGGCCAGGAAGATGGTGGGAGTGGTCTTCTGGGCTCCAAGAGCTTCACTTCCCTTCCCATGGTCAGGAATGGAGGCCTCTTGCTGCCATGAATACTCCCTCCATCCCACCACCCTCCCATGGCCTGATTCTGGGTTCTGATCCCAGCTCTGCCACCTGCTCTCTGTTGGGCCCTGGAAAATCCCCTTCCCCAAGCTGGGTCTCAGTTTCCCCATCTGAAAAGGAAGGTGTTGGACTAGATGAACCCAGAGGGCCTTTCCTGATCAGGCAGTCTCAAGTCTCTGAGATCCCTGAATGACTGAGGAAGGAAAGGATTCTGGAGTTCCATCAAATGCTGGTCCCCAGCTCCAACATGAGGAATTAGGGTAAAGCAAATCAATCTCCTGGTAACCATAACAAGGGGAAACTAAGGCAGAATCCCTTTTTGGTAATGAGGCAGCAGCTCCAGCATCTAATTTCTGGGGGATGGGTAGCATAAGCTAACCCCAATGGCTGCAGAAGCGGGACCAGGCGCAGGGAAAACCCAACTTTAAGTCATAGGACTCTGACAGATCAGACAAGCAACGGTGAAGCAGTCAATTAAATGAAAAGTTCCAGTCACCTGGAATGAAGCGCCCATGCAAAGCAAGGATCTAGAGGTTGACTGACCATGCCAGAGACCACATGAGGGGCTCAGAGACTGCAAGCTCATATCCTAACTTCTCAGCCCACTTGTCCGCCTAAAAGCTAAGGGTGTTTTATGACTGTCATTGAAGAATCTCAAATTTCTTCCAGAGGCAGGAAGAAGGGGAAGAGGTAGTATTACTGGAACCAAGGGCCCAGAGTCAACCAGTAGACGCTGGAAGTACGGCAGGCCTGCCCTGCAGGTGTTGGAACAGTGGAAGACTTGCAACTGATGTTGAAGGAACCACTGATGGAGAAGGAGGGGAAACATCCTGCCCTCTAGCCTTTTTCCAGAGAGGTCAGGAAATACCCCTTGCAGGCGTTGGCTTGCCAGTGATATGGAGCAGAGGAGGAGAAGGAGAGGAATGGATCTGAGAAGCAGGCCCAGAAGTGGTACAAATGGAAAACCATCTTCTCTGCAGTTTAGAGATGGCTAACTAGCATCAGATTCCGGTATACCTAGGAGGCAATTACAAAGTAAACCCAAGGGGAGAGGCAGATCAGGGTAGAGTTCTGCTCATTTATGTTGGCCAAATCTAAAGAATGCATGTGGAAACAGACACTGAGGGTGTGTTGGGCCAAGGAGGAAGCAACATGATTTTAGATTGTACTGAATGTATTGATATGGATGCATTTACCAGAGGTTTTTATTTCAATAGACTAGTTTTCAGTAGCCAGAAGAGTTCTAATTTGTTCGCTTTGTTGGTTGACTGGATCTTGGACTAACCAGTGGTCTCCTAAACGAAGTTAAGATGCCATAAATTCTTTGGTGTCAAGTGGGAGAGGGGAGGTTGAAATATTGAGTACATTTCCATGTGCCCTGTGTTCCCCACCCACTAACTGTATTCCCAGAATGGGCCCAGAAGACAATTCCTTTTCTGAAAGCATTGAGAAAATGCATTAGTGAGGGTTAATACTGTCATCTCTGAAACACTCCATTGTGACTGTTCTCTGTAAGACTGGGATAAGCGTAGGAAGCTGCAGTTGACATGGGCTCCCTGATTTCAGTAGTGCTTCCAGCATCCTAGAGAGCAGACCCCAAGCAATAGCATTTAACTACTAGAAGCAAGGTGGACTTGGTTACTTATAGGCATAGATAGGGAGTTCAGATGCTAAATGAATAACAGATGCCCTCTACTGTCTACCCCTTGGCTTGTCCATTGACATAACCCCCTTTTCCAATACTTACACTTCAAAATAAAGCTTCCATCAACTACAATACAATAATCATCTTTTGAAAAACCTATAATGATTTACTCATCCCCAGAGGAATCATCCTAAGTCTTGTGAGTAATTATATCCAGCTGCCAGTCCATGAGCTGTGGGATAGGGTGCCTCCTCTGACGAGTACTATCTTGTCTCAAAATTCTATAATCTAAGCAATAAATTGTAAAACTCACCACCACCAACACACTATTTAATAATGAGGGAAAGGAAAGGAAAACTATTTAAAATAGTTAAATTACTGCATTTGATTGACTCTAAGAATCAGTTGTAGAACAAACCATTATTTTACGTACCATTAAGGAAAATGATCCAGTTAAATGATGACACAACGATTTTGCATCACTTGTAACTTAGAGCTATTTTATACGCGTTTAGACAGAGATTTTTATCTTACATAACTTTTGTACACACAAAAAATTAAAATATAAGAAAAATTGATTGATTATTCCTCAGACTCCTTCATATTTATAGTCCTCCTCTGAGCTCCTCCCACATGATTTCTCCAACAGAGAATATGCGCCCCACTGCTTTCTTTCCATGCTCTCCTTGTACACACAGTAACACTCCATTTCAATGTGGAATTATAGTGTAATATTCCTGAAGACATTGTAAAGCACAGCCAAAGTAAAATGGGTAGTATCAACGATATCCATAACTCAGGTGAAGTGCTAATAATATGAACAGCTATGATCAAGTATACATATGCACAGGCAGGAGTAACCATATCATGAACGTTGCCTGGTTACCAGCAATAACAAGGTATCATTAATTGTAGGACGCAGCCGTGTTTCAAAGGTGTTAAAAATATGAACAAATGAGCATCTTAGATCTGATGAAATACAGTCACCTTCAGTTCTCGGTATGAGGACCGCTCCTGTGTTTGCCGGCTCTGGGTCCTGCACTACCCCTCGTGGTACCCTGAAGCCTTGCTACCAGGCTTGTGATTAGTCTCTTGACACACAAACCCCTTAGAAAAATTGCAATTTGAATGTGTAGTTTCCTGTTGGGACTCTCAGTACTGCACTGGTATGGTAGAAAGCTTTTTTTTATTGTTGTTGTTGTTTTTATTTGTTTAAGTATCAAGTATCTAGCACCCTTGCTAAACATTCTTTAGTTTTAATAGTTTGTTCCTAAAAATTCTTGGAATTCTTGTGTAAGCAATCACAGCATCTTATAAATGGTGACCCTTCTGTTTCTTAAAATACTTATCATTTTATAATTTTAATCTCTGTTCTTTTCCTTTCTTATTCTCTTGGCTAAGGCCTCCATTATCATGTTGAACGCAAATAATCATAGTTGTCTCATTCCTGGCTTTAAATTGAATGCAACAGATGGTTCATCATTAAGAATTATATGTTCTGTAGATCTGGGGTAAATACCCTTTTATAAGTCAAGGCATTTTTCTTCTCTCTGAGTTCGTTATTTTTTTAAAATCATGATCAGATTGAATTCTATTGAATAGTTTACTACATTGTTTGAGATCGTCATAAGGGTCCGTTTTCTCTTTCTGCTCTCCCCTGAAGTCCTGACTCCATCTTGGTAGTGCACATCAAGGTCAAGGCCTTGAAGACTGTTCTTCCTGAAGGGCAGGAATAGACGCCCTAGAGTCTTCTTAGATAAATCTTGGGCTTTGGGGGATCTTCCACATGGAGTATTACAAGTGTTTATGAAGGCATCATTTTTTTTTTTAATTTTTTTATTGTTATGTTAATCACCATATATTACATCATTAGTTTTTGATGCAGTGTTCCATGATTCATTGTTTGTTCATAACACCCAGTGCACCATGCAAAACGTGCCCTCCTCAATACCCATCACCAGGCTAACCCATCCCCCCACCCCCCTACCCTCTAGAACCCTCAGTTTGTTTTTCAGAGTCCATCATCTCTCATGGTTCGTCTCCCCCTCTGACATACTCCCCTTTTCTTCCTCTCCTGTTATCTTCTTCTTTTCCTTTTTTCTTAAAATATGTAGCGTTATTTGTTTCAGAAGTACAGATCTGTGATTCAACAGTCTTGCACAATTCACAGCGCTCACCGTAGCACATACCCTCCCCAATGTCTATCACCCAGCCATCCCATCCCTCACACCCCCAACCACTCCAGTAACACTCAGTTTGTTTCCTGAGATTAAGAATTCCTCATATCAGTGAGGTCATGTGATACATGTCTTTCTCTGATTGACTTATTTCACTCAGCATAACACCCTCCAGTTCCATCCACATCGTTGCAAATGGCAAGATCTCATTCCTTTTGATGGCTGCATAATATTCCATTGTGTATATATACCACATCTTCTTTATCCATTCATCTGTCGATGGGCATCTTGGCTCTTTCCACAGTTTGGCTATTGTGGACATTGCTGCTATAAACATTGGGGTACATGTACCCCTTCGGGTCCCTACATTTGTATCTTTGTGGTAAATACCCAGTAGTGCAATTGCTGGATCGAACGGTAGCTCTAATTTCAACTGTTTGAGGAACCTCCATACTGTTTTCCAGAGGGGTTGCACCAGCTTGCATTCCCACCAACAGTGTAGGAGGGTTCCTGAAGGCATCATTTTGATGTATTATTTTGCTTATAAAACATCTGCATTTTAAAAATCCTGATTTACTTGGGGTGCCTGGTGGCACAGTCAGTTAAGTGGCTGACTCTTGGTTTTGACTCACATTGTGATCTCCCAAGTCATGAGACTGAGCCCGGAGTCCGGCTCCATGCTCAGTGCAGAGTCTGCTTAAGACTTTCTCTCCCTGTCCCTCTGCCCCGCCCCCTCTCAAATAAATAAATAAATCTTTAAAACAAAAATCCCGATTTACTCAGGATTTCCTTTCTACTAGAGAAAGGAGAGGAAGTAGTATACTTGAGGAGAGAAACCCCATTCTGTCACTCCTATGCCATTTGCAGCAAACCCGTGGAGCAGGTAACAGTACACTTGGCAAGCTGAGGAGGAAACTAAAGCTTATGTGAGTGGATCCCAAATTCAAGGACATTGAAGGACAATGTCCGAGTGAGATCTGGGACCTCTAGCCCCAAATCCTGTGCTCAGAAACACTATGTGCTTGGTCGCAGCAGAAAGGTGAGAGCGGAGTCCCTCCTCCCACTAGTGTACTTCTGCCTTTCCCCGACCCTTAGATCCTGGGTTCCAAGCATCTCTGAGGCTGGTCCCACCCTTCCAGCAGTTGTGCAGTTTGGAAGCCTTGTGGTCCTCTGACCCTGCTTCTGGAGCCTCCTGGATCCCCTGGACGCTGTGTACCCTGTCAGTGCTGAGACAACTGGATGTGTGTGGGGAGGGAGGATGGGGCCTGGGCTCCCCTCCAGAAAAGGAAGTGGGGGGCAGAGAGGGAGGTCCTGATTCTGCCTCTCTGCAGACCAGGCTTGGTGCCCAGGTGGGTGAGCACTCCTACCCCTTCCTCGGACTGCAGGCTGCGCTACTCCCAGCTGCCCTGTGATGGAAGGCTCCCAGCTGCCTCTGTCTCCTGCTTCTTCCTGATCTGCCCCTTGGACTCCAGTCTGCCCCTCCTTGCAGCAGGCTCCTCGGTGACCAAGCTGACACATGCCTTGGAGGCTGTGCCACAGAGCATGGAGGGGCTCTGTTTCGCTGGTTCCACTTCTGCCACTTCCCTAAGTTCAGGTCCTGGGGCTGAGTCTGCATCTCCCTGAGCTTCTGCCAGGAGCTCTCGGGGGCTTGGGGCAGCTGCAGCAGCCTTTTCACTGGCCCCCTGAACTTACTACCTCTTTCTAGCCCCGACACCTTTGGCAACCCGAGTTTCCTCCGGTATCTTGCTTTCTTAGGCCCCTGCCTAGATAGGAACTTGGGAGTTCAGTTGCCTTCCAGTCTACACAGTTGGCTGCCAAGTATAGTTGCTTTCAGAATGGGGGGGAGCTGGCTGACATCTTCCCAGACCTGGTGCTTGGCCCCTCCTCTGGTGATGCCTGGACCCTGGACATGTTGGACCTGTCATTCACCAACTGGCTGAAGATGGCTAGTCCTGGGGCCCTTCGGGGCCTCCAGCTGGGGACTCTGTGTCTGGACCACACAAAGATGGAGGCAGCTTGCGGTTGTAGGACTGGGGCTGCAGAGACGGGACAGCCGGTCTGTGATAAACACCAACACGGCTGGGCTGCCTGCCAGGCAGCTGCCCATGTTGAGATGCAGGAGCTGAATTTGGGATCCACTCTCATGGGGCACATAGCTCCGGAGGCCCTGGCTTCCTGCCATAGCCTGAAAGGTTTGGGTCTTAACAGTGGTTTAACCGGGTTTAACAGGGTCAAACCAGGTTTCCTGGCTGCCACGCCCAGAGACTGAACCCGAGTGGCTACCAACGGCGGGGTGCCATGCTGAAGCAGGGGCTGTGTCAGGACCGTAGGCCCCGGCTCTGTCCAACAACGGGGTACATTCCCTACCCCTAGCCACTTCCTCCTGGAGAGCCGCTACTTCAGGGAAACCAGCTGGTTTGTCTGGGGGCCAGGTATTCCAGGGCCTAAGAAGGCTGGAGATATTGGACTTGGCAGGAATTCACTGGCAGCCCCAGGCCAGGGCTGGTTGGGTCCTCTGCCCTCCCTGACCCCCCTAACCCAGCTGGATACCCATGGTGCTGAGCTTGGCTTTGGACTTCCAGGGCCCAGAGAGTATACATAGCTTGAGACTGTAGTTCCCCTCTGGTCCTTCTTGGGTAGAGCTTTCCTTGCCCAAGAGGCTGACCACCTTGGAGCTTTGTGCTGTCTCAGATAGGAAGTTCTCAAAGCTGGCTTCTCAATTGTCTTGTTAGTCTTGCAAACCCTGGCTCTCAAAGATGAGGCACTGCAGCTGGGGACCCAGAAAGTTGCCAAGATCTTCCCCACTCTTGGCCAACTCTCTCTGCTTGGCCATACTTGGAGGCCCTGTGCTCCCAGGGTGGCTCTAATTTCTTCATCTGGCAGCTTGCCAGGCTCCAGTATCTGCAGTCTGGGTGGATGGGTATAGCCCGGGGCCTGCTGCGTCATGGGGCTGCCCAGTCTACAGGAGCTGAAGCTGCCAGCCCTGTGGTCCTGAGCCTGGACCTGCCCAGGGGGGCTTGAGGAATGGGTAGGCGAGCGACCCAGGCTTGAGCTGCGGCCTCTGGTCAAAGCGGGGTTGGAGACACTGCTGCTTTCCGGAGCCCGGGCAGTCTCCAGGTCTTGGTGCTAGGCTGTGAGCCAGGCCTCGTGCTGGATGGCAGCTTCTAGGAGCACAGTATGTGCTATACACAGTATAGCACGTGTATATTCTGGGTGCTTCCTTGGCCTGCCAGAGTGCCAGGACCCGGGTGGGGCCTGGGCTTGAGTGGATCCCCCAGAACATAGATGCACATTATATCACATAGGCTGTGCTGGCCAGAAGCTGGGGACCACCCCCAAGAATCCCCTTTTCTCCTCTCTCTGGAGCCGCTGTCCCAAAACTTTGGGGTTGGAACTCTTTTGGGGTTGCTCTGCCTGTAGCTTCTGCTGATCTCTTAGCTCCTCCTACATGAAGCCAGAAACTCCTAGATTCTCTATCTCCAGCCTTGTTCAGGGCCTGGCTGCCGGGTCTGAGGGGTTGGAAGGCTGAGGGTAAGAGGTTCCTCTATGATGTGTTTGTATCCCACCCCAGGCAAGACCAGGGCTGGGTGGTGCAGGAGCTGCTGTCTACTCTGGAGAGTGGCCTTCTTGCTGGGCAGGGGCCGTGCCTCTGCCTCTCCAAGCAGGATTGTGAGGCAGGCAAGGATGTGGCTGACAATGTGGCAGATAGCATGGCAAGCAGCCGGGTCACACTGTGTACTGAGTCACCAGCTCCCACACAGCCCACATAGCCTCTTGGAGCTCCCCGCCTGGCTACCTTCCTCAGGCTGGCAGCTCCCCCATCCCCCAGTGCTGCTGCTGGTCTTCCTGGAACCTGTCTCCCACCACCACTTCCCCAGCTACCATGGACGGGCCTGGCTGCTCTGCAGAGGGGACTTTTGTGTGTGGCCCAGGGAAAATGAAAGAAAGGAAGGCTTCTGGGCTTGGCTGGGGAGCAGAGTAGGGCAGCCTGGGTTGGGCTAGAGTGGGTGTGTGCATGTTGGAGATTGGGATAGGAAAAGCAAGCCAGCCTGGCAGGGAGATAGTGGTACATGTGGGTACACGAGACTGAACTCAGCTTCTGGTGGGAGGTGGGGGTGCTGCATGTGTCGGGAGGATCAGCTGATTTTGGGAGCACAGGCTTTGAGAAGGCTCTGGATGAGCCTCTGAATGAGAAAATTGGGAGATGGCAGGTGGCCATGCAGTATGTGATGTGATCTCAAGATCTCCAAATCCTTAGTAAATTTACTAACTCCATGAAATGCTTGGCTTAATTGGACTTTTTGTTTTTGATGGAAATCCACATGAGGCAGGAGGTGAAGGGGCTGGGGTCATGGAAACTGTAGCTCAGAGGAAATAAAGTTGGAAATTCATGGAGGCTTTGGGGAAGGAGGGAGGGCTGTGAGCAGTCCTCAGCTGTGGAATGGAGTCCAGGCCAAGTTCAAATCAGATCTTCAAGGGGCAGAGGGGCCCCTTTTGCCATCTGGGTTATAGAGGAATTGGCAGCTGAGGACGGAAAAGCTGGGATGCTGCCCAGGAGGCAGCAGACTGATTGCCTATTCCCTCAGCAAAGACACAAAGGCATGGTCATACCTATGGTCTTGTTTGAACCTCATAACAACACTGGGAGGAGAAATCCAGTCCCTTGGCACTCAGTGTCCAGCCACGCTAAACTACTTGGAGCTCCCAGAACACCATGTGCTCTTGCCCCTGGGCCTTTGCATGCACTGCTCGTTCGCCCAGAAACACCTTTCCCCCAATTTCTCTCCTCTGGGGAAACTACTACATATCTTTTCAGATTTAGCTTAGCCATCACTTTCTCCAGAAGCCCTTCTTGACCTCGCAGGCTAGGTAAGCTGCTGCCTCTGGGTCCCATAGCTTCCTGCACTTCCCTTTCTCAAAGTACTGGTCACACTGTACTCACCAGCACAGGTCTGGGGGCCCCTCAAGCACTGGTCTCCAAAGAGATGTGCACAAGATGACACAGGGGTTTAGAAAAAATGTTAAGACTTAAATTTCTATTTTTCGATCTCATTTTATTCTGAAGCTAGATTGCCGGTTTTTTAACCATATGGTTTTATGTTACTTAACTTCTGTACCTCAGTTTCCTCTTCTGTAATATGGGATAGTATTAGACTCTTGCTCAGAGGGTTTTGTGAAGATTAAGTGAATTAATATGTATAAAGCACTGAGAGCAGGACCTCGTGATGCATTATAAATGTTCAATAAAAGTTAGCTTTCTGTGTAAGTACATATGTACTACATGTATGTATACCATTTATAAGTAAATAAATACACATATGTTGGGAGTGTGTGTTCAAAACTATTTTACTAATAGGAAGCAATACTAATTTACTAATAGGAAATTTGATCTGGAAAGTTTGGAGATCTTGGGGAAATTCAATCTGGAAGGTTTGGGGACCAGGACCAGTTTGATTCATCTCTGCATCCTTAGAGCCTAGTGCTGGCCCAGCACAAAGGGGATTCTTGTAGACAATTGTGGTGAGAAAAAAATCTTGGTGGATAGTGATGCAGTGAACTGGGGTCTGGTTAAGGCTACTGATTATTTTTATGTGACATTGGGCAGGGCACGTGGCCTCTTAGGGACTTAGTGTTCCTCTTCTGTAAAATGTCAGGCTTTAATCAGAAAAAAGCTAAGGGAAACCATCAAACAATTCCAGGCTGGATTTAGGGTGAAGGGCGCCCTCTTGTGTTTAATGGTGTTTTTCTCTCTCTGTACAACCTCACCACAGGTCTTTCCAACACATGATCCTGAAGTGGCTGGCCATCCTTTGCCTGGCAAATCCTGCCTTTCCAGCTTCAGATCCTGACACTCTCTCAAATGTCTGACACAAGGTCTCTCTCACTCCTCAACCCCCACCCTTCTCCAACCGTGATCTTTTCCCTATCAGTGTGGAGCCCAGAAGAAACCTTTGCAGTCACGGCCAGCGGTTCAAATTCCAGTCTGACACTTACCATGTGATCTTGAGCAGGCCACTTCATCCGTGTAAGCCCCCATTTCCTCCTTGTAAACTGGAGGTAATAATACCAGCCTCATGGGCTGCTGAAAGACTTAAATAGCAAGGAGCGGTATACAGGTCACTATTATGTTCACTGAGCACAATCCCATGAGTTCTGTAAGTTGGAACATGTTTCACTTTGAACATGAGGAGGAACTGGGGCTTTAAAACTAAAATATAGAATTCCCCTAATTTTTAACAAGAGCCAACATGTATTGAGCACTTGCTATATTGCTAGGTACTACTACTTTCCCCAAAGTCTCATACCCATTAGTAAAAATAATAATAGCTAATGATTATTAAACTCCTTCTGCCCTGCCTGTGCCAAGTCCTTTACAAACTTTTCCCCATTTATTCCTCTCACAAACCCTATGA
Organism: Callorhinus ursinus; assembly: GCF_003265705.2. NCBI lineage: Eukaryota > Metazoa > Chordata > Mammalia > Carnivora > Otariidae > Callorhinus > Callorhinus ursinus. The sequence goes on along the minus strand of NW_027397080.1, from coordinate 11,595,747 downwards.
GGTAGATGCCATTATGATAATTCCCATTTTACAGATAAGGAAACTGAGGCACAAAGAAGTTGAGTGATTTGCCCGAGGTTTTAGAACTAGTGAGTGGCAAAACCTACATCCTGCATTTGAAAGACGCTTCAGACACAAGCAGCTTGATTCCAGAGACCATGCTTTACCTGCATTACCTCATTTCATCTTCACAACACTCTGCGATGTAGGTTCTATTATATCACCTGCATTTTACAGATGCGAAAACCTAACACAAAAGAGATGCAGTAATACATTCGAGGTCACACAGCTACAGGAGTGGTTGGGCTGGGATTTGGATCCATGCCTGACTGCAAAACCCACATGCTCAACCCCATATTAGATTGCTCATATCACTAAGTATTCATAATTGTACAAAGCAACTGCATTTATATTGAAATTATTCTGATTATTATTATTCAAATAATGATTAACATTTTTCCAACACCCACGAAGTGCCAAGCTCTGTACTGATTTACATAATAATGGCTAACATTCGCTGTGTATTATTAGGACCCAGGCCCTGATTTAATCGTCTTAGGTGTATTATCTCATTGAAGCCTCACAAAAACCCGGCGAACAGATGCTATTATTATCCTCACTTTGCAGGTGAAGAACGCGAAGTTCACCATCGATCCAAAATCACGTGGCTTAACTGTGAGCTGGAAATTGAACCTACAATTGCCCAACTCTCTCCGGTCCACCAGTCACCCTCTCTATTTCTCCTAGTTTCTGCTGTGACCTCTCCCGGCCCACTGCTCCCCGCTCTTTCCTGCAGCAGGCCCCGCCCCTTTGGCTGGAGTGCTCGCCCACTGGGCGGTGCCATAATCTCGGAGCCTGTAGAAGGACCGGGATCGTGACAGGCTCCGCCCCCACAAATAGACCCTTTTTCCGATTTGTTCCGGCGCCCGCGACCGGGAGAAGATGACACATCTATTGGCTGATGACATCTGACAAGCAGCAAACGGAGGGGGCCGCCCACCGGCGCTCGCGCGGTGCCTTCTGGGAGTTGTAGTCTCAGAGGCTCCATTCCCGGGGTGGCGCGGTGCGGACTCCGCGTCCCAGCATTCCCTGCGCGAACCCCGGAGCACTTCCGCCCTGTTGGTGAAGTGGGTGTCTCGGTGGGTGAGTCCGGGTGGCGGGGCGGGGGCAGTTGAGACTCAGGCTCTGGGATGGAGGCTTAGGAGGTGGTGGTGTCCCAGGGAGGGCAGGGAAAGTGAGAGGGGAGAAAGAAGCTTTTCTGTGGGGGTGGGGGTGAGGGCGGCCAGAGGATGAAGCGTCCGGAGATGGGAAGGGTCATAGAAGGGTCGGGGATGAACGGGGAGATAGAACACCCTGGGAGTGAGGAGGTTCGTAGAAAGGTCTTTAGGTGAGGAGACCGTGAGAAGTTCTGGAGGCGGTAGAGTCCTAGAAGGGTCTGGAGACCACAGATGGAAGGATAGAGGGTTCTCGGGCCCTGGCAAGAAGTGAAGAGAAAAGGGCCTGAGCTTGAAGCCCGACCTTAAAAATAGTGTTCCAGCCTCTACCTGACCGCCTCGACAAACAGCCGATTTGATACCCCCTTACACTTTCCCTAATGGTTGTGACCTCTGGAACCCAGTAGGTGGGACTGGCTATTGTGTTCGGCCCCAAACCAGTGCTCTTTCTTTCCTTCTGCCTGATGGAAGTGAATGGCACCGTCGTCCACTTTAGCCAGGCACCCTCTGATTCTTCTTGCATTCTTCCACATCCAGGATCTTCAGATCCCTCTGTTTCCTTAATGTGTCCTGAATCAGCCAGTCCCTTTCTGGTCGGGTTTTTTGCTGAAGCCTCCCACCTCTTCACCTCCCCAGCCTGGACAGACACATTGTAGCTAGCGTCATCTATTTAACCCACAAATCTGACTGTGCCTTCTGCTCAAAAACCTTCTTGGCTCCCATCGCCTGTAGAATTAAGTCCAGACACCTTAGCCTGATGGTCAAGACTCTCATAAACTCTCTCTGCAGCCTAATCCTGTGCACCCCATGCTCCAGGACTGGTTGGTTTTCCCCATCTCTTGGAGAGGCTGTTTAGTTTTCCACCGTTAGGTATGGTCTTTGTCACCCCATTGTCTGCCAAGAGAACCCGAATGTTACTTTGTTCAGTTCCCTTAAGCAGATTAAGTCACACCCCAACCCCAGTTCCCACAGACCTTTTTACTGCATTTACCACATTTGATCATAATTGTCTGTGACTTTTTTTTTTTTTTAGTCTCCTCCACTTGACCATAAGCATCTCCAGGACAGAGACAGTTTCCTAGTCACCTCCATTTCCTTATTGTCCAGCCTAGGGTTGTAAATACTTGATGTAAATCAAGTAAATCAGTAAACACTTGAATACTTGATGCATGTGTGAATAATGACAATCTAGGGTGAGCTTTGCTATACCAGTCTTGAAGGCTGCTACTTCCGGTGGGTTTCTAGGGGCATGAGCTTTTAATCTTCTCCTGCCTGTCAGGGCTGTCTTTGCTGGGTGCTGATTCATTACCTATGGGAGTTTAAGCCAGGGGTGGCAAATACATAGAATGTGTGCTGCCGCTTCTCCTTCCTGTGTCTGGTGGTTATAGCTAATTGGTGACAACACATATTGACACGGGTTTCAGAGTCCTTACTGCAGTTGACTGACGTTGGTGCTTTATGTGAAACCCATTTGCTCTCCCTGGTTTAATCCCTTAAATGTGAGGTCAAGTTACTTTAAGCAGTAGCCTGGACCATCAGCCCAGTAAGCTTGACAGCCTTTGGGGACTCCTGGTTTCTTCTTTGGAAGTCACAGACCAGTCTTGGCTTTTGCCATGGGATTGGGGCAGATCTCTTACCAACTCACTGGTCAGCGGGTGGGCTCCTTATGTCCACATCCACACTTAATACCCCAGGAGCCAGGATACCTCTCAGCTTCCCTGTGTTTGTAAAGGGATCCTGACCCAGTCAACACCGATCCCTCATTGCTTAGGGGGAATCTGTACCCTTTCTAGGTCTTCTAGGATATTGGAAGAGACCTTTGAGATCATTTAGCTGAAAGATGGTAAGGTGATGACAGCCCATGCTGAAAGAAGCCTGTCATCATCCTCTATTTAGTCCTGGTGTTTGAAACAATTTTGAGTTGGTTGCCAATATTTAAAAATCCAGAGTTAGCTTCTCTTGGAAAAAATAGAAGGCCTGGGAACTGGGCCAGTGTTCTCTCTAGTGCTCCATAGTTAGTCACAGCCCCCGCTCCACTCATGTACCCATTTACATTCCCTGGCCCCTGTAGCCATTTAAATGTGTAGCCACTGATTCTAGTCTTCCTCTCCCTTTGCTCTGCTCCCATCATACTAATTGGGGAATCGGGGGCAAGCGCTGAGTAGGGTCAAGCTGTAAGCTGCAGAGGCCACATGACCTGTCCAAAGTCACACAGCTGATAATGGCATGAGTGGAACTGGAACCCTGATTTGCTCCCTCCTGCCTTAATGTTCTTTCCACTCTCATACCATCTTCTCAGGAGTTTGGGTGATTGGCAAACCTAGAGGAAGCTGTATGGTGCAGTTAAGGAAAACGAGTGAAAGAATGAATCTTGGCTGAGTCCCAACTCTGCTGCTTGCTAGTTGTGTGACTTTAAGTGAGTCTTTTCATAGAAGCTCGGTTCCCTATATGTAAATTGAGGATGTGGACTCATACGTTACAAGATAATTATATTCTAAACTCAGCACAGAAGGTGGAAATCACATTTAGCCAAAAATCACATTCAGCTTGAAAATCCTTTGGCAAGGAGCCATTTAGAAACCAACACACTGCCTTTCAATAAGCTAACCAGCGCAGCTGGGTTTCCTTGTTTGAATGTCAGATGAAAGAGTTGGCCTGTGTTTAGGGACCGGCCGTATGAAACATACTTTGCTCACAGCCTGGAAAGGAAGGACTGAGGGAACTCAGACCACCCTGGGGACCAGGAAAGTCATGCTCATTCTGGAACAGACACCTAGTGAATGGAACTGACTGCACTGTTTAAATTACGTGCTTTCTTTCTCTTTCCGGTGTTTGCATGCAGTTTCACATGTGTAAGTTACAGATCAGTGTAGTACGGCTCCACACCAATGACACCCTCTTGCTTGCCTGGAGGATTCAGTGAGATTATGAAGGTGGAACACTTCGCAGCAGGCTGGCGCCTCATGGGCACTCAGTAGATGGGTACTCTTTGAGTTTGCTGATCCTCGAGTGGCCCGGATCCTTGTGGTCGTCTTAGGACTGTTGAATGCCCTTGTCTCTTTTTTTCCATCAGCTCTGTGTAAAGTCACCCTGCTATTTGCTGACTGTATTGACCTCCCTCTGTGGATAGGCCACTATTCATTATCTAAGAGAGTAGCAGAAAAAGCTTTCAGATTTGTATTTGAAACTAACCTTTGGGACTTTCAAGTCTTCCCAGAAGAAAATACCTATTACCTGAGACCCTGGGCTTTGGGCCTGGCAAAACTACTAATTGCCTATTTTGTTGTAATGTTGTTCTCTCGGTGCAGGAGTGCAGACTTCTTTGCTACTTATTGACTGTCTCTCTCATGACAGCGTAACTTTCATGAAGGTAGAGACCATCTGTCCCAGTTACTGGTGGCTCTCCAGCTACCAGGACAGTGTGGGTGCACAGTAGGACTCTGTAAATGACTGGTGGTGAATGACTTGTGCGAGAGAGCACCACAAAAGGTTTTGGACTAGTGCATGATTAAGGTTGTGGTTACAAAAGAAATTTCATGAAGAGTTAATTCTTTAGCTTAGTATAAATGATGGACCTTGCATAGCCCCTTAGGCTTTTGATGTACCAGATTTAACCATTTTCATAAAAGGCAACAAAACAGCAAATGGCCCTGCTATTTGTTAGGCACTGTGGATACAGAAATGGGTAAAATAGAGTCCTGGCCCTAATAATACAATGCAGTGGGGCTGTCAGAGGTCAGAACAGGGAACTACAATGGTGTAGAAGGACACCTATAGTAGAGGCATGTGCCAACTGCTTTGGGACATGGGTGTGGGGCGGTGATTCTGGGAGAGCAGGGATGGGGGCAGGGCATGACAAGGGCATGACCTGGTAGCTGAAGGACAAAGAGGAGGTTGCCAGGTGCTCATGCGTTTTGTTCCTAGCCTCCTTGTGTATGTGGAGGTCTTCAGGACGAGGCTTTATTTTGCATTGTCCTTGCCTTGTTTCTGGGCAGTCCAGTCAGATGGCCTAAAATCTAAATACTACCCCCCTCCATTCTCAGTTCAGCTGTGTCATTCCCACTTGGGGGTAGCTAATAGCCTCCTTTGAGTGGGTGTTTTTTATGTCATCTGGACTTGTTGGGAATGACACAAGGAGCTCATTTTTCCAGATAAGCCAGCATGAGTGTCGTCAGTCTTCATTGTGTAAAAGAAGCAACCCCAGATGTCCACTCCGCAAGCATTTACTCAGAGCCTCCTGTGCATCGTGCACCACGCTTATTTTGGGGGTAGGGGAGGGAAGGGGCAAACTATAGTCCTGTCCTCCGGCTGTCATCCGTGTGGGGCCACACACACACCCCTGTAACACAACATAGAATGTGTCCTGTGTGACATTGATGGAAATAAAGAGAAGAGAATTCCTTCTGGCATGAGCAAGAAGGTCATTAAAAAAAAAATCTAGTGTGTGCAGCAGGGGATTAATTTTAACTCTTGCTTCATGACACGTCACCATCGTGAGTTGACCATTGTCTGTTTATTGAGCACTTCCTGCGTGTGCTGAGCACTGTGCTAGGAAGCTTATGATCTCGTGGGTAAGAGAACAACGGAGCAAATGTAGGTGGTGTAGAAGGTGGTGGCACAGGAAGGACTGAATCTTGTTTCAGGGCACAGGGAGGGCCTCTTGGAAAAAGTATAATTGAAGCTGAGACCTAGCTTGGTGAAGAAAGGGAGAACACTTCCCAAAGGAGACTGCTGACAGCCCGTGGGAGGGTTCAGAGGTCTGCGGCTGGAACGCCCTGACCAGCGGGAGTGTGGCAAAGAGATGAGGTGGGGACGTAGGCAAGGTTTGCACTTGATCCTGAGGGATGTGGGAGGTCACCCAAGGGTATTTAGCAGGAAGTGACCTGGTCAGACTTGGAGCTAGTCTGGTTGTTGTGTGAAGAACCTCGGGTTGGGGTGAGGGGAGAGCAGGCAGGGACATGAGTTAGAAGGCTGATGCAGTGAAAAGCATGGCTACTCACTGGCTCGAAGTAGTGGCATTGGGGGTATAGATTCCTAGAAGGCCAGGAGGGCACAGCTTGGTAATGAATTGGATGTGGGGGATGTTGGAGAGAGATGATGACCAGGTTTCTGGTGTGGGTAACTTGATAGAAGGTGGTGCCTTGGGATGCCTGGGTGGCTCAGTTGGTTGGATGTCTGTCTTTGGTCCAGGTCATGATCCTAGGGTCCTGGGATCGAGCCCCTCATCGGGCTCCCTGCTCAGTGGGGAGCCTGCTTCTCCTCTCTCTCCCCTTCCCCCCCTGCTTGTGTGTTCTCTCTCTCTCAAATAAACAAAGAAAATCTTAAAAGAAAAAAAAGAAGGTGGTGCCTTGGCGAGGTCGAGAGCTCCAGAAGGACAGGTTTGTGGGAGAAAAAGATGAATTTAGTTTGTGGCCCACTGAGTTTGAGGTGCCTAGTAGACAGTCAAGTGGAAATGTCCTGTAGATGGTTGGATTTGGGGTCTGGAGGTGTGGTGGCAGGTCCTGGCGGGAGTTTTGGGAGTCATCAGTTTTGAGATGGTGAAAAATGCCAAATGGATGGGTTGGCCAAGAGGGAGTGTGGATTGAGAGGATTTTGTGAGGAGAGCACCTTTAGGGGAGAGTTGAAGGTCTGGGAAAAAAGGCCTTATGAAGGGGGTGACATTTGGAACCCACCTTGAGGAAAGGTCAGACTTTGGGCATGCGTAGAGGAAGGCAGGCATGCTTAATGATGAAGGCTTTGATGCCAGAATACAGTGTTCTGGCACATCCCAGAGGACTTCATACTGTGCTGTCCTCCAAGGCTTGCTGGCTGCTGGCTTGGGTCCCCGCTTATGCATATTCCTCTCTTAGCACCCCCGCCGCAGGCAAAGGCAGTGGAAGGTACGGGGGTCCTCTTACACTGTCCTTTGTCTCTCTGCCTTCAGAGCCTTAGGGAGCATTGCCTCTCCTAGGAGCCCCTTGAAGGACACGCCTTAGATGCAGGAAGACGTTAAACAAGAACAGTCCAGCTGAAGCGAGGTATCCAGCACCAACCATGGCCGTGGCCCTAGAACCCCAGACCGAGGCCTCTCCCCGACCGGAGCCTGAAGAACTCCTGATTGTGAAATTGGAGGGGGACTCTTGGAGATCAGAATCCAGACTCCGGGAGGAGGACCGTGACCCCGTCCCTGGCCCCGAGGCCTCCCGCCAGCGCTTCAGGCAGTTCCGGTACAGGGATGCGGCGGGACCCCATGAAGCCTTCAGCCAGCTCTGGGCGCTCTGCTGTCACTGGCTGCGGCCGGAGATCCGCCTCAAAGAGCAGATCCTGGAGCTGCTGGTGCTGGAGCAGTTCCTGACTATCTTACCCAGGGAGGTCCAGGCCTGGGTGCAGGCACGCCACCCTGAGAGTGGCGAGGAGGCAGTGGCCCTGGTGGAGGATTGGCACCGAGAAGTCCGGGCTGCAGGCCAGAGGGTGAGGCGAACAGTCTGTCCTCCAAGGAGTGGGTCAGGCAGGGCAGCGGGGCTGTGATTAGCTTAATGATTGCTGAAACCGCAGTGGTAATAATCGTGATTGTTGTTGTTATTGACCGGCTGACATTTACTGAGCACTGCTGCGTACCTGATACTGTTCTCAGTGCTTTCCATGTATTAACTCATCTAATCCTGTCAAAGGTTTAATGAGATTGGTACTGTTACCCTGATTTTACCGATGAGGAAACTGAGGCAGAGGATAGCTAGGTGGTCGGCTTGAGGTCACACAGCCCCAGACAATAGAGCATGTTCAGGCAGCCTGATGCTGAAGACCACGTTCAGAACCACTGCCCAGATTGCCTCCTGGGACCGTATTCATAGTGTGGATGATTTGTATTATGATTCACATGTGATGAAATCTTTGGGTGCTTATAGCAGAAATCTGGGTGGACAGACGTAGCATCATCATCCTCATTGTGTAGATTAAACTAAGGCCCCCAAACTCAGGTGGCTTGCAGAGCTCAGTCAGTAAGAACCGGAGCCTAAACGTAGATCCTCAGGTTCCAAGGTTGATGTTCTTTCTATGACACGACAGATGCCTCATCTGCCAAACCATGGGAACTAAAATACCTCTGAGGCATGAGGCTCAAATGGGTTAGTAACTGATATTTCCTGAGCACTCACTGTGTGTCAGACACCGTTCTCAGCTTTCTATATGTACTGCTCATCTCATCAACACAGCAGCCCAAGAAGGTAGGTGCTGTTCTGCCACCATTTTTCAGCTGTGTGAATAGAGGCTCAAAGAGGTAAGGAACTTGTCTAGATTTATGTAAGTAAGTGGTAGAGCCGAGATAAGGGAAGTGAAAGCATCGTGGATTTAACATTCACAGTTTCAATAGTTTGCAAGAGACTGAAGGCCCATGATGTCATTGATAATTTTTCTGTGGCACCATTTTTTTTTTTTTTTTTTTTTTTTTTGAATCCTGCTTTTGGAGCTGGTATATGTGGAACAAAGTCCTTGAGCTGGCTACGGGCTGAGCCAGCTACCCAGAACCTTCATCTCAGCAGAACCCTGTTGCTTCCCCTGGTTACATGGTCAGTAGTTTTTTGATGTTATAGTTAATCACATTTTGTTGGGGGAAATTATAGGTTTGAGAACATCCCTTGCAAATGGCAGGGGTTTTCTGTAAAAGGTAAAGCTCTGGAATGTGAGATCAGGGGAAGAACGGTTTGTGGTCTGTGGGTTGGTTTTTTGGATTCCTTTACAAACTGAAGACACAGAAAGTGTCCTATTTGAAGTTACAGAACTAAGTATGAGAGAGTGTACCGTATTTGAATATGCCAGCCCACCCTCCCATATTATTTCTTGTAAAGAAACCAGCTATTCATCTTAAGTAGCAGTGAAAAAACAAATGGAAGTCTTAGGACTTCAGAGCTGGAAGATGAAGACCTTGAGACCCAGAGATGAGGATCAATTTAAATCAGGGTCTTTATGACTCTTTATGTGTAAAATGAGAGGGTTGGATTAGACCAAGAGTTCTCAAATTATACCCCTATGAGCTGAGGCAAGATTGGACTGCTTCTAAAATTGGGGAAAAAAAAGTAAGGTAATGGAACGTTCTCTATGATGTATTATCTTCCTGTGACTTTTATTTTTATTTTTTAACTTTCTCCCTGCTCTTGAGTGCTCACAGATGTCCAAACAAATGGATAAGTAGGAAAGGAGCTCCCTGCCCCCACAGATGTTACAGCTTGTGATTACACTGCAGGGTACCTGGCTCAGTTACATTTTCTGCAAGTGAAAATTTTCCAAGACTTAACCAGCTAACTAGGTTCCTCAGAGAGAACTGCCTGGAAAAAGCGGTGCTGCTGGGTTAAATGTCCAAGATATTTTCCTCAAAGAGATCTTTCAGCTCTGCTGTTGGGTGGGTTTTGGCTTGTTGATTCTGTCGTCACCTCTTCCAGAACCTCTCTCCCCATCAGGTGCATAGGCATTTAAAAAAAAAATACTTTATTTTTTATTTTTTTATTTTATTTTATTTTTTTTAAAGATTATTTATTTGAGAGAAAGAATGAGAGAGAGAGAGCACATGAGAGGGGGAAGGGTCAGAGGGAGAAGCAGACTCCCTGCCGAGCAGGGAGCCCGATGCGGGACTCGATCCCGGGACGCCAGGATCATGACCTGAGCCGAAGGCAGTCGCTTAACCAACTGAGCTGCCCAGGCGCCCTAGACTTTATTTTTTAGAGCAGTTTTAGGTTCACAGCCAAACTGAGCAGAAAGTGCCCAGATTTCTCATATGCCCCCTGTCCCCCCAGCCCACATGCACATCATTCCCCACCAGAGTGGCGCACCTGTCATGATCGGTAAACTTACATGGACACGTCATTATCACCCAAAGTCCATAGTTTACATTGGATGTCACTCTTAGGGTTGTAGTTGTGTGGATTTTGACAAATGTATAACAACATGTATCCACCATTATAGTATCAAAGAAGGTGGTTTCACTGCCCTAAAAATCCTCTGTGCTCTGCATATTTATCCTTCCCTTCCCCAAACCCCTAGCAACCACTGATCTTTTTACTGTCTTCATAGTTTTGCCTCTTCCAAGGTGTCACATAGTTGGAATCATACAGGATGTATGTGGCCTTTTCAGATTGGCTTCTTTCACTGAGTAATGCATTTAAAGTTCCTCCATGTGTCTTCATGGCCTGATAACTCATTTCTTTTTAGCACAGTAATATTCCATCATCTGGATGTACTGCAGTTTATTCACCTACTGAAGGACATCTTGGGTGCTTCTAAGTTTTGGCAATCAGGAGTAAAACTGCTATAAACATCCATGTGTACGCTTTTGTGTAAACATCCATGTGCAGGCTTTTGTGTGGTGCACAGGCATTTTTGGTGGGTTCTTTATTCATCCATACCCCAACTAGTATTCTGTTGATTCTTTCCTTCTCCTTGTCACTTGAATCTTCTTCTTTCTGTGTCTACAATTGCCATCCGTGGACTCAGAATCTTTGCTTAGGTGTGGCAGTAGTTGGAGGAGCCCGGGCTGGGAGTGAGGATTGTTATGGAGCGTAGTCACACAGTTTCTCTGCGGATGGTAACATTATGGCTGTAACAAACAGAGGCTGATTTGGTTTTTCCTGAAACAGCCACGGAAGAAGGCGGTAAGCAGATGTTTTCTCCCTGTGAACCACACACTACATTGGTGGACGGCCTCATCTGGAATGGCTTTTTATGCTTATGGCCCGGTCCTATATATCTTAAGGATAAACATCCCCGTTTTGGGGAGAAGATTGGAGTTTTCAGATCAGCCAAAAGAGTTTTGGAGTTACAGGTTTCACAAACTCACTAAGTTGATGAAGGTGGATGTTATTATTTTGAATCAAAAAATGAGGTTCAGAGCAATGTATATAATTGCTATGTTTTATATAAAAATAGGGAAGAAATAAGAATCTGTATTCATAGATGCTTATATATACAGAAACCGAAAGGATGCAGAGCAGTGGTTTCCTGTGGGGAGGAGTGGGGAGAAGGAAGACACTGGGCAGATGGGATGGGCTGTTTTCACTAACTAGACCTTCATAGTTTCTATTTTTGAAACCACCTGAGTATTGAAAATATCTATGAAGACATTGACACACATTTTTTAAAGTTTCTGTAAGGCAATGAGATTGTTACTTGTTGGGGTTTTAGGGCGGGCAAATAACATCTCCACCTCCATCTCTGAATTTGGAACCGACAGACGGATAAGAAATGAGCTTTATGATTGATAATGCTGTGTTGGGTAATGTCCTCTCTTAATTGATTATTCCTTCTTATTTCATATATGTGTGCTCTGTCTCTGAGGGGCTTTTCTGCCTGAACTTCTGCATTGAAATCGAAATTACCTCTTCTGTTTTCCTTTTGAGTTACAGTGCCTCCTCTCTGCTTCTCCTTCTGTTTTAAGAGTAGATGGACCTCTCTCAAACAGCACGTACTTTTATTCCATTTTAAAATTCCATCTGTAGTTGTTTGCCTCTCCTTTCTCTTATGTTTATTTTTGAATTTTCCTTGCCTCGCAACAGGAATATTTAGAGCAATTATATTTAAAGTTATTGTTATATCTCTTTTTATCTTTTGACAGATACCTGGTTAACTTTTATCTTTTTTTGATACCTTAAAAATGAAACTGCCTGTTTTTGACATCTAGAGATTATGTTTTAATGTCATAAAATCATGTTACATGATTTATCTCTTTATGATTCAAAAATGTCTGGAACAGTAGCAGCCTCATTGAGACACTTGCATAGCCTCCCTGTGTTGAACAAAACAGTAGTCATTTGGTGATATCAGTGCTGGTCTGTTTACTCATGTCGGTCTCATGGCTTTGTTGTCATACATAGTCATCTTTGAATCTTAAAATGAGCCTGTGAACTTCTGGACCACAGCTGTACTCAAAAGAGCATTCCCTGCCCTAGCAAAATTGGTCTTATTGAACTGATGATTGGGAATTTTGACTGTCTGTGTGTAGGAATTGGACTTGTGTGCAGAAGAGACCAGGTCCTTAAAGGCAGTGCAAGAATCTCAGCGTTGTCAGCTGCAGCCAGTGAATCACTGGCCTGAGGCACAGTGCCAGAAGCAGTGGGTGAAGAATTCATGTCCTGACCTTCCCAAGCATCTAGACACCAAGATGGTGCCACAGCCCTTGAGAGAGAGTGGTGAGTACCAAGAATCAGGGAAAAGGAAGGAAGAGGGGAGAGGGTTAGAGCGGGTAAGGAAGGGCACACGGGGAGGAGGGACGTGAAGAATTCAAGGCAAGGGGTAGAATGGTGTCTGATGGCCACGCTGCGAGGTAAGGCAGGTGAACATTGTGCAAGAAGAGGAAGCTCTGAGCGATGTTGGCACGCCCCACTGAGCTGAATCACGCAGCACGTTCAGGTTGGCTTGGGGCCATTTGGTGATCATAGGAGTTTGAGCTGGCATCTTACACACAGCCCTCTCTCAGGCCTGCTTCGGAACCAGACACTCCAGAAGGGAAGTAAAAGGGGAAAATCTGACCTGGCTAGCCAGGCAGTCTCAGCTTGATGCAAGCATGGCCTTTGGAAAGCTGGACCTGGGAGGGGATGGTTTTTGGGAACCAGAGCTTGGGTTTCAGAGACTTTTTCTTCTCCTCAGCTGTGCTCACTCCCCGAGTCCCTACTCTCCCGAAGATGGGGAGTGTTGGAGATTGGGAGGTGACAGCCGAGTCCCAGGTAAGCTGCTGTTTGTCCTTTCTTTCCTGTCCTGACTTCTCCTGGGCCTGTGCCCCTGCGTCCCTCCCCTCTCTCCGTGGCCTGCCCTCAGCAGAAGGGCATGTGTTGGAGGGCGTTAGCCGCTGCCCCGCTCCTGGCCTCCAGTCTGCTGGGCCTCTCCTCAGTCATGCTGCTCACACATGGTTTCCCTGTGTCCGTGACCTTTCCTGGGGTCTGCTAGGGTTCCCAGGCTGTTTTCAATTGCCATCCTTGTCTTGTACATCTCACAGGAAGCCCTGGGCCCTGGCAGACACGCCGGGAAGGAGTTCTGCAAGGACCCCCCGGGAGACAGATGTGGAAATGGTGTGCCCCTAGGTAAGGAAATAGTTCCCTCTCAGGAAGATCCTGTCTGGTTTCTGGTACACTCAGTTCCCGAAGAATGTTTCGTCGCTCCCTTAAGACTTGTGGCTCTAGGAAGTCTGGCACTTGAGACACAGGAAGAAGACATGCTCTCTGTGGCCAGCACTGGTGGCAGGGATGGAGTGGGGGGCGTGGGGTCTGCCTGCATAGAGAGGCTGGCGGTTGGCTTCCAAGAGCCTACCCTCTTGGGGCTCATTTCCTCAGTACATTGACCATGGCGGTCCTAGGCTGTCTCAGAAACCCAGTCCTTTCTGCAGCAAACAGGGTCCATCTCTCAGGGGCAGACTCCAGTGAGCTGAACCCATGAGACTGATGTACTAAACCACAGTGAGAAGTAAGCATCATAGGGCTCAAAGCACTTGAAGCCCACATGGCCTGCACCTGTCTCAGTAGGCGCGTCTCCGGGGAGCCAAACAAAAATGAACCATTTCCCTGCAGAGCCTGGGGTCAGTGTGAGGGGTTAGACACAAGAAGGGGATAAAGTGGGAGATAGTGCTAGGTGTGCCTCTCAGGGGAGCTAAGGGGAGACACGGGAAGCTTGTTGGCAGCTTTCTTGACAGTAGAACTCCTTTTTTACATAAACCATGGTATCTGGGTAAGGTAGTGTTCACAGCAAACTGGGAAATGCTGAACCAAGTAAGCCTAAAGTTTCTTGTAGCTCTCAGCTGCTTCTGATCTAGTTTTCTTCAGATATTTATTTTAATTAAAGGCTTCCTGTTTTGTTAGGGCTAGGAGCTGTTGGGACAGCAGTCCTCTACACATAGCTGCTAAGTGTTTTAAAAAATAAGGAAATTATTTTCTCACGTTTTTGGAAGTCGAGCGGAGGGCATGCTCTAGCCATAGTGCAGAGTGGCTCAGCAGTGTCATGGTGGACCTAGGTTCTTTCTCTCTGCTCTGCCGTCCTCAATGTCTGCTTCGCACTGGAGTATCATGTGTCATAATCGAAGATAGATGCCAATGTCAGTTGAGCTCACAAGTTTCCTAGCAAGAGACACAGACAAGCACACACACAGAGCAAATGAGTGAGAGAGGGGAAAACCTTTTCTCCAACCATTAAATTCATTCTGGTTGGGCCAGTTTAGGCCAGGTGCCCATCTGTGGACCAGTAACACTCACTCTGTGTATTGTCTCCTAACTACAACAAAGAAAGCAAGTGAAGAAAGCAAACAGGTCAGTTAACGTGGGGAATTGGCATGGGAATTTCTCATTAGCCTCATGCAGGGAAATGATCTCTTTCAGGGGCATTTTGGACAAATGCTCTGCTCAGTGTATCATTTCTACTTAATCATTTCTCTTCTTTCTTTTGTTTGAGTTCCCCCAGTTTCAAAACCAAGTATCAACTGCCAGGGAGAGCAAGGACCAGAATTTTGGCATCCAAGCTTTGTAAATTCCGGAAAAAGGAACAGTGCAGATTACAACCCAGGTAATGAGCAAATAAGACCAGCTCAGTCATTGGCCTGGAGAGACTCAAAGGCCTGGGAGGAGCCATACCAGTGGGACACGGAGGACATGAAGGTGTCGGGTGTGCACTGGGGCTACGAGGAGACCAAGACTTTCCTGGCAATTTTGAGTGAGTCTCCTTTCTCTGAAAAGCTCCGGACTTGTCACCAGAACCGCCAGGTGTACAGGGCCATTGCAGAGCGGCTGAGGGCTCGGGGCTTCCTGCGGACCCTGGAGCAGTGTCGCTACAGGGTCAAAAACCTCCTACGGAATTACCGGAAAGCCAAGAGCAGCCACCCACCAGGGACCTGCCCCTTCTATGAGGAGCTGGAGGCCCTGGTGAGGGCCCGGACAGCCATCAGAGCCACAGAGGGCCCAGGAGAGGCTATGGCACTCCCCAGGCTGGGGGATAGCGATGCAGAGATGGATGAGCAGGAGGAAGGAGGCTGGGAGCCTGAGGAAACAGCAGAAGACTGTAATGGTGATGACCTGGCCGCTGATGAGTCCGTCCAGGAGCCCAGGATTCAAGGGGGCCCAACTCTGTTCCAGAGTCGTATTGGTAAGAACAAGGGGGTGTCGTGGATCCAGATTCCAACTCTCCTGCCAGCCAAACCTCTGCTCCCTGACTTCAGGGCATAGACTGGATTGCAAGTCTAGATTGATGCCACTGGAGTAAGGTGTTAAGTTTCTTTGGTTGTCCCCAAACTCCTACTCTTGCCGCCTATGATCAGTTTCCTAAAATGAGTTTTCTTAGCTATAAAAGCAAACTTTTAAAACCTTAAGGAACCTTAAAGAGCTAATTCAGTATCAGGTGAGCCTTGAACAATGCAGGGTTAGGATACTGACCCTCTGCTCAGTCGAAAATATACGTATAACTTTTGACTACCCCCAAATTTAACTAATAGTGCATACTGTGGACCACAAGCCTTACCAGTACCGTAAATAATACTTACTTTATATATGTATTATATACTGTATTCTTACAATAAAGTAAGCTAGAGAAAAAAATTTTATTAAAATCATAAGAGAAAATACATTTACAGTACTGTGCTGTATATAAAAACCCAAATCTGTGTATTAGTGGATCTGTGCAGTTCAAACCCATGTTGTTCAAGGGTTAGCTGTGTTTGCCAGAGTGTGTCACTAGGAGTGTGGGGATGGTTATTGTGTTATGAGTGAACTTTTAATTTTAATGTGTAATGAGCACATCGACTGGTGATTTCACAGACAGTAAATTTAGGTAAAGAAAGATACTGAGTGAGATACTTAACATGTCAGAGAAATCATGATGGTATAGAGTTGAACACGTGACATTTGGGAAACACCCAATCACTGTACAAGTGGAAACACAGAAGCCCAAGAGATGAAGTGTCTTGTCTAAAGATACGCAGTGAGGTAGGGGCAGAGTCAGGATCAGAGCCCAGATCTCCTGTCTCCAGTTTTATGTGGTTTTCCCCTCCACCATGCTGTCCGCTTGGTCTGCGTGATTTACCTGCAGAGGACCTGAGAACAGACCACCACCTTTTCCTCCAAAGGAAAGGGCATCCTCAGGTGGATGCTATTGCAAGATTGTTTGAAGTCCATTTATGTCTAGGGATTCTCAGTTACCATGTTTGTTAAGAGAAAAGTTCATAAAATAGAGGATGTGTATGGCATGGACATTGAGAAAGTCTCTTGGGTCCCAGCTTGAGGCCTTTCTCCACACCAGTCAACTGAAGCCAGAGGAGTGGGGTCACCTGGTATAATGTGGCCACCTAAGTCCTCTTCAGCTAAGACTCAAGAATTAATGGCAACTCTTAGAAGAGGGTGGGGTGGGAGGCCGTGGCATACCTCTGAGAAGCAAGGGAATAGTCTTTGCTGGGGCCCTGGGTGCCAGGAAAATTTCTGAGGGACCTGTGTTCTAGGCATTTGGTGGGGCAGGGGACCCTGAACCCTGATGACCGAGGCACGTCTCATTATGCCTCACAGTTCTGAACTCTTCACTCCTGACAGCAGGTGTGCACTGGGGCTACGAGGAGACCAAGGCCTTCCTGACGATTCTCAGTGAGTCCCCATTCTCTGAAAAGCTTCGCACCTGTCACCAGAACAGCCAGGTGTACCGGGCCATCGCAGAGCGGCTCTGTGCACAGGGCTTCCTGCGGACCCTGGAGCAGTGTCGCTACAGATTCAAAAACCTCCTTCGAAGCTACCGGAAAGCCAAGAGCAGCCACCCACCAGGGACGTGCCCCTTCTATGAGGAGCTGGACTCCTTGATGAGGGCTCGGACGGCTGTCAGAGCCATGGGAACCCTCAGGGAGGCAGCAGTTCTCCCTAGGTCCGGGCAGAGCAGTACCGAGGCTGATGACCAGCAGGCCTGGGATGAGATGGCAGATGAAGATGCCATCAAATCTCCAGTCCCACGTCCTAATACCCCAGACACCGGTAAGCTGGGAGTAATTTGATGCCCACAAAATCCAGAAGCATGCAGGGAGAGCAAGGGGGCCAGCTCATTTCTTGTTTGTCTCTGAACTATAAGAGAGAATGGAAATGAATAGGAAAAGCATTTGTGATTTGCTCAGATGATTCAGTCTCTAGCTTTGTGTAATCCCCCAAATGAGATAAGCAGTCAGGTCCAGATTTTACTGGGATTTATCTTGGAAATTAGAGTTTATTCAATTTCCCATGATGCAGACTATTTGGAATGTGCTAGAAGAAGGAAGTGTTCGGTATTGAGTAGAGGGATGGGGGAGTTGGCCAGAGACCGACGAGCTGGCTGCATGGCCTGGGCCTCATGACTCTGTTGGTGGGGTCACCATGTTCCAGGCTCCGCTTTCTGCTTTGCAGGTCAGAAATTTACATATGCACCAAAAGTTGATCAGTTTCATGTTAGTCATATTACAAGATGTGAACAGAAAGTATGTGATATAAATTCATGTTAAATTCACAAGACACAAGGTCCATAAATAGATGTTAACTAATGAATGAAGAAAAACTGCATTTCTGTCTGTTTTAGGGTTTGAGATGAGGCATAAGGATGAAGACCAGATTTTGGAGCAGGATATTTTTGAGGATCTGCCTGGAGCCTTATCAGAATGTACTAGAGAGGATGTTTGCCACCCTCCTGACTGGGGGCAAGACAGTGAAAATGAAGGTGAAGGTGAAGGGCACTGGGGAAACACCCCCCAGGAGCAGTGGGAAGAATGTTCTTCTGAAGAGGACTTAGAAAAACTTATCGACCATCAAGGCCTGTACTTGGCAGAGAAACCCTACAAGTGTGATACATGTGTGAAGAGCTTCAATCGGAGCTCCCACTTCATCACCCACCAGCGGATCCACACAGGTGAGAAGCCCTACAAATGCCTTGCATGTGGGAAGAGCTTTAGTGACCGCTCCAACCTCAATACCCATCAGAGAATCCACACTGGAGAGAAGCCCTACAAATGCCTTGAATGTGGAAAGAGCTTTAGTGATCACTCCAATCTTGTCACCCACCAGAGAATCCACACAGGGGAAAAGCCCTATAAATGTGGGGAATGTTGGAAAAGTTTCAACCAGAGCTCAAACCTCCTGAAACATCAGAGAATTCACTTGGGAGGCAATCCTGACCATTGCAGTGAGCCTGGGGAAAACTTGGGCCCAAGCTCATCCTTCAGTGCTCACTGCAGGAACTCTACAGAAGAGACATCTCTTGAACAACCTCAGAGTGCCAGTAAGAACTTGAATTCTGGCCCACACAGCACCAACTCAGGGAAAAACCTTTACCAGTGTTCTGACTGTGGAAGAACCTTCTCTAAGAGCTCTGCCCTCATTAGCCACCAAAGAATCCATACGGGAGAGAAACCATATGAATGTGCTGAATGTGGGAAAAGCTTCAGTAAGAGCTCCACGCTGGCTAACCACCAGCGAACCCACACCGGGGAGAAGCCGTACAAGTGTGTGGACTGTGGGAAGAGCTTCAGTGAGCGCTCTAAGCTCGTCACACACCAGAGAGTGCACACGGGAGAGAAGCCCTACAAATGCCTCGAGTGTGGGAAGTTCTTCCGTGATCGTTCCAACCTTATCACTCACCAGCGGATTCACACGGGAGAGAAGCCTTATAAGTGCAGAGTGTGTGGGAAGTGTTTTAACCAGAGCTCTAGTCTGATTATTCACCAGAGAATCCACACTGGGGAGAAACCCTACAAGTGCATGGAGTGTGGGAAAGACTTCAACAATAGCTCCCACTTCAGTGCCCACCGGAGAACTCATGTGGGAGGGAAGGCATCATAGGAGACGCCCCACCCCCACCCCACCACAACAGCAAAAGAGAAAAATGTATATTTAAATCTCCTCCGATCATGAGATGTATGCTAGAAACTTACCCAGTTTTTAAGCTTGGTGTATGCCCAGGGAAGCCATCTTGGTATAATCCAGGTTATTTGGAAGTGAATTACTAATGCTAAGGATCCAGATTTGAAGGCACTTTTTTTTCAATTTTAAAAATTTTAAATTTTTAAATTTTTTAAATTTTTAATTTTTAACTTAAATTCAATTTAGTTAACATATACTGTATTGTTTGTTTCAGGGGTGGAATTTAGTGATTCATCAGTTGCATATAACACGCAGTGCTCATTTCATCAAGTGCCCTCTTTCATGCCCATCACCCAGTTACCCCGGCCCCCATCCCCCACTTCCCCTCCAGCAACCCTCAGTTTGTCTCTTATGGTTTGAAGCCACTTTTCTTAAGTGTAATTTGTTTTTCTCCTATAAAAATCCTCCATGCGGACCTCAGGCTGTCTTTACGTTTGCTGTCATGGGAGGACTTTATCAGTGTTTGAGCCAGACTGATAACGTAGGGGATTAGAGTAAATCCATGGCCCTGAGCAGTGATTCCAAACCCCACTGTGCCTTTACACTGTCCCCAGGTACACATGGTCCGTTGGCACATGTCAGCAAATTTTCATAATGGCAGGTTTCAGCTGGGGTGTGTCCATACAGAAGAACTTTTGAGATGGGGGAGAGAGGGCATAATTGGGAATCTGGCTTGAAGCAGACCACCATGACCTCAGCAAAGAGGAGGAACATCAGTGACGTCATTACTAAATATTAATAATAGCAAATGTAGCCAGTATTTATCGAGCATTTGCTCTTTGGCAGGCTCTGTGCTAGGCGCTTCGTACACATCCTCTCACTCCTCACGGCAGCCCTGGGAGGAAGGTACTAATCTCCCCATTTCCCAGAGGGGAAAACTGAGGCTTGGAAAAGCTAAGTAATGTGCTTGGGTGGCATGTTTGAAAATGGTAGGGGCAGACTTTAACCAGATCTGTCTGTCTCTGGAGCCTGAGGTGTTCCTAACTATTGTACTGAATCCCCTTCCGCTGGTAACTCAGGTGTGAGAATCCCAAAGCACTTTGTGGACCAGGTTTCTTACTAAAATTCCTTTATGAATTCTCCTTTTAGCAAATACAGCAACTGAGAATCCCTAAATATGAAAGTGTCTGAATGACCCGAATTGACAACACTTGGAGCAAGGCTGAGCTAGTATTAAAGTACTTGATGTGGATTTCCTTCTCTGCAACAACATGGGTGAGAGATACAGAGGGTCGAGACCGGGGAGAACTCTCAGCCACAGTGTACCTCTTCCCACAGGGTACTACTTCCACGAAGGAAATGGGGTTTAAGAATTTCCCTTTTCTCAAGGAGTCAGTCCTCCTCGAGTTAGACTGGGCTGAATTGAATGTTAAACCTTATAGAAATCCGGGCCTGCGTTTTTGCCTCCCTGGCCCTTTTCCTCTTGGTGGAAGCTTCGTTCCCGATGGCCATGTGATAGCTGAGCAGAGGGGAGGCGGGAGGAGTTGGTGCTTCCCTACTGAGAGGACTTTGAACACTGCCCCGCATCCCAGGTGCATGGCACAATTTTATCTGGAGCCAGCTCGTGCCAGGCCTGCCCAGTGCTTCCACACAGACCAATCGGAAGGGCTCACCAGGATGGCTTGCTGATTTGCATACTTTGGCCTTCAGAGTTTCTCCTTAGGAGGGTTTAAAAATACTGACCACGGACTTTGGTTTCCAGAGGATCTTAAAGGAAAATCCCTGTCCTGACATCTCTGCCCATGATGTCGCAAGGCCCTCAGGCCCTGGTTATTTCATGGGCTTGGGAAGTACCTATCAGATGGTGGATGTGACGGGAAGCGTGGAAGTTTCTACTCACACACGAGGGAGTCAGTGGCGTGCTCTGCAGTCCACAGAGTGAGAGCAGTCCTCCACCCCTTCCTATGCTCCCCGAGAACCAGCTTCCCCAGGGCCACTGCCTGTCAGCTCCTTCCCCGTTTACCTCTCCTGGCTCACATGATCCCTGAGGGACGGGGTTGGGGTGAGCCTTGGGTTGGCACCAGCAGATCTGCAGGAACAAGAGGAGGCACAGGGCGCCATGCGAGCTGAGGGGAAGGGAGTTCCAGGCAGAGGCATGGTGGTGTAAGAGCATGGCTTAGGGTGCGGGCTGGCGCCAGAGCAGCTTAGGACCGTTGGGGTGTAAACGGAGAGGTGAGCAGTGGTGAGAGCTGAGATGGCAGGGTGCTGGGGCAGCTTCCCAACCTCATTCATGGCAGAGTGGAGCGTGGACATCAGCCGCGGGCGGCGTGGACGTGCACTGTCTGAGGGGAGCTTGGACATC